>NW_015505288.1:293500-315938 GCF_001515645.1 Sinocyclocheilus grahami | reverse complement strand
ATTTGTAACAGTTATGCTAACAACAATAAAAAATACATTTATGACAGTAAAACGGCAACATCTGCTGACGGACACCATGCTGTGTAGTCACGGGAACATCCCAGCTGAAGATATTAAGGAAATTACATCACTCGCTTTGCCAAGTGCATTCCAAACGACTACATAATGGCACGCACGTGCCCTGCTCACTCCAAAGTCCCCACTCCAAGGGGATAGGATGATCACTTCCATTTGGAATTTCCCCTGTGAACCGTTCGGTACCGATACTTGTATCGGCACATCCCTAATACACACATATACATATATACATATTTATATATACATGTATATAATTATATTTTAAAGTATATTAAAATAGAAACCATTATTTTATATTGTAACAACATTTTGCAAGATTACTGTTTTTTTTCTGTATTTTTGATCAAATAATGCAGCCTTGATGAGCATAAGAGACTTCTTTAAAAACATTAAGTCTTACTGATCCCAAACTTTTGAACAGTAGTGTATATACATATTCTCTCTTTTTAAAGTAAATGCTGTTCTTCTGAACCTTCTATTCATTAAAGATTCCTGAGAAAAATTATTTATTATTAATATTAAGCAGCAAAACTGATTTTAAAATTGGTAATGTTAAGAATGGTTTCTTCAGCAGCATATTAGAATGATTTTTAAAGGAGCGTGTGACTCTGACGACTCTGAAGAGTAATGATGCTGAAAATTCAGCTTTGTCATCATAGGAATAAATTACATTTATAAATTATATTCAAGTAGAAAACTTGCAATGATATTTCACAATTTTAGAAATCTGAAAATAGTGATTGATTTGTACACTCATGTTTCAAGATGTAAGGAAATATAACTTTGTATATTATTACTCTTCTTGCTTTTTACTGGATTTTTACACCATTACATTTTTACTATTTAACCAAACAGTAAACGCTAATAGTAAAAAAAGCAGTTTTCACAGTGAACCTGCATTTCATCTTATTTTGCTCTCAGAAAGCAGCTAGACTCTGGCAGTGTCACATTCAGGCCACTGACCCAGTTTCTTTCCCCCCACCACAATCAGACTTTAGCCCTGAGTTGAACTGTCTGTGTCTCTGTGTGAGACTGCTCTTTCGTCATCGTTTGGTTGAGTGTTTTTCATCAGCGCTCTGGCCCTGGGTTGTTCTGGTCCACAGAACTCCATCACCTTCAAGCACCCGGCCTGAATACATAATAAGAGGAAATGACAACTTTGTTTTGTTTCTTAATGGGAGTTTTATGGTACCGTTCTAGCATTCCATGCAGGAACAGTTGTGTAAAATATCAGTGTCACGTATCATAGACAGCAAAAATCTTTGTGCAGTACAATGATACAGCATATGATCATTCTCAACCATCTATAGACCCTTTCTGTAAAACACATTTCCATGATTCAAAATTGAAATAACACTTTCGAATGTGGTTATTTACAGTCTAATTGCAATGTTATTTTAGTATTATTTATATACTAATGTAGTATTTATTTATATTTTGAATTATTTTGTACTATTTTCAACATAGTTAAAAACTTGTGATAGTTATCTTTATACTCATAGTTCTTTGTGTCAGCAGGCCTTAATACTAATCATTTAGGGGTGTGTGTATAATGTGCAGAAGCACTGCGTGATCACATGTTTGGCTTTGTTGGCCAATCAGAAGGCATCGATAGAAGGGATGGTACTCAGTGAATGCCTGAGTACAACTTGTACGTAAAAAGAAGAGCCTTTTCTTCAAGTGATGTTGATATTTATGACACTTTGACCTTTTGCCCTCAGAGCATGAGTCAGGTGACTGGTGACGGCTCCCTCCCGCAGCTGCCTCTGCCCTGCCTGCACAGCTCACAAACACGCGTGTTCTGCGGCCATGAGCGCAGACTCGCTGAAGGTAAGCACCCTCTGTCTGTCTCACACATTCATGTACACAAGAAAGTGATAGTTCACACGAACATGATGAAAAAAGTGTAGTTTAGTCACCCTCATTTTGTTCCAAATTGTTATGCATTTCTTTTTTCTGTGGAACACTAAAGGAGATATTTAGCAAAATGTTCATGCTGCTCTCATGCATACAATGAAAGTGAACAGAGGTTAGGGTTGGCAAAATCACCGCCAAAAATGACAAAACGCCATAAAAATAGTCCATGCATTTTTAAAGTATTATTTTTTTTCCCAGCAATGATGCATTAAACTAATTAAAAGTGGCAGTAAATGTGTTTTGTTTTATTTTCATTTGTTTCAAATAAATGCTGTTATTTTGAATTTTCTTTTCATCAAAGAATCCTGAAAAAAAGTATAACCGTTTACACAAAAATATTAAGCAGCACAGCTATTTTCAACACTGATAATAATAAGAAGCTTCTTGCGCAGGCAATTAGCATATTCGATTGATTTCTGAAGGATCATGTGACACTGCAGCCCTCTACGAACACCTTGGCAATTGAATCGCCATTGGCTAGTACATTTTTTAGTTTACTCGCCAGACTGAGATATATATATATATAGATACATGCATATATACACACAAATCTACTAAGAACAACAATATAAAATGCACTAAGGATTAATGAGCTGCTGGATTCATGAATATTAATAATGTTGTGTGCGTTCACTCGAACTGATTTGCTGAAATCAAAACAGGGATGATAATAAGTGAGTGCCATCCAATGAGATTGCCATTTGCGCATTAGTCCCGCCCACTACTGGAGAAAGCGGCATTTCTTAAAAGCTGAAGAACTCCAAAGGAGCGCTGTTATTTTGACAGGAAAAAACAACAAAGAATATTGTTTACATGTAGCGCGTCAATTCTCTCTCTCTCTGCGTGTGTGTGAGACAAAGCAACGGCGAGTCGTGTGCTTTCACACTAGAGTTTACAGTACGTTAAATACAAGTGCGCTGCGCTTCCATTCAGATGAACTGAAAAATATCACAGATCAGTTGACGGAGAGTGAAACCCTGAAGCACTCAGTCAGAGTGTTTCGGCGAGTGAAAATATATCTGTGGTAAACTTATACTTGGCCTCCAACTCACACACTGGCGAGTAAAATCTGAGAATTTATTAGCCATTGGCTAATATTAGACATCATTTAGTCGCCCAGAGTGAAGATCTAGTCGCATATGCGAGTGATTTACTCGCAATGTAGAGGGTTGTGGTAGATACGTTTTGGCTGCTTTTTCTTCAATAACTGGTCCAACTTCAAATAAAAAAAACGGTTACATTTTATAATTACTCTACCATTTGAAAGTTTGGTCTCGGTAAGATTTTTAAAAAGTTTCACGCAATCAAAACGGGGACGATAATAGGTGAGCACCAGCCAATGAGATTGCCGTTTGCGCTTTGTTCCGCCCACTACCGGAGGAAGCGGTAGTTCTTAAAAGCTGAATAATTCCAAAGGAATTTTGACAGCAAAATACAACAAAGAATACAACAAAGAATACTGTTTACATGTAGCGCGCATAGGTAGCGCGTCAATTCTCTCTCTCCCTCTCTCGCTAAGAAAGTGAACTGAACAATGATATAATAAACTGTTCCTGCACACTAATAACGTTTGCGCATTAGTTCCGCCCACTACCGGAGAAAGCGGTAGTTCTTAAAAGCTGAATAATTCCAAAGGAATTTTGACAGCAAAATACAACAAAGAATACTGTTTACATGTAGCGCGCATAGGTAGCGCGTCAATTCTCTCTCTCCCTCTCTCGCTAAGAAAGTGAACTGAACAATGATATAATAGACTGTTCCTGCACACTAATAAACATAGCACAGCGTCAGTGTCACGAATGCCATATTTTAACATCCACATTAAGTTGCAATGACCTTTTCCCCATCATGCCCACAGTGAAATGAAGATGAACACAGCACAATTTATATACTCAGATAAAAAAGTAATTTCCAGCGAGAACTTCAAATGAGACTCAAAAAAGAGGAGCAGTGCTGAGGGGCTTCTCCTTACATGCCTGAATAAATTACATTTAAAATGAGAGAAAGGACATGGACTACCACATTCGATATCTGCAATGAGCTTCACTTCAATTAAAGAGACGCAAACAAAAAGACTCATTTCAGGAATATCACGGAAGTCAGATGCATGTTAAAGGGGTCATATGACGTTGCTAAAAAAGAACATTATTTTGTGTATTTGGTGTAATGAAATGTGTTTATTTGGTTTAAGGTTCAAAAAACATTATTTTCCACATACTGTGCATTATTGTTTCTCCTCTTTGCCCTGCCTTTCTGAAACACGTTGATTTTTACAAAGCTCATCGGTCTGAAAAGCGAGGTGTGCTCTGAATGGCCAGCTATCCAGTGCGTTGTGATTGGCCGAATACCTAAAGCGCGTGACGGAAATGTTACGCCCCTTACCATTCTGTGATGCTGTGTCCTGGCGTGACGAAACAAAACCAATAAAACCCATTATAAACGAGGCATTTGTTGCATCCAGTGGGGACATAATTACTGATTATAATTAGGGCTGTGCAATTAATCAAAATCGTCATAAAATCGCGATTTGAGCATGCTCGATTTCTAAATCGCTTTATAGCACGATTTTCTGTGCCCCCGACCATCCCCGAACTCGGATAGTATGCTATACAAACCAATCAGAATGCAGTGCGCCTAAATGGAGCACGAGAACAGAACAGACCGGGCGGGCATACAAACGTAACGCCAGGTTCACACACTCCGTCTGTGGTGCGTATTTTGTCCACGCCCATGTTAACGGATCAGAGCGTTCACACTGCACGCGATTGCGGTCCGGCAGTGCGCTCCAGGAGCGGTACGTCTGCAGCAGTCATGCTGCGATCGTTTCCGCACTGAGTCCATTTCTGCTGTGCTGCATGCGCTGAATTAAAGTGACAGCGCATTTTTCGTGGTAAAAATTAACATGGATTGACACCGAAATTTTGTAATTACACCATAAATGCATATAATTAAAGTCTACTTTTTCACAGTCAACACATGGCTTTTTGGCTAGATTTAAAACAAGGAAAAGTGCACTTTTAGATAAACAAGGCAATAATAGATGGCACTCGTGGTGGTAGTTAAACAGTTATATTTATTGAGTTTAAACGTGAATATGTCTATGAAAGATTGTATTACTGTACTGTGATAAAAGAGAATCACAATGCTGAAAAAGCATTTTCAGAAACAACGTTTGGATTTGAAATCAAAATAATGGATTAATGATGTGTTTGGGCGGCATTATGCAAATCTTCCCACATCGTGACGTAGACATGTGGGGGCGTGTTTAAATGAGGCGTTTTAGGAGGGCGTGGACAAGTCTTTACTTTTATAAAGAATATCTCTTTGGGTTTGAGACTTTAGTCTTTGCAACTTTAGGGATCTTATTTATTCACGAACAGCTTGCAACACTCCAAAGAGAAAGGAAAACTTGAAATTGCATCATATGACCCCTTTAAAAAAAAAAAAAAAGGTGAGTAAACGGTGGTGTGAAGAGAACAGGCCTGAGGAGGTGTGAAAACCTTTTTAATTAAAGTCTTTGCCCGCATCTCACGCTGGAAGCGTCTGAGACATATCCTCTAAGACACCGGCTGATTGGACATAAGCCAACTCTCTTGAGTTTATATATTCTTGATTTCCATAATATTCCCTTTCCGCTGCCATGATTTGTCAGTCATATATGTAACGAGAGAAGAAATGTGTGAAGGGAAACCCAATGATCATGTTATTCAGCATGAATGCGAGTGATCCAAAAAAGAGTCTTGAGCTTCAGTGGAAGCAGAACATTCTTCGAAGTGTCACAACATCAATGTCAGAAATTTACTTATTTGGTTAGCAACATATAAAAATTCAATCCCAGATAATTTTGCTTATTTCCAAGTTTTGAATCCCAGATTTCTGTGTAACCTCAGACTTTTAGACTGTCCGAAAAATACAGTAAAAAAAATGACATATTGTGAAATATTACTACAATTTAAGATGTCTGTTTTAATACATTTTAAAAAGTTATTTATTCCTATGATGGCGAAGCTGAAGTTTCAGCATCATTACTCCAGTCTTCACATGATTCTGTCAGAAATCATTATAATATACTGATTTGCTGCTCAAGAAACATTTCTCATTATCAGTGTTGAAAACAGTTAAAATTGTGAAAAGCTTGATACCTTTTTTTCAGGATTATTTGATGAATAGAGAGTTAAAAGGAGCTGTATTTATTCACAAATTAAGTATGTAAGCCTTTACTGTTGATATTGGTCAGTTTCATTTGTCCTTGCTGAATAAATGTATTGATTTTTTTTTTAATCCCCCAAAGTTTCTAAATATATAATATAATATAGACTTTTACTGTATGTGAAGGACAGACTTTTTGTGAAGGATACATTTTCCTGCATTGTACTACATTTCATCAAACTATTTTAAACAGCTTTTTTTTCTTGTATAATTATGCATGCCATTTTATTATCATATTAATTGCGCAGACAACATTGAATACTTTTTATTAATGCTTTTTGTTACAATTTAAACAAGTTAGTGAGGGTAAAATAATGTTTAATAATGAGTGACCAACGTGTAAAATTTTATTTATACAGCTTTACTAATTTGAACTTAAATATTTGATATTTATGCCCATGTTATTTTGTCTCAACTGTATGAGATTGCTGCTCAGACTGACTGGCATGTACAGTACCAGTTGCATTATGGAAGCTCTTACTTTATTTTCCACAGGCGAGAAACAAGCCGCAACGCATGTCTCTTTGGATCAGGAGTTTGACCGGGATCTTTCCCAGCTGTGGAGGGAGTTGGAGGAGCGGGTCGTCGCCGTGGTGAATAGAGGGGCGGTTCCCATCACCTTCTTGTATAATTATGCATGCCATTTTATTATCATATTATTTGCGCAGACAACATTGAATACTTTTTATTAATGCTTTTTGTTACAATTTAAACAAGTTAGTGTTGGTAAAATAATGTTTAATAATGAGTGACCAACGTGTAAAGTTTTATTTATACAGCTTTACTAATTTGAACTTAAATATTTGATATTTATGCCCATGTTATTTTGTCTCATCTGTATGAGATTGCTGCTCAGACTGACTGGCATGTACAGTACCAGTTGCATTATGGAAGCTCTTACTTTATTTTCCACAGGCGAGAAACAAGCCGCAACGCATGTCTCTTTGGATCAGGAGTTTGACCGGGATCTTTCCCAGCTGTGGAGGGAGTTGGAGGAGCGGGTCGTCGCCGTGGTGAATAGAGGGGCGGTTCCCATCACCTTCCAGCCCTCCCAATGCTGTCTGAACAGTCAGACAGACAACCTCAGATACCCCCTTGCTGTAGTGGAGGGTATGTTTTTCCCTCCTACAGCACCTACTTTTTAAGCATTTTTGTCTGTGCTTTATATCTGGTCATCTAATTTTTGATTTGAACACATCTATATTGCCTGCACTTCTCCATTGACACAAACTCTTGGATTCTGTGGAGGTTTTGATGCACTTTAGGGTTTTCGTTATTGCGTTTGACGTCTTGCGTGGCTGCGTTTTTGATTTATTCGTGTATTTTTAATTGAACTGAGATGAATTATTCACCATTTGCTTTCCTCTTTATTTCATGAAATCTAAAAGAGAACTAATGAAGCATAGCGCCTTACCTGGATTTGACTTGGTGGAATTATCTTGCAGCCTCATCAGTGGTATATGTAGTGCTGCAAGTACTAAACTAGTATTGATCCTAGAAATGCATTATTTATCATGATACTGTACATTCACCTGTCAACAGCCCACAGCGAGAGGGGAAGAGTAAAGAGTAAAGAGGAACAGGAAGAACCTGCAAACACCCTTTAGTGAGGCTGCCATGTTCCTACTTATAATTAATTCTCATTAGCAAATATTTCAGCAGCATAGCACATAAAATAAAACATACTGTTGCTCGACAAAACTATTCAAGAGTTTTTGTGTGGGATCAAGTACCTTTCTAATGATGTATAGTTATAGGCTGTCTGCCAAAAACTAGCAGTTACCTTGCAGTTTGTCTGTAAAATACAATTATTGTTAATATTATAGTTCTATTTATGCTTAAATACTGTCTTTATTTTTAATATTTGTTTTATTACACGTGTAATATTTCTTATTTTGTTTAATTATTTAGCATATAATGATAATGTTTTTTGCTGTAATGTATATTTGAATGCCATCATTCAGGCCTAAACTACAAATGATCAGATTGTTTATCAGTTATTAGCATTAAAAGAACATGATCAAATAACAATAGTTGCACAATCCCATTATAATAAATATTATACATATATGTGTATATAAATGTATATTTTTATGTGATGTAACGACTGTATCTATACTTATAGGATTAGTTCACGCCAGAAGTAAAATTTCCTGATAATTTACTCACCCCCGTGTTATCCAAGATGTTCATGGTTTATGAGGAAATCATTCCAGGATTTTCAGGATTCCAGGACAACGGGGACTAAAGGGTTGAAGGTCCAAATTGCAGTTTCAGTGCAGTTTCGAAAAGGCTCTACACAATCCCAGCCAAGGACTAAGGGTCTTATCTAGCCAAACAATCATTTTCTAAAAAAATTCAAATGTATATACATTTTAACCTCAAATGCGTATGTTGTACTAGCTCTGCAATGCGTTTCAACTTTGTTTATTGCGTAGTCACATTGGAAATGTCATGCCCAGTGTTTAGAAGTGTGGAGAAGGAGGAACATTCAAAAGTTATGTTGATTGACACACATTTATGTCTTTGTATCAGTTTATTGTTTAAAATGGTCAGTTTGTGTGTATCCTGGATGTTTAAATCTTTTGAAACCTAGTGGAAGTGATTACGTAATGCATGAAGTTGTGGATGCGCATCACAGAGCTAGCGTAAGATGAGCATTTGTGGGGGGGGAAAAAAAGGATTTATTTATTTTTATTTTTTTTTTTTTTTTTTTTTTTTTTTTTTTAGAAAATGACTAGATAAGACCTTATTCCTCGGCTGGGGTCGTGTAGAGCCCTTTGAAGCTGCACTGAAACTGCAATTTGGATCTTCAACCTTTTGGTCCCTGAAGTCCTCTATATGGGGAAAAATCCTGGAATGTTTTTTTAGAAAATGACTAGATAAGACCCTTATTCCTCGGCTGGGGTCGTGTAGAGCCCTTTGAAGCTGCACTGAAACTGCAATTTGGATCTTCAACCTTTTGGTCCCTGAAGTCCTCTATATGGGGAAAAATCCTGGAATGTTTTTTTCAAAAACCTTAATTTCTTTTCAACTGAAGAAAGACATGAACATTTTAGATGACATATGGGTGAGTAAATTATCAGGAAAGTTTAATTCTGGAGTGAACTAACTCTTTAAGGATCTAATAAGGCTGATGATACACGGGGCAATGTTTTGAGCAATGTTGCCAAGTAACTTGGGTTAATGTTGCCATCAGTGGGCTACCAGGTGAGACACAGGGCCCACAACTTATCTAAATTATCCAGATAGAAGTTTGTTACCCATTCTCAGTGGGAAAATGCCCAAGCAACATTGCTCAAAAAAAGTTTCCCGGCAAAATTGCTCAATAAGTTGCCCCGTGTATCATCAGCATTAATCTTTTGTAGTTTTACTGTAGCAGCTCAACTGGTACATCCTCAGATCTGAGTCATGTATTGTTCCTGTTTCCTATCGTTTTCTGTCATGTCGTTTGCTATTAATTAATTGGCTTCTTTCTTGTTTTTGCGTTATAGAGCCCATCATTGTGGAGGTGGTTTTCCGGAACCCCCTGAAGGTTCCCTTGGCTCTGTCGGCTCTGTGTCTGCTGTGGAAGTTTACTCCGAAAGACTTCTCAGACCCCCAGGGCAGCACAGCCGGAGAGACCATCACCAATGAGAAAGAGGCAGCATCTTTGAAAGAAGTAAGGCTGTTAATCGTCTCTCGGTTCATCGTGCCTGAGGCATCCAGCTTCGAGTTTCTCATCAGTTTGATTAACTTCTACATTTGAATCCGTTCCAGACCATGGCCCTCAATGGCATCATTGATACGCAAGTCATTCCAGAGTTCACCATAACTCCAGAGGAGACCAAAGTGGTTTGTGCACCTTTTTCCTCTTATCTCTCCTCTTCGAATTTTTTCGAATTCTTTACCTGTATTGGCTTTGTGTTCTTGTGTTTGTTCTGGTCTCGCTTTCTCAGGCCCGTTTGAAGTTGCTTCCTCATAAGACCGGAGAGTTGCATGTTCTTGGTGTGGTGTACAATCTGGACACTGGAGAAGTGGACAACAGTGAAGGTTTATCACAAACACTCACTCTTTGATGTTTTGTAGACACTGAAACCAACAGTTAAAGTTATTTATCTGATGTAAGACTAACTGTAGATGTGACTGGTTTGTGCTGCAGGCTCGCTGGCCGAGGATCTGATGTGTGTTCGTGGACAGCAGAATCTGGAGATCCAGGGATCCAGACTCAATATGACCAAAGAAGAAAAGACTTCCGTCACATATGGACCAGATCACCGTCTGGACCCCATTATCACTCCTCCTATGCCCTTATTGGAGGTGTGTTTGAGTAAATCAAACGTTGATTTTAAGCTTTAATAAGCTACAGGACTTGAACTTGTCCTGAGAGCAGATCTCTATAAAAGCACTCGTCACAGTTAAATCGAGACTGTTTAATGATTTACAGTGCTCAGTTTGCAGTGCAAGGCCTGAGTGATGTATTGAATATTTACGATATATTCACATTGATTTTGGTGGGGATATATACAATTATGCTGTATTGTGAGTATTGCAGTGATTTAAATAATTTATATTTAAATATTTTATTAGCAAAACTCAAGTAAGAGCAAGTTCAGCTTATTTTTTTGAATCTGTTCAAAATGTCTATCATAGTATATACAGAAATTTACTGAAAATGTATCACACTCAGGCCATCCAAGATGTAGATAAGTTTGTTTCTTCATCGCAACATATTTGGAGAAATGTAGCATTACGTCACTTGCTCACCAATGGATCCTCTGCAGTGAATGGGTGCCGTCAGAATGAGAGTCCAAACAGCTGATAAAAACATTACAATAATCCACACGTAATCCACACCACTCCCGTACATCAGTTAACAACATGTGAAGTGAAAATCAAATCCATAATTTTTTTTTCAAACCATTGCTTCTGGATAAAATACCCCTATCGGTAATATTGCTTTCCTCAGTGAATAAATTGTCTCATCTGAATCAGGAGAGAAATATGCACAGATCAAGCACCCCTTACAAGCAAAAACAGTCCTAAACAAATATGTTGGTGGATTTTGATGTGCGAGGTCAACAGAGGATGGATTTTTTTTCACTGGAGGAAGGGTTAATATGGATTATGGACATTTGAACCAGAAGCAACAGTTTAAAGTTAAGTACTTAAATCTTGATGGATTTGTTTATTACAAACACACAGATTTTCAATTCACACGTTGGTAATTGTTGGACTGGTTTATTTGTGTATTATTGTGATGTTTTTAGCAGCTGTTTGGACTCTCATTGTGACGGCACCCATTCACTGCAGAGGATTCATTGGTGAGCGAGTGATGTAATGATACATTTCTTTAAATCTGTGCTGATGAAGACAAACCCATCTACATCTAAATCAGCTATTCAATTATTTATTTGACACAAAAATGTTGGCATTATAATGAAGATTTGTTTTAAGTTACCAGTCTACATTGATGGCTTCTGAGGAAGTGCTACTGTAGTTGGTGGATTTACGTTTTTATTTCAAGGCATTGAATCTCTTTTTAAAAAGATGGTGAACGCCCTCATGTGCACCAGACTTTATATCAATAGTCAAACCTCTGTTGGATAAACCACGCAATTACTGTTTCTCTTTCCTTCTCCACCCAGGTGTTTTTCATTAACTTCCCCACTGGTTTATTGTGTGGTGAGATCCGAAAAGCGTGGGTGGAGTTTGTGAATATGAGTGCAGTCCCTCTCACTGGTCTTCGGGTGGCGTCCACACACCCAGAGTTCTTCACGTTCGGGAGTGCCGCCTCTGACCTCACCCCAGTGACCCCCACAGCAGCAGAGCACTGTTCTGCATACAAGACTGTGGCCATGCCCCCATCAGTGGAGACCGTGTCGCTCGTGTCTCCAGCAGCGTTCGGGGTCACCAGCGGTGACCGGCCAGTAGTGGCAGAGATTCCTTTATCACAAGGTGTGTTGGGACCTGGGGAGGCGTTGCAGATCCCGTTATGGCTCAGGGGGCCCGACCGAGAGGGTGTCCATGAAATCAACTTCCTCTTTTACTATGAGAGCACAGAGAAGACCGCCAAACTAAGGTACATGGCTTTTTATGCTTTATTTGGACTAATAATGGACAATACTAAGAACTGAGCATGGTTTGTTTAACAAGGTTTTTCTCAGGCCAGTGTAGCTTATTTGGGTGTACAGTATATATTGTGAACATATTGCTGGACTGTTATTAATTCACTAAGTGCATTTTATTATTAATCCACTTATTTTCTTTTTGCATTCTAAGAAATTAAACGCAACTAAGACTCCAAATGGTAGTAGTAGCAGCCTGTTGTTTAAAGATATGTACTGCTTCATGTTTAGTACTGGAAGTGCATTTTTATGTAAGTGTCCGATAAAATTTTTTATTGAATAAATATATTTTTAAAACATTTTTAAATAATTTAAAACAAACATATTTTAAACACATGTATATTTTTAATATTTTAATTACCAAAAAATGTTTAACGCCATTGTTAAACAATACAAAATGTATTACTAAATAATATTATAAATAGTAATTAATTATAATTATAAATAATGAATTATAACTATAATAACTACAATAAAAAATAATAATATGCTATAATAACATTAGTAACAATTTTACATTTAAGTATAGTGTATGTATAATATAGAAATAATACTGTTATAAATAATATGGTAAAAATTGTAAAAAATTTGTCACTGTCAATACAAACGTTGCTATTGTTATTATTAGTAACAATAATAATATATTTATAATATTAATACTATTAATAGTAGTATTAGTAACACTAAACGTGTGTGTATATATATATATATATATATATATATATTATTATTTTTATTATTTTTTTCCACATGACTTCCAGTGACTCATCTTGGCTTTCTCTGATACTTTCAGTCACAGGGTCCTTCGACACACGGCTTTCATCTGCGCAAGCCGATCTCTCAGCATCAGAGCCACGGCCAGCCGCAGCAACACACTGCACAGCAGAGAGAGAGAGACCGAAGAACGGCAGGAGGAAGAGGAGAAGAACGGCAGCATGTTGGTCTTTGTGGACGTGGAGAACATTAACACAGTGAGCTCTTTCCCACACATGGACTGCTCATGTGTCTTTTTTTTCATCTTAATACTTTCTCTTCTTGCACTTCATAAAATGTCTGAACACTGTGGCAATAGGGATGCACAGATGTGAAATTCTCTACTAATTTATGTAAATAAATGAAAAATATAAAGCTAAAAACTAAAATGAATCATTATGCTTGCTGAAAGTGAATTTAGGCAACATTTTAACATACAGTATGAAAAATTAATATTCAATTCAATTCAAGTTTTCAAGTCAAGTTTATTTGTACAGCGCTTTTCACGATACAAATCATTGCAAAGCAACTTTACAGCAAATTAAGTTTCTACAATATTTAGTGGTAGCTTATCAGTGGTGACTGTCAGTTAATGTACATATGGCAGAAATGTACCGGAAAATAAATTAAAGACGTAATCAAACAGACGATGAACACTATTTACAGCAATTATTATATGATGCAATCAAACTTATAGCAAAATGTGGTAGTTCTGTATGTGGTTTCAGGGTTGGCATCAGCATATCGGAACAGGCATATTCACCTTGAGATTTGCTAAAGATTACATTTAGCAGTGTTTTAAAATTATTATTAGTGTATTTGAAAGTTTAACTGCAAGTGAGCATTAGATAACAACATTAGATTACAGAAATTAATCTGCATTTTAAAATGGTAAATAAGCATGCACAATTAAATATTCAATACTTGCTGACTGTTATCGACATGCACACCCATTAACTATTAACTGCCATTAGTATGGCAGATGAGTGAAGCATTGAATATATATATATATATGTATATAGATATATATACACACACATATATATTAGTGCTGTCAAAATTTGCGTGTTTACACAGGCAATACATTTTTTCAGTTTAACGCATGAAAAATAAACAAACACACAATAACACATTTGCATGAGAGAACTCTGAAAAAGCCCAGAAAAACACAGGACAGAGCACTTTGCCATAAAACAAACCAAAAACAAGGATGAAAAAGCGGTACATATCAGATAAAGCACCGGAATTTAGGTATTCGCGTCGCTAGACGATGTCCCTGTAAAATCAATTCTGAGTGCAGCCAGCGAATCGAATCATTTGGCTGTTATATTATTTAAATACTACTTATATAGTTCATAAAGATCATTTGCACTATTTTTTCCTGTTGCACTCTGTATATTTTGTTATTATATAACACGGTTTCCATTTTCTTTACTCCCTAAATGTTTTTGAACACATCTATATTGTTAGTAAAGTAAATAGACCTGTTTTTCACTGAAAAGCGCCTACAACAATATTGTAATAAATGGCTATAACTTGCTTGGGGAATGTTATTTGTAGAAAAAAAAATATTTGGAAGTGTAAAACACCCAGATACAACTTTCTAAAGAAAAAAAATCTGAACTTCGGGAGTTTTTGTTTGAGTACACAGTAAAAAAAAACACCCAATTATTGTTTGCGTTTTACTTAAAATTCTGGAAATTCATTAATTCTTAGAGAAACCAAAGGGAAAATTTGGACTTTAAATAAATTAGCTAGACTGAAACTTCAAGTGCTCCTGTTTATTATGATATGTGGCACTTGATGCTCACTGCTAGCATAGGTCTGAAAAAACAAAGAAACGTACAGGCGTGTCAGGTGCCCCAAAAAAGTTCTAGGTCTTTAAGGCTTAAGTTATTTATAATAAGTGAAGTGAAGTTTAATGTTAAGTGCACTGATGTCAGACTCATTTTGAATAATAAAATTTATTGTTAAATTGTTAAATACCCTGCCTCCACTACATAGGCCTATGTTTGTCACATCATTATAAGTGATCACCACATTTGAGTTATAATTGCAAAAAATGTGTTTATGTAGGCTATATACTGTATTCTATATACAGTACCAGTCAAATGTTTGGACACACGAATAGGAAGTTTTGACTATACTGTACTAAATTATAGCCTACACATATATCGGTATCGGTCTTTTTTTGACTCCCTAATATCGGTATCGGCATCGGCCACCAAAAAACCCATATCGGTCGGGCTGTAGTTTTTACATTAATTTGAAGATTGAATGTGAAATTATTGCAATGTAAAAGTATTTTTAAAAACTTTAACTTTCTCTGTCAGAGCGAAGCAGGTGTTCGTGAGTTTCACATAGTTCAGGTGTCCAGCAGCAGTCGACAGTGGAGGCTGCACAAGTGCATCAACCCTGTGGGAGATAAAGGTATGAATCCTCCAGCATGCTCTGGTTACATGCACTTAGTCTCTTAGCAGACACTTTCATTCCTCTTGCAGCCACCTGAGGTTAAGTGTTTTGCTCCACATTGCTTGGTAGTCTGTGGATCGCTCCTTTATTTGGTTCTGTGCCGGAGTTTTTTCTTCCATCCAACACAAAGCGAGATGCATAGCAAAGTATCCACAATTCATAATGGTGGTCCTTCATAAGTGATTTCCTTTCTTTCCTCTTGCCTCATCTTGCGCTCCTCAGACTAAAATCAATATCTTGATTCTTCCTTTGCTCTTGTCAAGTGTTTCTTATCAAACAGTTTTCTACCCTTTGGTAGAGAACCACTTTCTTAAAATATTAAGGCAGCTATATATTTGCATGTCTTAAAATAAAAAACATTTATATAAAAAAAAACTAAGTCTAGTGTAATATACTGTAAAGACAACAAAATTATATATTTTTTCCCAAAATTAAATTATTAGCGTTTATATTGACAACATGGAATGTTTTTAAATATATATATATTTTTTTTTTTAAATAACTTTTTGTAAGGTTGACAGTGTAATGGTGACAGTTTTTCACAAAAATATATGCAGATTTGTTTTCTTTTTCTGTTAAAATTAAAGCTGCCAATCCCACAAAATAATTGCCATTAATCTCATGATTTCCAACCCATTTTTAGAGAATAAACCAAATAAAGTAGAAACATTTGGTGATAAGTAAATACTTACTAACACTGTACTTAAAGCCTTTGTGTATAATGCATTATGAAGGTATTAATGATGTAGGTTGTCATGCATAATAATGTGAATGTGAAGGTTTGTTTGTCATGTATTTTAATGCATTATACTTTGTAAAGGGGTAACAATGAATAGGTAAGTATTATAAAGTGTTGCAACTGTGGTTACAATTATTCATGAGATCATACAATGTATTATAAGGTACATAATTAATGCATCAAAACTACTTTTATAATGCATTATATATAAGCGCTCTAAGTGAAGTTTTAGGAAATATTTCTATAATATTGTAGAAGCACATTTACCTATTACAGCCCTAATTTCTCTAGTAATTTTTACAGACAATGACAATCTATAGCAATAATTAAATTTTGAAGTTCATATAATATCATGCTTAGTATTTGTCTTATACATTATAAGTGGCTTTCTATGTAAACCACCTTTATATAGAAAAGGAATCGTCATGTTTTGGGGTTCTTGGCCGAAAATAAGTTTGAAAGCCCCAGCTGCAGACAACCCACAGACTAGTCGTTTTTTTTTTTTATATTTAGTTTTGCACATCTTTAGTTCCTTTGAAACATCACACAGATCTGTTTTAAGATGCTGTGTAAAGAGCGATCTGCCTACATAAATCCATATGCACCTCCAGCACTGTGAATATTGATGCAGAGGAACTTGATTGCATGTCAGCAGGCCAAGCAGAGTATCAAAAGAAGCTGGGAGCAGGTACAGAGGCACAATGGTACGTTCCATGACCTGCAGCCTTTAAATGGCCTATTGAAAGTGGGTTTCACACATTGCATTTGTGTTGAGCCATCTGTACGGCTGATACCTTAAGAGCGAGAAATGCACGCTCATACACACCCTGCAGAGAGTGATGCAGCTGCTCTGAAATTAGGTCACTTTGAAATTGTGCTGAGTGTGTGAAACATGCAGGCATACGCATTTTAGTGGCGTACTAAATTGAAAAATTGAATCCCGTGCATGCGTTCATCCTGTACCGTCAGCTTGGATGAGGCGAATACATTTAATGATGTGAAAATACGTGAACAAGAACTTGTGACTTCAAAACAATGCATATTTAACTGAGCGTAACACTTCCAAAGCTAAATCAGTGTTTGCTTAAGTGTGTAAAATCAATCTTCTGTTTCAAACTGCAGACCGGCGGCTGGTGTTGTTTAGTAGCATTTATGCCTGCATCATTCTACAAAGTTAATAACAATGTAAATAGTTAAAATAATATGCCTGAAGAGTTCTTTAATTCTGTACTTTTAATTAATTTATTGGTCTGAAGGAACAGAGTGTCTTTAATCTGAGGAGATGATGGATCGTGGAGCTACAGCTACAAATAAATGACGAATACTTCCTTGTTGTTAGTCTTTGAATACTTTTCATTTTGAAAGAAAAATAAAATGTTTCTACTAAACTTTTGGCTCCAGCCAACTGCTGTGTTTAGTATCCCATGCTTGAGACATGAAAGGACACCGAGGTTTCAAGTGGGATTGAAAGATCTTGAGTTCTGAGGATCTAATCAGAAAGTTTGATCTGTTGGTCACAATGGCTTCATACTTTCGTTTGTTTCTCACACTTAAAAATGAAAATTCTGTCATTTATTCACTTTCATGATGTTCCAAAACCATAAGACTTTTGTTTATCTTGGAAACACAAATGCAAATATTTTCCATGAAACTTTCTGTCCCTCCATTGAAAGTCCATTCCACCAAAACTTTGATGCTTAAAAACGTTTATAAAAACAGCGTGAAAGTAATCCATGTGGATAGAGCAGTAATCCCAAATCTTCTGAAGAGACACAATCTCTTCGTGTGATGAACAGATTCTGTTTTAGGGTTTTATTCACATGATCTATGGCCATAAATCCAGCACATCAAATATCATAAATAGAAGCTTGAACTTGCTTGTTTGATACTAGAGAACCAATGATTTTGAGAGATTATTAAAATTATCTTCATTAAATGATGACAGAATACAATTTTTTTTTAGTGTGAACGTCTTCACCCTAATGCTGTTTCAATTCCATATGACTCTTCCGTAGAGCGCAAAAAAGTCTTCTGAAATCATACAATAACTTTGTGTAAGGAAATTGAGGTTATTCATTCATAAGCCCGATTCAGACAGTAATTGTTTCTCATATGGACGTCTGTAAAAATAAATTTACATATCACCTCAATGATAAAACTCATGGGTTTGGATGGCGATTTATTCACAGTGGAGGAGCGAGTTCTGTGATCCTACGAACCCAGGAACGCGCTGCTCACGCGGCCAGTCACATGATTGTCTGCTGTAAATAAAATTCATTTCGTTTACAAATTTATTCTTATTGTGTAAAATGTATTTTAAAATACTTATGTAAAATGTATTCTTATTATTCCAAGCATATTTTATAATATAGAATCCTATTTATTATTTGATTATTTAAATCTCCTGTTTAATAATAGGTAAATAGACGCGCTATAGTCGTATAGAATTATACGCGATATAGTTATGTTTATATAATACACATTTTAAACTTGTATTGCATACCTACTGCTGCCATAAGAAAGACATATTTTGAATGTTTACATGCTTTTCTTCTCTTTCTGCTCCCAGTCGCTGTGGTGGAGCAGTTATGAAGTATTGTTTTTTTTTTTAAATACTTTCCAGCATTTCAGAAATAAATATGCATGTAAATGCGAAGTAGAATAGTTACCTTACGGTGTTCGGGAGTGCTCAAAAAGGGTTTAAACACTGATTTTTTTATCTATTTCTTCTCGTAAACTCAGAGATGTGGATTCAGACAGCAATTAAATTACCACACGACCTTGGTGTTTGCTTGTTTGATACTAGAGAACCAATGATTTTGAGAGATTATTAAAATTATCTTCATTAAATGATGACAGAATACAATTTTTTTTTAGTGTGAACGTCTTCACCCTAATGCTGTTTCAATTCCATATGACTCTTCCGTAGAGCGCAAAAAAGTCTTCTGAAATCATACAATAACTTTGTGTAAGGAAATTGAGGTTATTCATTCATAAGCCCGATTCAGACAGTAATTGTTTCTCATATGGACGTCTGTAAAAATAAATTTACATATCACCTCAATGATAAAACTCATGGGTTTGGATGGCGATTTATTCACAGTGGAGGAGCGAGTTCTGTGATCCTACGAACCCAGGAACGCGCTGCTCACGCGGCCAGTCACATGATTGTCTGCTGTAAATAAAATTCATTTCGTTTACAAATTTATTCTTATTGTGTAAAATGTATTTTAAAATACTTATGTAAAATGTATTCTTATTATTCCAAGCATATTTTATAATATAGAATCCTATTTATTATTTGATTATTTAAATCTCCTGTTTAATAATAGGTAAATAGACGCGCTATAGTCGTATAGAATTATACGCGATATAGTTATGTTTATATAATACACATTTTAAACTTGTATTGCATACCTACTGCTGCCATAAGAAAGACATATTTTGAATGTTTACATGCTTTTCTTCTCTTTCTGCTCCCAGTCGCTGTGGTGGAGCAGTTATGAAGTATTGTTTTTTTTTTTAAATACTTTCCAGCATTTCAGAAATAAATATGCATGTAAATGCGAAGTAGAATAGTTACCTTACGGTGTTCGGGAGTGCTCAAAAAGGGTTTAAACACTGATTTTTTTATCTATTTCTTCTCGTAAACTCAGAGATGTGGATTCAGACAGCAATTAAATTACCACACGACCTTGGTGTTGACAGTAGGAATTTCCTACTGTCAAAAAAACAGTAGGAAATTCGCCCACAGATTTTTACGGGGGTGGTGCGAGAAAAACACAGACATTCTGGATTCAGACGGCAATTATCACTTACGTACCCATGAGAAACAATTACCGTCCAAATAGGGCTATATTAGTCATTTTCGTTCTCTTCTACAGCCCTCAAATCTCATTCACACTTCAGTATATTCACCATAAGTGCTTTACGGTTACAACAGAAGTCAGTAGCGGTGGAGTAGGAAATTCGCCCACAGATTTTTACGGGGGTGGTGAGAGAAAAACACAGACATTCTGGATTCAGACGGCAATTATCACTTACGTCCCCATGAGAAACAATTACCGTCCAAATAGGGCTATATTAGTCATTTTCGTTCTCTTCTACAGCCCTCAAATCTCATTCACACTTCAGTATATTCACCATAAGTGCTTTACGGTTACAACAGAAGTCAGTAGCGGTGTTTCCATTACCCTTCAAACTGCGCAAATTGAAATTGCAAATTGAAAATATGGCCAATGGAAACTCCCATATATCACAAAAAGGTTTTTACGCTCACATGAGGTGGTTTTTCAGGCCGTTCGAAAAAGGAATATATCACAAAACTGCAATGTAAACTTTTTTTCACATTAACAGGTCACCTGGTGTACGTAAAAGTCACTTGATCATTCTTTAATGTACTGTAACCACCAAGAAACATCTCCTACGTGGCCGCTCAAGTATAAAGGGCTTTCCTTGCCATTAATGCTTGGATAAACCCTTATTTACACTGCACACGTCTGGTGCATCGGCCACTCTAGTCAATGCTTGTTTATACCAGCCACACCGCGGCACGTTTCAGAATCGTCCCAGAAGAAGCTTTCCGCGACGCTTCACTAAAGATACACGCATATTAAAAATAATGGTCAGTGCGGTGGCTGCAATATATGTAAAACTACCAACGTTGCCATGACTTATCGTGAGAGGAAAAAAATTACATTTTATTCGCATAACATCGATTAATGGAAACACAATAGTTTTTTTTTTATCAGCATTTATAAAATATTGCAAAAGTTTTGTGCAAATCTGTAATAGACACCCGGCTAGTGACATCAAACTTGGTTTGCCAAATCTTGTAATTTTGAATATGCATGAGCGCAAATGAGATTTGACAACTGTGACAAATTATTTCTGTAAATAATTACTTTTTGGTCTGTTATGCACACAAAGCTATCATATGGCGTGTTAAAGTAAGTGTAATTATGACCTGAGTTCACATGAAGGTATGTGCAAAAATGCTGAGGCTAATTAAAACTAAACCTTTGAAGCAATAATCAAGAAACACGGAAAACAGCTTGTGAAATATGGAGCAAGTATAGCAAAATGCACTTTGCTTTGAGGAGTTAATTAACTGACCTTGACATCTGAACTGTTTTCGTGTATTTGAGTCTCTGATGTGGGAGCACCAAAAAGAAAGATTTTCTGAGAGTAAGTGGATGAACACTCATCATATTTCTTGTTTTTGCCTTCATTTTGTGTTGTGTTTGCAGACTCTAAGCTGGCCAGCAGGGAGAGGGGGAAGCTGTGCTTCAAAGCCACCAGATGCAGAACAGAGGAAGGTGGGGCGTCCAGTTCACGCGCACATACCCAAATCATGCATTCCATGTATTTTTATGCAAAATTTGCACCATTACGTAAATGCTGTCTGGAAAGACCAAGATGTGAATCAGATTTCCAAAATGCACATGTTGAGGTGTACAATTTTCTTAGCGAATCAAATAAATTCCTAGATGTAACTTTGCCTCTGCAATCACAGCTGCTCACGGCCAATGAAAATGCAGCAAAATGTGGTTAACATACTGATGTTTGAACATACTGACATTTTTTTTCCCTTAATGCCTCAGCTACCTCAGAAAAATACACCTTTGCCGACCTCAACCTTGGCAACGAACAAGTAAGAATGCCCTTTTGTTCTCACTACTAGTTCAGATCGATGCTTAGAATTAAGCGCCACTGACTATCGTCTTCATTCAGCTTCTCAGCAGTCCTCATTGTGTTTCACTCTCTTGTCTTTTTCTCTTTTATTAGATTGTCAGCTCTACCACTCCATGTGCTGATTTTTTCTTCCGGAGAGGTCTGCCCTCTGAACCCAGGAGAGGGGGCGTTTCCACAGGCGGTGCTAGTCAAATGTGGAGACAGAGCGGGACTGATGACGGTGTGACAAATATTGTCAAAAAATGCAGTGAAGTAGAGCTTGACATCATCGTCCTCTGGAAGGTACCCTGATGAAATGTTCCAACATTTATTTTGATTCAAGGAGAGTGAATATTTTTTAATTCAAAACAATATATATACATTTTTTTTCTTCAAAATTATAGAGAATTTTTTTCTTAATTTTTGACAATTACATTTTAATTAATGTTAGTTAATTAGTTAATGTAGTAAATATAATTAGTAATATATA
>NW_015505288.1:280637-293109 GCF_001515645.1 Sinocyclocheilus grahami | reverse complement strand
ATATATATATATATATATATATATATATATATATATATATATATATATATATATATATTTATATATTATAAAAAAATTTTAGGACTGCCAAACTTAACATGTTTACCTAAGATATTAAAGCAGCAATTTACCATTGACCAGACAGCACAATAACACATTTACCAAATTTGATCAAATTTTTTTATGTTTGTTTATGTTGTTTTAGTTTTTTTGTTTAGTAAGGACTGTTAGGAAATCATGAGAGTAATGATGATTATTTTAAATTGTTTAGAGAACTATTTTTAACAGTAAGAAATACAGTCAAAATCTGCATAAAGTTATTTTTTTCCTTCAATAGTGGATGGGAAAAATTTAATTGTCAACATTTTTTCAAATTGTCATTAATTACTACATCACTAGTCAACTGGCACCCATGTCATTTCTGTTTGAGACCCCCGATTTAAACCTTAATAATAGATAAAAAATGTTGATAATAATACAAGGTGATTTCTAAAAGCATTACCAGCCAACTGGCCACTAACTTATATTTGTTCACCAAACTAATTGGCTTCAGCACTTTGCACTTATTAAGTATTAATTCTAGATGAATGCACCAGTGTTTAACAGCATTGGCGTTGATCACTTGTTCTGTCAATAGAAAATCAGCACCTCATTGAAGTTTTGTTGTAATTAATGCACGGTGTTACTGATACTGTAAGATTTGAGGACAAATATCATTGTATTAATCATATAATGTGTCGTTTCAGGCATATGTTGTGGAGGATAACAAACAGCTGATTTTAGAGGGGCAGCTTCACGTTGCACTGCAAACCATTGGCAAAGAGGCCTGCTCGCTCTCGCAGAAAGAGGTACTACACATACACACTATCTCACAATGACTCTCCCTTGCTATTCAGCTCTTTTCCTGTGGGTGCTTTACAAATGTGCATAAATGCAGAGTCAGTCTATAAAGAATATAAAGTCACTTGCTTAAGTGCAAGAGACCACTGTATCTTTTCAATGAGGCTTGGTAAGTATATACTTGAGCGAATGAGCAAATAATATTTTGTGTGTGTGTATGTTTTGAAGTGTCAGTTATTGATAGACCAAGATGTCTTCATCTTAATACACTCAGGTTAAGCACTCAGTTGGCTGAACACAAAATAAGTAGCCTTTTTTTTTATGATGCTTCCTTTTGCCTGTAGCATTCAGTGTCAGTAAAAGACCCCTCGTGGCAAAGAACCTAAACTCAAATAACAATCCTCTGAACAGAAGCTTTAACTTTAATATGCAAATGGTGTCTAATTTTTGGCCTGTAATTTTAATGTCTTGTCATCTGACACAGCAAGAAAAATGTCTTACTCATCCTGCAGCAGTCAAACACGCTTGATAGCATGAAAATTCATTTTAGTGAATTAATTAATCACCGACTGGCTGTGATAGACGGTTAACTCAAGCATTGATAATGCACTTGAGCACTGAACTAACACACTAAAGTGCCCACTGAAGGTGCACTT
The DNA here is from genome assembly GCF_001515645.1 of Sinocyclocheilus grahami. NCBI lineage: Eukaryota > Metazoa > Chordata > Actinopteri > Cypriniformes > Cyprinidae > Sinocyclocheilus > Sinocyclocheilus grahami. The sequence continues at coordinate 291,613 of NW_015505288.1, read as the reverse complement.
TAAGCATTCTTTTCTGATTGAGTAAGCCAGAGATGAGACCAACACATCATAAACGAGGTCAAAATGAATTCAATTCAGGTCTGTGTTTATCTCTCACTGTAGCTCAAGTAATGGACATCTGTTGACACTCTCGCTGCAAGTTGCTTTTACGCGTGTCAGAGCATTGATGCTTTTGCAGTGCATGGGTGGTCATGAAGGCACTTTGAAGAAAGTGATAAAAGAAATCATTTCAGTCTCCTGACCTTGATATGTGGAGAAACGTGTACGTGTTCTCTGACTTTTTTTATTAAGAAAGGTGAAGGTTGGAAGGAAAAATTCTTTGGCGCTCACTGCTCAAGGATGAATAAAATGGAGGAGATGGACCTTGAAGCTCATCATTGTGTGTGATTTTATTGGAGACCTGGGTACTTATTGTGGAGGAAAAAAAAGTAGTACATTACACTGACGTAAACAATCAAAGGGTTTTTTTTTTTTCATTGCTCTCCAAGGATTTCTTTTGTCGTAGGACAAAAACATCTATAATGTTTTACATTTGTAATGTTCAATGTGTGGTCCCATGCTTCTATTAGCCTATATAAGACTGATATCACAGTGTGTTAAAGGGATAATTCACCCAAAAATTAATATTGTCATCAAAACTTTGATGCATCAAAAAGTTCATAAAGACATTGTGAAACTAATCCATATGAATCAAGCAGTTTAATCTGAATCTTCTGAAGAGACACGTGCTTACTTGATGCATGAGAACCGAAGAGGTTTGTTCTTGCGTGTAAATCAAGTTTGGTTGCGTTTCCGCTTACCATATTTGATGAGCTCTACAGTATGAATGCACGTTTATCAATGTTTATGTCAGTAAAAGTCTAAACTAAATCTGTTCATCAAATAAAATTATCAGGTGTCTTCAGAAGACTTGGATTAATGTGGATTACTTGGGCCTGGGCGATAAAACGGTATCGGTATTTATCGACGGTACCCCTTAATCAATACGATAGAAAACATTTTCTGTATAGTGCACGATATAGGCCTGTGCGATGAGTGACAAGCAGACAAGCCAATAAGTTGTGACATCAGAGATGAAGTGGAATGGAATAAAACCCCTACAATTCCCGAGACAAAAGTTGAACCTCTTTTAACTTTACATGGCTTTCTATACATCTCTTGTGTGAGACGCTCGAAAATGCGCCAGCTATGTGTTCTGTGTGAATGATCTTCTCCATATCGAGCTTCTATATTTCTCTAGTATTTTGAATAAAAAAACGCAGCAGCGGCGCATCTCTCTATGCTTCAACTTGATAGGTTAACAAAAATAATAAACTACAACAATGACACTTGCATCATCATCATCATCATCATCACCACATCTTGTGCGCCACTGATAAGGCTCCTGGACGCACACATCAAATGCACCGTTTTTGCATTCGAATATGAATTTTTATTTTAAATTAAAAATTGTATTTAAAATCTCCTTAAAATTTTAACATACGTTTGTGAGTTCTGAATAAAATACAATCTGTGTGATTGGCGCTTCGGCTTTTTGTATTAAGCTATGCATAAATACATGATGCTGTTTTGTTCATAATTGCTTATGCAATTTACGAAATTATATTTGATTTATATGTTTTAGTTTAGACTTCATGCACTTTTTTAATAGTCATTATTTCATTGCATTGAATAAACAATTTAATGCGGTGCATTATTTCGCTCATTGCGCCCTACTGTGGCTTCAGGAGACAGGCCAAAAAGTTTCTTTAACATTAATCTGCATATAAAATATAAGAAATTAGATATTTATTTAATTTTATTTTGTGTTTGTTAAAATTGTAATAATTTGTTGTTTGTCTTAATAAACTGGGTAAATTAAAAATACAGTGGTTAAATATAAACCTTTTTTTTCTTCTGCTCCGTTTAAAAGGTTCTACTTTTTTTTTTTTTTTTTCCAATAATTACAGATACTGACTGATATGAAACATTATATCGTGATACATTTTTTAGCTATATCGCCCAGCCCTAGGTTTGTTTTTTAACTTTATGAAGCGTCAAAGTTTTAGTGGAAAGAACCTTAAATGGAAAGACAGAAATCTCTCAGGTTTCATTTGTGTTTTGAAGATAAACAAAGGTCTTAAGGGTTTGGAATGACTTGAGGGTGAGTAATTAACTTAGTAATTAAGACTTAATTTCCTTTTTTGGATGAACTACCCCTTTAATATGCTTATGCTCTTTGCAAAAACTCTGAGACGTTCAATAAATTGAACATTTGGTGGGTTTTAACACTTTCTCAGGGGTCTCAGAGCAGTTCACTGGAATATGAGAGTCCTACAGACAAACTCAGACCTCGAGAGAGGGACTTTTTTTTGGCTGTTGCATCTTGTCTTTTTTTAGCATCGGCACCTTGCACTTTGTGTTTATCCCTTTCTGTTTCTCACTTCAGGATAGTCAGTTTGGTTTGTGAGGTGTCTGGCCTCGAATACAAGCTAAATACACACAGTCTTCTGCACTGGCTCTCGTTCAAGTCTTCCTCTCATAATTCGACTTTCTATTTTCTCCATCTGAGACGGAGTGCAAGAGCAATGTGACTTTGAGAGCATTATAAGTGAGTCTGCTCTTTATTAAGATGGATGCATCCTAAGGTGCTTTAAATGGTCAGAGAGCCAGACAGCAGAGACTCTGACCTTCGTTTGTGTCTGCATTTGGATCTGCGTGTCACCTTTCCAAACTAGAGGTTTCTCTGTTTGAATATGCAGATTAATATTCAGATGTTTAATGTTTACTTGTGATGTGTTTACTGTGCAGAATAATCTTGCCTGTTGTATGTCTATAATGGTGCAAATAAGCAGCAGAAAAAGCAGGACTGTGTGGGTGTGTGTATGTGTGTGTTTTTCACAAGTATTTAATATGTGGTATTAGCAAGGTGAAGGAATCAGAGCGTTCTGTGTGGGTGTTTTGTACAAAGTGACAGCTCTGCTGATTTGACGACTACACATCGAAAAGTGTGTGTGCGCACATGGATGTAAGTGTAGTAGACGCCAAGTATGACATTGTGTGTTAAAATAGCGATTCATTTAGAAATTACTGTTCTGTCATCATTAGGGATGCACCGATATGAAAATTTTGGCTGATACCGATAACCGATAATTCTTTATTTTTGAAAGCCGATAACCGATATGTTGGCCGATAAATCTTTGGTGAACATAACATGCTGAGTTTGAATATATGGAAGTGCAAATGTAATTTGAGAGTTATGCCACATCACAAGATTTTAGTATTTTAGAGTTGCCAAAGCTCAATAACTTTTCATATATGTTTGAAAACATGAGATTGAGTAATTACTGTGAGTAAATATTCTGTCTGTCCAAACTGTCTCTCTTTTGGTTTCCAAATGTTCCTTCTCCATTTCAGCTTCTCATTCATTCACATTGAGTGAGTAATTACTGTGAGTAAATATTCTGTCTGTCCAAACTGTCTCTTTTGGTTTCCAAATGTTCCTTCTCCATTTCAGCTTCTCATTCATTCACATTTTCATTTGCTCTGTAATCCATTCATTTTTTCCTCCGTTTCCCTCCTGCTGTTGGGCACGATTCCATCCAGTCTGAAATCTCTCTCTGCACGCCGTTGCATAGCAACACCCATTCATGGCAGAGGAAGTCCCTCACGTGAGGGAATGATGTCACACATATGTTGATCTCAGTCTTTTTATAGAAACCCTCACGTGAGCTTGTGCTTTTCTCTCTTTTGCGTTCATCCTGTCTCATCCACCCCGTTCCCCTCACTCAGCCACACACGCACGCACTTTAAACCAAATAAAAAGCTTTCGTTAACAAAGCAATTTCCTCTGTTGGAGCAATTCCCTTAAGCTTTCCGAATGAAACAAACTTATTATGCTTTTTGTCAATTAGGAAACTCAGGAAATGGTGCTTCTGAAGTTCAAGCCTGACATTCCTCCCCCTGTAAGCAAGCCCTCGCTGGAACAGCTTTCCCACCTCATAAAGACCTGTCTCCACTACCCAGAGTCTTATGATCATCCCTTCCCACAAAAGAGGTAAAGTGCACACAAACAAACACTTTTGAAAAGCTCAAAGAGACCTGAATCGGTTAGCCGAAATCCACTGACTGTGTTTCCGAGGTGATAAGACTCACACAGACGCACAGTAATGTTCTCATGCCCAGTGACGCCCACAGGAGCGCTTGTCTGGCCTAGTTCTGCAGTGGTGCGTGGAAAGTAGGTGTGTCCACATGAAAGATGGAGATAAACTGGACCGGGTCGAGCTGATGCGCGGTCCAAATGCTCAGTCATTACTCATTGCCTTGGGTTTGTGCGAATGTGCTCTCAGAAATTAGTTTGTTCGTTCTGAGGAAAAAATGCTAGTCCTCAGTCAACGGCTAAAAAACTCACTGAAATGTAAACCACAATGGAGATGAATTACTGTTCAAAGAGCACACAAGTAACATGAACAAACCCCTTTAAAGTTGACATGAAATGGAAATTCTCTCTGTTTTCGAAATTCGTCTTATTGATCTTATAGTTAACAATTCATCCATGTGTTTCATATTTTGACCTAGTAATACTTAATCCAAGTGTTTATTTCGGTGCATCCCTATTAAAAGTATATACATTTTTATTTTTTACAAAATGACGATCGTTTCGCTAGATAATACCCTTATCCCTCAGCTGAGACCGTGTAGACCCCTTTGAAGCTGCACTGAAACTGCAATTTGGACCTTCAACCCGTTGATCCCTGTTAAAGTCCACTCCACTATATGGAGAAAAATCCTGGAATGTTTTCCTTTAAAACTTTAATTTCTTTTCGACTGAAGAAATAAAGACATGAACATCTTGTATGACATGGGGGTGAGTAAATTATCAGGAAATGTTATTCTGGAAGTGAACTAATTCTTTAAACACTTAAGTACATTTACATAGACAACAATATTCCGATTTTAACACGATTAAGAAAATACTCTGATTAAGAATCTACCATGTAGAGATTTTTGATTACCTTAATCCGGCTAAAGTCATAGTCGAAGTAAACACAAATCGAATTAAGACATGTGGAGTATTCTTATTTTAATCACATTATTGAAGTGCAGTATAGACATGTACACACCTTAATCACACTATTACCGTCGTGTAGGACTTTTTTGCCGTATTTTGCGACAGGATACACACACGGCAGTGGTCAACCGTTTGATGGCAAACAAAAGAGCATGGCTTCAACAACGCCGTCATCTGTTTGCACGTATAGCATGACAAATAATTAACTGCACTTGAAGCTTTCAGTAAATTAAAAATGAAACACCCAAAACATGGCATCATAACGAAGACGAACTATGTTTATACGTGAAATTCTGGAGGGGACGTCAGATGGCGTCGCGTGGGGACATAATGATATGTGCCATTACTCGATCTATGTACTATAATGGGAACATGAAAGGAATATTCTAAAAGCTTATTTAAAATAAAGTAAATAATTAGATTACTGATGTCCATGTAAATGTAGACACTGAAGCAAGAAATCAGCATTTACTAAGAAGAGAAAATAATGAGGAAGTAATAACTTCAAAAACACTTTAAGGAATGCCGTCATAAATAACCCTAACAAACTGTATTAATCAAATTTGACAATGTCAATTGCTAAAAGTTCTTGCCTGTTGAGTTTTTATCCTAACTGAACACAAGCTTTAGGACATTTTGTTGATTTGTTGCACTTGGCTGGTGGCTGGATGTGTTGTATCCGGTCACGACAACACACTAGCTAGAAAAAAAATGGTTGAAATAACATTTAAGTTTAATAATAACTTAAATACTTTAAATATCTTAAAATTGCAATGAAACCAAAGTAGAGACAGATCTTTTCTTTCGTATTGGAAAATAAGAAACTGTAAGGAGGGATTCGGTTGATTAAACTAATGATTTAAATGATTAAACTAAATGATTACTTGAGTCTGACATACATCACCAGAAGTTGTTTTTACCAGAAAGGTCAAAGAAAAAAGAAACATATACATGAATGAGTCATGCAAAATAAGATGTTCAACATGCCTTTAAAAAATAGGCTTCATTTGAATTTTAATGCCATCTTTACATGCTTAAAGTAATTGTTTATTGTTTTATTTATTTTGATTTTAATTTTAGGTAGGGATGTAACGGTATGAAAATTTCTTATCACGATTATAGTGACCAAAATGATCACGGTTATCAGTATTATCACGGTATTGTTCAAATGTGCTGGAGATGTTAAAAAAAAGTACAGACACATAAATCACTTCGTTTTAGATTTAAAAATCAACAAACAGCAAATAAAATGATTTTTGTTTGCATAATCACTAAAACAATAACATTACCAATGATGTTCGGATTTTAAATGACAACTTGACTGACAACAGTTTAATAGCATGTTGACATATCTAATGTAAATGTTCAAATAAAGCTTTGAAAAAGTTTAATAAAAAGCTAAACCTCACGTTTCAGCCTTTAAATAAAGAAAAAGATATAAGTAAAAATGATAACTGATTAATAAATGATTATATGTATCTTATCTGCTCCATAAATAATTCTAGATAACTTATCTGAATTGTTTAAATGTGCAGAATCCACATAAGCTTGTTTTTCATCAACCGGTCAAAATTTACAGCAGGGCATGCAAATTCTGTCCGTTTTTTGGCCAGACAGAAACCGCACACAGACTAAATGTAAATATAAGTCTCTGTAAATCCACTCGCTGACAGCAGGTGGCGCTTGTGGAAAAGCAGAATTAGAGCTGTTTCCCGTAACCTCCATGGACAAAGCAGTATTGCGATTAAGAAGACTTCCTTTATGTATTACATGGAGCGAAGATGAAAACAAAATGCCATTGAAGGTTCTGACTGTCTTCAGAAACGATTCGGAGATACATTCATATAATTAGTTCATTCATATATTCATTTGTATAATTCCCTTAGCACTCTTTTAAAACCTCCCAGCTTTTACGCCCTGTTTTCACTCAAAACGAAAATACTCTGCGTGCTGTGCGCACCTGAGACTGTTACTTAAAACTGTGCTTTATGCTGGACAGTATTTATTTATCGCGAGTTGTTCAAATTGCGGTAATCTAATACGTTTTTATGATCATGTTTTAATGATCATGACGATAATCATGATTTATCGTCAAACAAAATTGAAAACCTAAAACCGGGTCAAACGCATCCTACTGTGCAACAGCACTGCCATACAGAACTTAAATTTGCCAGGAAATTGAACCAAACATCTTGTAGCATGATGAGATGAATGTTCCAGAATCAGGGGGTTAGTCCATCCATATTTGTGCTTCAGGACAAATGACTTAAAGTTGCTGCACACCAGTATGGGATTAACAGAAGTTATGAGACCCATTGATCAAAGTAATATCCAGATGAAAGTCAAGAGTGCTGTATTTTACATCACAAAATTGAATAAAAATTGAATAATCAATTTTGTCTGGCTTAAAAACTTGGGCACATGTTTGAGTGCCGATACGAGGTCATGAGGAGACGCAAGTACTGATGTTTTCTATTGCATATTCAAATGAAGTTTGCTTTTGTGGAGGATGCACAAAGCATTGCTATTTCAAGAATTAGACCTACGTCTGAAGATTTGATGTTCCTGACATTTTCTTTTTCCTTCTCTAGTTTATGTATGGTTCCAGTCACCCTGACGTTGTCCAACTGTTCCTTGGCTCAGGTAGACGTCATTGTTGATCTGCGGCATAAAACGACCAGGTACAGCTCAGTTTTTCCTGATCCCAAAATCTTTGAAATATGGAGATTGAACTTACAAGCCATCTCACACTCTTGTTGTCTATCTTTGCAGCCCAGAGTCACTGGAAGTGCATGGTTCTTTTAGCTGGCTGGGCCAGACCCAATATAAGTTGCAGCTCCAGGCTCAAGAGGTATACAGGCTTTCCTTGAAAGCTTGTTTCTTCCAGGCTGGAGTTTATAATTTGGGCACACCCCGTGTCTTCGCCAAGTTGGCACAGACCAGTGCTATGTGTGAGACCAGCCAGCAGAGCGCCATGCCTGCCCTCATTATCATCAACAGCGTTTGAGGAACTCCGCAACATCGATCCAACCTTTCTTCAAAGTTCTTGGCCCACCTAAATAAATGAAATGGACTGGACTCCAAGATTTTTCTACTTGTTGCTAAAACAAAATCTAATTGAGAGAGATAAGTAATTAAAAAGACTTGAACACACGTTTCAACTTAACACTGCATCTGATGTGCTTGTACGGTCTATAATGGTGAGCTAAACACAAACAGACTTTAGATGTTTTGTCTTAAATGCACCTGAAGCGTGACTGGATCGGTTTTTTTTCCCATGTAAATTTATCTCTCATGTCAACCATGTATCTATTGAAGAATTTTGCTTTTGTTTTATGAAATCTTTTTGCTTTTAGAACTAATTTTGTCAAGATCCCAAAAATGTGGTAATGTAAATGGCTATGCATCTCTGCCTCATACTGCCCTGCCGGCTATCTCACGGTTGTCCACTGTGCTCTGTTGCCACAGTAACAAAAAAATAACATAAGGACAACATGTTCACTTCTGCGTTTAAAGTTGAGTGTGTGCTGAGACCTGAGACAGTTATACATTAATTTATGTCTATTTCTTTACTATCTTTGAATGCTAGGGGGTTAAAAAACAGTGTTAAGCGTAAAGCAATTTTTTTTATTTTGCAAGGAACAAAAAGCGAACTGTGTTTTCTTACAAGAGACTCATTCTGCTTTAAATGATGAAAGATTTCGGAAAGTTCAGTGGGGTGATTTAGCCCTGTTTGCACATGGATCTTCACATTCAGCTGGAGTGATGGTATTATTTAACAGATTTGAAGGCTCTGTAATTGTTCATAAGGGGACACAGAAGGCCACTGGTTAATGATAGCAGTAGAAATTCATGCCAAATGTTATATATGACTCTGTATTTTTGGTTATAATAACAAAGTGGCTAATAAAAAATGTTTGAGAAACTTGGTAAATTGGAAAAAAAAAGTATAATGCAGAAAATGCGATAATAGGGGGTGACTTTAGTAAAGTCCCTGATTTATGGCTAGACAGGAGACCTCAAAGAGGTGCACATTCTGTGTATAATGATACTATATTGAATTTCTGTAAAACTGTAGATGTGGTTGATTAATGGAGGGTATCTAACCCAAACAGCATTCAGTATACATGGTTTAACTCCTCAGGAAATGGACAATGTCCGAGATTAGATTATTGTCTTATTTCTTGTGAACTATGTAAAATTGTCTCGGAATGTAAAATTACAGATCACTGTATGGTTACTCTGTCCTTATCAGTCTTTAAGAAACCTCAAATCTCTCCTAATATTTGGAAGTTTAATAGTGACTTGTTAAAGAATTATAGATTTTATCAACAGGTGTTGGCTCTCATTGAGGAGATTGAAAAGCTAGATATGTCTAACTTAAATGGGAATGGTTTAAATTTAAGGTTAAACAAATAGCAATTGATATAGGCACATTTTTATCAGTGAGGAGAAAACAAAAACAAAGGGAACTGATTGGAGAAATAAACTCATTGGCAGTTAATGCACAAGAATCAACAGAAAATTCAGCAAAATTACAGTCACTGCAATCTCAACTAGATGAGTTGTATTCAGAAAAAGCAAATGGAGCAAGAGCGTGGTGGATTGAAAACGGAGAAAAAAGTGCATCATATTTTTTCGGCCTTGAAAAACAAAGAAAAAAATTAGTAATCTTAAGATTAATGAAATTATAACAGGCGATCAAAAAGTAATTCAAAATGAAATGTAGCTTTTCTTTTCTAACCTTTATAAATCCAGTTACAAAAATGCTGATTGTGAGTCTTTATTTGTGATTATAAGAGATAAAATACGTAAACTGAATGAGGAAGACAAATTCTTAATTGATGATGAGTTGACTTTAGAGGAAATGGATGTAGCTTTAAAACAAATGAATAATAGTAAATCACCAGGTATAGATGGATTAACTACTGAATTTTTACTGAACATTTTTGGAGAGATATTCAGAAATTATTATATAATGCATTTTTAGAATGCATTCAGGAAGGAAGCTTATCACCTACTATGAAAACAGGTTTAATAACCTTGCTACCTAAACCCAAAAAACAATTGCTATTATTAGATCATTGGAGACCAATAACTCTATTATGTACAGATTATAAATTACTTGCCCTGGTGTCTGCTAATCGTCTTAAACATGTACTTGGGAAACTTGTAGAGGAGTATCAATCAGCATTCATTAAGGGAAGATCTATTCCAAACCATATTAGACTAATCCTGAATATGATCGAATATCAATCATTGATACAATCAGAAAGCCTCATTTTATTTCTAGATTTTTTTAAAGCATTCGATATGGTGGAGCATGAATTTATATTTACGACGCTTAGAATGTCTGGGTTTGGGGAAGGGTTTTGCAAGGTTATTAAAATGTTGTATAACAACATTTATAGTTATATATCCCTTAATCCAGGTATGATTCCTAGAATTGAAATTTTGCGTGGAATTAGACCAGGATGTCCAGTCTCTCCAAAACTGTATATATTATGCACTCAAATGTTAGCTTATTTAGTTATCAACCATCCTCAATTAAAAGGAATAACCATTTCTGATTATGAATATCGAATTAGTCAATTTGCTGATGACTGTTACGGGGCTGACGAGACGTGAGACGTGCGGATCCATATGCAAGCTTTATTGAAACGAAGACAGAGACGTGGTCATGAAACAGGCATGGGTCAGATGAGGGCAAACAGGTATATGGTGGGCAAAACACAAGAATAGTCCTAGGGCTAGAGCAGGTCGACGATCGGCAGACAGAATCAAAAGGGGCAAGACAAAAGGGGTGAATCCAGGGAACCAGGCGAAGATCAGAAACCGAGAAGGCTAAGGCTAAGGCTAAGGCAAATGACTAGGGCTAAGGCTAAAGCTAAGGAGAAATGACAAGGGCTAAGGCTAAGGCTAAGGC
>NW_015505288.1:279111-280367 GCF_001515645.1 Sinocyclocheilus grahami | reverse complement strand
GAAATGACTAGGGCTCCGTAAAGTAGCTATCTCTAGGGGAGTGATAAATGCTGAAACAATACTCGGCAGAGGGAAGGGATGAGAGTGAGTGTTATATAGTGAGGGAGTGATATGAAACAGCTGGGTGCAATCAGTTTAAACAGGTGTGTGCAATTCGTGCTGAGTGCAATCAGTAATGCATGATGGGAAATGTAGTCCGGGGTGATGTGCAACAGTGTGTAGTGCGAGAGTCAATGAAATGGAAAGTTCGTTGACCGGATTCGTGACAGACTCTAGTTCACACAGTTCCAATAAATTGTGATGGGTTAAATAGCTCGACACAACTCAATATTATTTCAGTTTTTTCTAGAGCATCAGGCTTATGTGAACTTTTTCATTTGTTTTCATGTAATGAAGAAAATATAGAATCCATTCCTGTTAAATTTGAAGTGAAATACTTACATACGAGGGAATTAGTAAACATAGATGAGAGAATTGACAGTATGAAAAAATCCCTTAATCATTGGCTTATGAGAGATCTGTCTATTATGGGCAGAATCCTCTTGACCAAAGCAGAAGGCATATCTAAACTAATTTACCCATGTTACTCTCTTTATGTTTCTCCTCAACTGATAAAAAAGGTTAACTCTAGTTAATTTTATATGGAAAAATAAATCTCATTATATAAAAAAATCTCAGATGATTAAAGAATATAAAAATGGAGGTCTGAAAGCCACTGAATTTGAATCAACGGTTGGAGTTCTTAAACTGAACTAGATTAAAATGTATTTAGCACAGCCTAACTCAATGTGGTTTCATATACCAAAGTGTGTATTCAAGAAAGTTGGAGGGTTAGATTTTTTGCTAAAATGTGATTTTGAGGTTTCCAAATTGCCAAATAAGCTTTCAAAATTCCACAAACAGATTTTGTATTATTGGAAAATGATATTCACCTAAAATTTTACACCGCATGGTTCTACATTGTGGAATAACAGAACCATTACAATAAGGAGAAAGACAGTATTCAAACAAGAGTGGTATGAAAAAAATGTTTTATATGTTGTTGTAGATCTTTTAGATGTAACTGGTCAAATTATTCAACATAATTCATTCATGGAGAAGTTTGAGATAAAATGTTCCTTTAGAGAATTTAATACTTTGTGTAAAGCCATCCCTCTTGCTTTAAAACAATTAATACAAAACACTCTTACGTATTCAAATGTATCTGTTAAATTGCCTGAGTTAAAGATTGGAGAAGTATATATTGGGGACAAAAA
>NW_015505288.1:262372-278216 GCF_001515645.1 Sinocyclocheilus grahami | reverse complement strand
TTTGTTTTCATGTAATGAAGAAAATATAGAATCCATTCCTGTTAAATCTGAAGTGAAATACTTAGGTTTAATAATGTCTAAAGAAATACAAACGAGAGAATTAGTAAACATAGATGAGAGAATTGACAGTATGAAAAAATCCCTTAATCATTGGCTTATGAGAGATCTGTCTATTATGGGCAGAATCCTCTTGACCAAAGCAGAAGGCATATCTAAACTAATTTACCCATGTTACTCTCTTTATGTTTCTCCTCAACTGATAAAAAAGGTTAACTCTATTATGTTTAATTTTATATGGAAAAATAAATCTCATTATATAAAAAAATCTCAGATGATTAAAGAATATAAAAATGGAGGTCTGAAAGCCACTGAATTTGAATCAACGGTTGGAGTTCTTAAACTGAACTAGATTAAAATGTATTTAGCACAGCCTAACTCAATGTGGTTTCATATACCAAAGTGTGTATTCAAGAAAGTTGGAGGGTTAGATTTTTTGCTAAAATGTGATTTTGAGGTTTCCAAATTGCCAAATAAGCTTTCAAAATTCCACAAACAGATTTTGTATTATTGGGAAATGATATTCATCCAAAATTTTACACCGCATGGTTCTACCTTGTGGAATAACAGAACCATTTCAATAAAGAGAAAGACAGTATTCAAACAAGAGTGGTATGAAAAAATGTTTTATATGTTGTAGATCATTTAGATGTAACTGGTCAGATTATTCAACATAATTCATTCATGGAGAAGTTTGAGATAAAATGTTCCTTTAGAGAATTTAATACTTTGTGTAAAGCCACCCCTCTTGCTTTAAAACAGTTAATACAAAACACTCTTACGTATTCAAATGTATCTGTTAAATTGCCTGAGTTAAAGATTGGAGAAGTACAGTATATATTGGGGACAAGAAAATGTAAGAACAAAGTAAAAGGGAATGTATTAAAATGTAAATTATTTTCAGATTTCAATACACCTTCAAAATTAAAACAATTTGAAAATGAAATATTTAAAAACAAATTCTGTAATTATCTTAAATGGCCAATTCTACCTAAAATGAAGGATATTCAGTTTAGGATTATTAATGATGTATATCCAGCTTACGAAATTTTACGGAAAATTTTCTGTTTTGAGGTAGATCCTTGTGTTTTTTTGTTAAGAAGCCTGAAACCATTAATTTTTTTCTTGTCCAGTCACATTGAAGTTCTGGCAGGATCTTTACAGCATGGCTAAATATTGATATCAACACTGATATTCCATCACTAAATTAGTTTCAGGTTTTGGTTTTTGGTTGTGCAGATGGTCTTTCGAAAAAGATGTCATTGATGTTAAACATTATTATTACAATGGGTAAATATCATATATACAAAATTAAGTGGAATAACAGTAAACCCTCTTTAAATTGCTTTAAAAATGAATGTAAAAATTAGAATCTTTAAAACACTTATCCAAAGATAATCAATCCCTTGGGTAAATATCATATACACAAAAGTAAGTGGAATAACAGTAAACCTTCTTTAAATTGCTTTAAAAATGAATGTAAAAATTAGAATCTTTAAAACACTTATCCAAAGATAATCAATCCCTTGGGGAATTGTATAAAACCATGTATGAGTCTCTTTCCTTTTAAGACTGGTAAGATTTTGTACCTTTTTTTTTCTCCTTGCAACCCCCTGAAATGTTTAAAGAATGTTTGTTTTGTTTGTTGTTATTGTATGTAGATTTTTGGGGGTTTTCCACTGGGTACAGTACCTGGTACGTGGTACTTTTTTCAGTACCACCACGGTTGGGGTTCCAAGTGAACCATACCGTTACCAAAACGTGACGTGTAAACTCTGCTGATCACGGATTGGCCGGAGAGAATTGTGGCTACCTGCGTCACTGAACTTGCGACACAAACACAAAAGAACCGCTAGATTTAAATCAGCACAGCCAGCGAAGGATCGAACGCAACTGTTTTGAATGAGCGCACCTTTTTTTAACAACCAAAAAGTTTTGTTGTCTGTTGTGGAAGTACAGAAGTTCCTCTCGTTGATAGCAGATGAGCGGATGCAGCGAGAGCTTGATGGGCGATGCGGAATGAAACCTTTTTTTTAGGAGTTGTGGTAGTAGAGGTAACTGTTTAGGTCGGTCCTTCTGTCACACTTCTCGGGCGGCAAGGAGCGAGGATCAGCCTGAGCCCACCGATGACGGAGAGCCATTTCCCGCCATGATCCGCGAGCCAGAGCGAAGCCAAGCGACTGAGCAGAGGATCGCCTCGGAAGTTGAGCCCAACCTGTCAGACCAGGTGCGAGAGCCGGCGACAGTGCCCACCACGAGGGAGCAAGCCATGGACGGTGTGAGCGCGGAGAGGAGCTCCGCCCCCTGCATCATGGCTGAGGGTGAGCTGACTATGGCGGGACATAAGTGCCAAAACAAAGAGGGGAGGGATCCAGGCCCCGAAGCCAGCTCAGAACGCTCTCCAGTGCCCGCTCCTAGAAATCACCCTCCAGTGCCCGCTCCTAGAAAGCGCCCTCCAGTGCCTGCTCCTAGAAAGCGCCCTCCAGTGCCTGCTCCTAGAAAGCGCCCTCCAGTGCCTGCTCCTAGAAAGCGCCCTCCAGTGCCTGCTCCTAGAAAGCGCCCTCCAGTGCCTGCTCCTAGAAAGCGCCCTCCAGTGCCTGCTCCTAGAAAGCGCCCTCCAGTGCCTGCTCCTAGAAAGCGCCCTCCAGTGGCTGCTCCTCGAAAATGCCCGCCCTCCCACTCGCTCCAGCCTCCTCCCCGTCTCTACCTCGGGCTCCTCCACCACCTGCTCCGCCGCCGTTGGTCGCCCCCTGGAGTCGGTGGCTATTCCTCCTCCATGGTTCCTCCCTCTGTCGGCTCCACCGTGGGCCGCTGTTATGACTGTGGCCTGGGTCCTGCTGTGTTCTTCCTGCTCCGGGTCCCTCCTGTCTCCTCCCTGGACTCTGTCTGCCGGCCCCCTCCCGGAAGTCCGTTCTCCTCCTGAGCCTCCTCCCTAGTTCCCACCCACTCCCCTCCCCATGTTGTTTGCTCCCTCGCCTCCACCGTTACCCATCAATCCATCAGCTCCACCGGGCTCCCTCGTCCCACCGGCTCCGCCTTGGTCGGGCGTCGACCCGCCATCGCCTCTGGACTCCACTCCTCTGGCTGCGCCTCGTTGCTCTGTCCCACCGGCTCCGTTGGGCTCCTTCCTCCCGCCAGCTCCACCTTGGTCCTCAGTCGCACCGGCTCCACCGCGGATCTCCGGATCTCCGCCTCCGCCTTGGTCGCCAGAGCCTTCGGCTCCACCCTGGCCCCCCGGATCCTCGGCATCCCCCTGGCTTGTTGGCTCCCCGTCTCTACCTCGGGCTCCTCCACCACCTGCTCCGCCGCCGTTGGTCGCCCCCTGGAGTCGGTGGCTATTCCTCCTCCATGGTTCCTCCCTCTGTCGGCTCCACCGTGGGCCGCTGTTATGACTGTGGCCTGGGTCCTGCTGTGTTCTTCCTGCTCCGGGTCCCTCCTGTCTCCTCCCTGGACTCTGTCTGCCGGCCCCCTCCCGGAAGTCCGTTCTCCTCCTGAGCCTCCTCCCTAGTTCCCACCCACTCCCCTCCCCATGTTGTTTCTACGGTGCGAGGACGCACCTTCCGGGAGGGGGGAGTAATGTCACGCCCCTGGACTCTTTGTGTTGTGTTTTCCCTCCCCAGGTGTGCAGTGTTCCCTTTAATTAGTCATTCCTTGCACCTGTGTTTTCCCAATCACCCAGTGTTTAAAATCCCCAGTCCTTTCAGTTAGTGTTTGTCGGTCCTCAAACGTCATTCCTTGTGTTCCAGTGTCTCCTATGTTCCCCGTGTGATCATTAAAGAATGTGAATTGAAGTTATCTCCGTGTTTCCTCATTCCTCGCTCCTCGCTCCTTGCTGCCCGAGAAGTGTGACAATAGGTGCCCTTTAAATTTTAAGCAAAAAAAATTGTCAAACATGTATTTACAGATGTTAAACATTGAATGGGGTCAAATTGACCCCTAGGATAATAGGAGGGTTATTATAGTAAATCGACATACATTATTATACTGCTTTAATAATTCACCCTAAAGAAGTATATATTACGCTGATGCATTAATGAAAATGCCATAAACTGGAGCATAAAAACAGACAGGAAAGCAAATACAGTTTTAAAACTGTCTGTAGGCAGTTAATGCAGTCAGTTTGTGATTATAATCAGGAATGTTTATGACATCTAGTCCAGGCTGTTTCTGGACACTTTTTGTATCTGCTGATATTGTACTTAAATCAAGCTTTGATGAGGTCGCCTTAGTACATATAGAGACAGAACAGAAACCTTCTGTTACATATTACATAAACCGAGCATATGATTGATGTCACATTATGCTTACATTTCAAAGCATTCATAATTTTTTTTTTGTTGAATTCATTTACAATATATTTTAATTTTTTATTTTATGTAGTACTATTTAATGTAGGTGGGTCAGGATAATGAAACATTTAACTAAACTTTTGGTTGATAACTTTAGCTGTAGGTGAGGTAGTACTGACTTATGCCTGTTTTCATTTTCCCACAAAAAATAGTTTGAGGTCAAACAGTAATTGCTGAAGAAAAGAATAGACTTGCTCTTTTTCCCCTAAATAAAAGCTTGAGGATATTTTGATTGTTTATTTAATAATCTACATTGTATTCTGCATTAAAATTTCAATTATGGCATTTTGTTCAAATGATTACCCTCTAACAAATCACATACTGATAATTATTATTATTAAATTCAGATATTTTGGCTTCCTAAAAAAACCAAAGTGAATGTTTTGTAGACTGAGACACAATCACACCTAAAAGGAAGTTTGAGTCCACTTAAATTCCCAGGTAAAAGTCAATACTTCAACCTTTTTCATTTTACTCTGTTCAGTTTGATCGGACATCTATTAATTTTGTCCCTAAACTGATACACTTAAATGTAAAATGTAAAACATTTTACTTACTGAACCCTGAGGGGGTCCGAGGCCCACTCACCATACTCTCATAGCCTCATCCTGTGGGAAACACTGGCTGACCATCTATCTATATATTATATCTTTCTTAAAGTCTATTGTGGTAAGTCATACTGATATGACTTCCACAAGACTTACTTATATTTACCGCTTCTTTTTCCTCATTAATACACTCTGAGAATATATCCTCAGAACTGTTGTTTATGATCTCATGGTAAATTCAGAGAGACATGAGGTGAAGTTTTTTCGTTTTATTAGCAGACTGAACACTGCATGTGACAACAATACTAACACAAATGACAAAAACACACTTTCTTCTTGAAACCAACCTCAAATGCAGATGGATTTTGATTCAGTGCTGCTGACTGATATAAATGTATGTCCCGTAGAGAGTGGGTTAGAAAACATATAGATTGAGTTAAGAACGCATCTGGAGACTCTGCCCAGAACAAGACAGCACCATGGTCCCTCCTTTATTAAATCACAAATAGCTAGACTGAGACTTCAGACCTTTCTCTTGTGAATGGCACTGCATTCATATGTATATTCATGTGTCCTTGTGTGTGTAATCAATGGATGACTGTTTGGCTGACTGATCCTCATTTCTCAGCTGAGGTTTTTACAGCGCTGATGGAGCGGCAGGTGAATTAGAGGCGTTCTCTGATTTATCACCATCTGTATGTGTTTGGATGAATGTGTAACCTCGTATTGAGTTTTACAAACAGTCACATATGCCATTGTCTCACCAGAATCATCGGCATTGACAGTAACTGTGCTGATTATTCATTAGTTTGCATCAGTCTATAAAAACAACATCAATTATACCTAATATTTCTGAGTTGTATTCTGGTCTAATATGTTGAGAGCTTGGCAAACTAGGGCTAGCGTACACAGTTCCACCTGTCTTTGTGTCCTGTTGTCGTATTATTAAATAATACCATATTGCTCTTTGCCTACTTAAATCTTCCCTAGCAGGTTAATAGGAATAGTCCACCCAAAAATGAAAATGAAATGTACTGTAGCTTTGGAGAAATTTGGCATTGCATCACTTTCTCACCAATGGATCCTCTGCAGTGAATGGGTGCTGTCAGAATGAGAGTCCAAACAGTTGATAAAAAACATCACAATAATCCACAAGAAATCCACACAACACCAGTCCATTAATTAGCGTTGTGTGACGTGAAAGCTGTGTGTTTGTAAGAAAGAAATCCATCATTAAGGCATTTTAACTTTAAAACATTGCTTCTGGCTAAAATATGAGTCCATAATAATGCTTCCTCCAGTGAAAAAGTCCATACATTGCTGTCCTCTCACATCAAAATCCACCGACATGTTGGTTTAGAAAACTGTTTTGGCCTGTTTTCTTACAAAAATGCAGCTTTTCACTTCACAAGATGTTAATTGATGGACTGGAGTCATGTGAATTGCTTGTGGATTATTGTGATGTTTTTATCAGCTGTTTGGACTCATTCTGATGGCACCCAATCACTGCAGAAGATCCATTGGAGAGCATGTGATGTAATACTACATTTCTCCAAATCTGTTCTGGAGAAACTATTTATTATGTGCTCCAGATTTACTGAAAATGGGTTTACTGGGAAGGATGCCTAAATGTTTTCTGAAATGACTGAACATGCGAATGAGGGATAACTGTAGTAGTGTCAGCAGATTTTAACATAGACATCCACCGCATCTCCCTCTCACTCTGTAACTCTGTTCCCAAACAGGTTAAAGGAATAGCTCACAATATAACGTCTGTGAATAACAACTGTCGATCTTAGTCAGGGTAACGCATGGAAACCTGTTTCTGCCACGGGATTAAAAACAATCTACTTTTATCTACTATATAACATTTCTTCCCTTTTTTGAGTTTATATTTCATAATTCTGACTTTTTTCTTGCAATTCTGAGGAAAATCAAAATGTATTACTTTACAACAATTATGATTTTCTTTCACAGAATTCCTCAAATGAAACTCAAAATAAAATTGAGATACAAATTCAGAATTGTGAGAAAATAAGTGTGAATTGTGAAATAAAAAGTTGTAATTACCTTATTTTATTATTTTTTTATTCCATGACAGGAAGAGCTACAGAACTACAGAACTACAGTGTGTTCAATGGATGTGTGCTGTAGTTTAACAATAAGAAAAATTGCTGGCAAAACATCTTTCCAAAGAAATTTTCAGTAGACAGAAAATACATAAAACAGTTTTGAAAGTTGTGTGTTTTGAAAATTATGTGACCTGGTAAAGACTGCAGTCTGTCCTGCACAGCCTCATTTCATCCATATATAATTCAATATGCTGTCTACCCTGACTAAGGTCTGTTGTGTTTACATTTATGCATTTTGGCGGATGCATTATCTACACTTTTTTTCACTTCATGGATTCTCTGGGATCCTGAACTTGGCGATGCTTGCACTATATTCTCTGATTGAGTTTTGGGCTGTTTAGTTGAACAGAAGTGTTGAGACAAAAAAGACCTTAGAGACCTTAGGATTGCATAAAGCATTTACATAGACACTGAAAGTTTTATATATTCATTTTAAAAAAAGCTATTTTTATAAGGTTAGCATTAATTTTATGTACTATCATTAAGGAAACAGATATACAAATTGGTTGAAATTAAAAAAATACTAATGTTTTAATTTTTCTTTTTTTTTTATGCACCCAGTCAAATCCATTAAATAATGAGACTCAATATCCTGTAAATTATATCAGTAGTAAGTCATGGGGACACAAATGGCACTGTTTCATGACTCATTCCCAGATACTTTAAAATTAAAGATATTTCAATATTGAGGCAAATCATTATAAACCCATGAAACAGACGTATCGGTTACACTTCATTTTACATTATGCGCACTTATATGTGTACTTGTAGTGTACTTATCTAAGAAATTACTGGCAATAGAGGTAACCACATGGGTTAAGGTTAGGTTTAGGGCTATTACCCAGTTCCCTTTCGATACTGCACTCGTACTGCGTCTTGCTAGACGCATATGGGAAAAAGCCTTTTTCTCCTGAACTGAAGCCTTTTTCATTCACACAGTGAAACTGCATGGCCATTGGTTCGTGCAGTGTATTAAAAAACTAACCAATGGCTAGGCAGCGGAGCTGCATGAGCCTATGGTGATGAAGCCCGCCAAGCCTGCCAAAGCCTGCCAGAATGGGCGGGGCATCTGGCTATATAAGCGGGCGTTCACCACAAGATTCTCCGATTTCTTCTTCTTCAGCGACGACTCTACGCTCATCGCTGATCCTGAAAGCCTGCTTGCCGTTGACACACCTCGCAGCTGGATTGAGACCTCCCTGCGTGGCTGACCGGCTCTCTTCGCGCCTCAGCATCGCAGCAGTTCCGGTCCTGTTCCCCTGCTGCCATCCGGCGATACTGAAAGAGCTTATTTCTAGCAGGTAAGCCCAAAAAGAGCAAATTCTAGTGACGTTGTTGCAAATGTCGCGCTGCGAGTGTGGCTCGTGCAGGGAATCTTGCACGATGCAGAAGGGCAGTGAGTGCCGTCACCTGTCTGGGCAGCCCCCACGCAGAGACTGCTCGCTCACTGAGACGGAATGTTCTCGTTGAAAGCATGAGTTTCGCCCTTCTCCACTCGGGGACTGCCTTCACTGAAGGCAGCCCCGCTCTCCCGTTTCTCCTCTCTCAGCGAGCCTCGGAGAGGGAAACAGCGGAGTCAGGGAATAACCAACCGGGTTGACCGATCTCATGCCGGCACTGTGCCTGCCTGCTCTCTCTCCCCGTTGCACTCTGATCCACCGCAGAGGGGCAGTGACCTGCGCGCTTACTGAAACAGAATGCTCATTAAGAGCATGAGTCTCGCTCTTCTCCACTCGCGGACCGCCTTTCACTGAAGGCAGCCCCACTCTCCCGCTTCTCCTCTCTCAGCAAGCCTCAGAGAGAGAAACGGCGAAGCCTGGGAACTAAGCAACCGGGTCTGAGCGATCTCACGCCGACACAGAGCCTGCATACTCACTCTCCCTGCTGCACTTTGATCGTGTCTCGCACGTAAGGATCAGTGTCCCTCTTTACATTGAGCGGCTCTATCCTCCTAAGTAGATCGGAGCAGATGCTGCCACTGGCAGCTTCGAATTGTGTGTGTCACTATGACTGCGCTCACAGACACTGGCTGCTCTTACCACGAAAGCAGTCTGCCCCTGTTCATTCGCGGAAGGCGGCCCTGCCTCCCCGCTCTCATGTTTCTCTCCTCCCAGTTACCTCAGAGGAAGCAACGGCGAGCTCGCGGGTTGAGCGATCAGGCATAGGAATTTCATGCCGACACACATCAGGCGTGCTTAATCTGCCAGTGTGTGTTACAGGTGAGAATCAGTGCATCCGCTACGAGTGGATTTGAGAGAATGCGCGTAGCATTTTTGATCTGCCAGAGTGTTTATACATAAAGATCATCAAACTCCTCTTCTAACGAGTGGTTTGATCTTTTTAGGTGGATTAAAAGAGAATGCTGTCACTAATGATTATTATCACTGACAGCTTCAAATTGAACGTGTCTGGGCCACGCCCACGCTGAGGCTGTGTGCACGGGGGCTGACTGCTCTGCTATGAGAGCATTAAGTTTAGCGAAGCATTTTTTGAAAGCATTTTCAGGGAAAGCAAATTTCCTCTTCTGAGTGTGAGGTCCCCATACAGTGACCAGCCTCTCAATTTAATCCAACCTCTTGTCACACGGGCTGAGGCCTGTCGGGCCATCCCTGTAGTGCCAATCTGGGTGTTGGAGATAATAAAACGAGGTTATTCACTGCAATTCGCTCGAATACCCCGCGATTTAGCTGCGTGGTTCCCACCTCAGCTTAGAGCAAAGACGCACACGTCCTGCGCTCAGAGGTGATGCATTTGCTGGCGATAGGAGCCGTAGAAACTGTTCCCCCAGCTCAGAGCGAGTCAGGCTTCCACAGCTGCTACTTCTTCATCCCCAAAAAGGATGGTGGCCTCCGGAATCACGCCCTCATGAAAGGTTGTTTAGGATGACTATGCTGAAACAGATCCTTGCGCGAATTCGCTCAGAAGACTGGTTCTTTTCACTGGATGTGTACTGGCCCCCCGCACTTTTACGAAGTGCATGCTCCCAATCATTCAAATGAATTGATTCACTGACTCCCAATCATCCAAATGAATTGATTCACTGACTCCCAATCATCCAAATGAATTGATTCACTGACTCCCAATCATTCAAATGAATTGATTCACTGACTCCCAATCATTCAAATGAATTGATTCACTGACTCCCAATCATTCAAATGAATTGATTCACTGACTCCCAATCATTCAAATGAATTGATTCACTGACTCCCAATCATCCAAATGAATTGATTCACTGACTCCCAATCATCCAAATGAATTGATTCACTGACTCCCAATCATTCAAATGAATTGATTCACTGACTCCCAATCATTCAAATGAATTGATTCACTGACTCCCAATCATTCAAATGAATTGATTCACTGACTCCCAATCATTCAAATGAATTGATTCACTGACTCCCAATCATCCAAATGAATTGATTCACTGACTCCCAATCATCCAAATGAATTGATTCACTGACTCCCAATCATTCAAATGAATTGATTCACTGACTCCCAATCATTCAAATGAATTGATTCACTGACTCCCAATCATTCAAATGAATTGATTCACTGACTCCCAATCATTCAAATGAATTGATTCACTGACTCCCAATCATCCAAATGAATTGATTCACTGACTCCCAATCATCCAAATGAATTGATTCACTGACTCCCAATCATTCAAATGAATTGATTCACTGACTCCCAATCATTCAAATGAATTGATTCACTGACTCCCAATCATTCAAATGAATTGATTCACTGACTCCCAATCATTCAAATGAATTGATTCACTGACTCCCAATCATCCAAATGAATTGATTCACTGACTCCCAATCATCCAAATGAATTGATTCACTGACTCCCAATCATTCAAATGAATTGATTCACTGACTCCCAATCATTCAAATGAATTGATTCACTGACTCCCAATCATTCAAATGAATTGATTCACTGACTCCCAATCATTCAAATGAATTGATTCACTGACTCCCAATCATCCAAATGAATTGATTCACTGACTCCCAATCATCCAAATGAATTGATTCACTGACTCCCAATCATCCAAATGAATTGATTCACTGACTCCCAATCATCCAAATGAATTGATTCACTGACTCCCAATCATCCAAATGAATTGATTCACTGACTCCCAATCATCCAAATGAATTGATTCACTGACTCCCAATCATCCAAATGAATTGATTGACTAAAATGAATTGCATTCCTATTCATTCAAATTAATTGATTCACTAAAAGGAACTGGACTTCCAATTAACCAAATAAGTTAATTGACTAAAGTGAATTTGTCTCTCATTCTTCCAATTCAGATTTTATTCACTAAAATTAATTAGACTTCCAGTCAACCAAAGGAATTGATCCATTATAATGAACATAACTCCAAATCATCCAAATTAATTCATTCACTGCAATGAATCGGACTCTCACCCATCCGAACTAAGATTCACTAAAACAAACTAAAAATCAATTATACCTAATATTTCTGAGTTGTATTCTGGTCTAATATGTTGAGAGCTTGGCAAACTAGGGCTAGCGTACACAGTTCCACCTGTCTTTGTGTCCTGTTGTCGTATTATTAAATAATACCATATTGCTCTTTGCCTACTTAAATCTTCCCTAGCAGGTTAATAGGAATAGTCCACCCAAAAATGAAAATGAAATGTACTGTAGCTTTGGAGAAATTTGGCATTGCATCACTTTCTCACCAATGGATCCTCTGCAGTGAATGGGTGCTGTCAGAATGAGAGTCCAAACAGTTGATAAAAAACATCACAATAATCCACAAGAAATCCACACAACACCAGTCCATTAATTAGCGTTGTGTGACGTGAAAGCTGTGTGTTTGTAAGAAAGAAATCCATCATTAAGGCATTTTAACTTTAAAACATTGCTTCTGGCTAAAATATGAGTCCATAATAATGCTTCCTCCAGTGAAAAAGTCCATACATTGCTGTCCTCTCACATCAAAATCCACCGACATGTTGGTTTAGAAAACTGTTTTGGCCTGTTTTCTTACAAAAATGCAGCTTTTCACTTCACAAGATGTTAATTGATGGACTGGAGTCATGTGAATTGCTTGTGGATTATTGTGATGTTTTTATCAGCTGTTTGGACTCATTCTGATGGCACCCAATCACTGCAGAAGATCCATTGGAGAGCATGTGATGTAATACTACATTTCTCCAAATCTGTTCTGGAGAAACTATTTATTATGTGCTCCAGATTTACTGAAAATGGGTTTACTGGGAAGGATGCCTAAATGTTTTCTGAAATGACTGAACATGCGAATGAGGGATAACTGTAGTAGTGTCAGCAGATTTTAACATAGACATCCACCGCATCTCCCTCTCACTCTGTAACTCTGTTCCCAAACAGGTTAAAGGAATAGCTCACAATATAACGTCTGTGAATAACAACTGTCGATCTTAGTCAGGGTAACGCATGGAAACCTGTTTCTGCCACGGGATTAAAAACAATCTACTTTTATCTACTATATAACATTTCTTCCCTTTTTTGAGTTTATATTTCATAATTCTGACTTTTTTCTTGCAATTCTGAGGAAAATCAAAATGTATTACTTTACAACAATTATGATTTTCTTTCACAGAATTCCTCAAATGAAACTCAAAATAAAATTGAGATACAAATTCAGAATTGTGAGAAAATAAGTGTGAATTGTGAAATAAAAAGTTGTAATTACCTTATTTTATTATTTTTTTATTCCATGACAGGAAGAGCTACAGAACTACAGAACTACAGTGTGTTCAATGGATGTGTGCTGTAGTTTAACAATAAGAAAAATTGCTGGCAAAACATCTTTCCAAAGAAATTTTCAGTAGACAGAAAATACATAAAACAGTTTTGAAAGTTGTGTGTTTTGAAAATTATGTGACCTGGTAAAGACTGCAGTCTGTCCTGCACAGCCTCATTTCATCCATATATAATTCAATATGCTGTCTACCCTGACTAAGGTCTGTTGTGTTTACATTTATGCATTTTGGCGGATGCATTATCTACACTTTTTTTCACTTCATGGATTCTCTGGGATCCTGAACTTGGCGATGCTTGCACTATATTCTCTGATTGAGTTTTGGGCTGTTTAGTTGAACAGAAGTGTTGAGACAAAAAAGACCTTAGAGACCTTAGGATTGCATAAAGCATTTACATAGACACTGAAAGTTTTATATATTCATTTTAAAAAAAGCTATTTTTATAAGGTTAGCATTAATTTTATGTACTATCATTAAGGAAACAGATATACAAATTGGTTGAAATTAAAAAAATACTAATGTTTTAATTTTTCTTTTTTTTTTATGCACCCAGTCAAATCCATTAAATAATGAGACTCAATATCCTGTAAATTATATCAGTAGTAAGTCATGGGGACACAAATGGCACTGTTTCATGACTCATTCCCAGATACTTTAAAATTAAAGATATTTCAATATTGAGGCAAATCATTATAAACCCATGATATGTCTTCTGAAACAGACGTATCGGTTACACTTCATTTTACATTATGCGCACTTATATGTGTACTTGTAGTGTACTTATCTAAGAAATTACTGGCAATAGAGGTAACCACATGGGTTAAGGTTAGGTTTAGGGCTAATACCCAGTTCCCTTTCGATACTGCACTCGTACTGCGTCTTGCTAGACGCATATGGGAAAAAGCCTTTTTCTCCTGAACTGAAGCCTTTTTCATTCACACAGTGAAACTGCATGGCCATTGGTTCGTGCAGTGTATTAAAAAACTAACCAATGGCTAGGCAGCGGAGCTGCATGAGCCTATGGTGATGAAGCCCGCCAAGCCTGCCAAAGCCTGCCAGAATGGGCGGGGCATCTGGCTATATAAGCGGGCGTTCACCACAAGATTCTCCGATTTCTTCTTCTTCAGCGACGACTCTACGCTCATCGCTGATCCTGAAAGCCTGCTTGCCGTTGACACGCCTCGCAGCTGGATTGAGACCTCCCTGCGTGGCTGACCGGCTCTCTTCGCGCCTCAGCATCGCAGCAGTTCCGGTCCTGTTCCCCTGCTGCCATCCGGCGATACTGAAAGAGCTTATTTCTAGCAGGTAAGCCCAAAAAGAGCAAATTCTAGTGACGTTGTTGCAAATGTCGCGCTGCGAGTGTGGCTCGTGCAGGGAATCTTGCACGATGCAGAAGGGCAGTGAGTGCCGTCACCTGTCTGGGCAGCCCCCACGCAGAGACTGCTCGCTCACTGAGACGGAATGTTCTCGTTGAAAGCATGAGTTTCGCCCTTCTCCACTCGGGGACTGCCTTCACTGAAGGCAGCCCCGCTCTCCCGTTTCTCCTCTCTCAGCGAGCCTCGGAGAGGGAAACAGCGGAGTCAGGGAATAACCAACCGGGTTGACCGATCTCATGCCGGCACTGTGCCTGCCTGCTCTCTCTCCCCGTTGCACTCTGATCCACCGCAGAGGGGCAGTGACCTGCGCGCTTACTGAAACAGAATGCTCATTAAGAGCATGAGTCTCGCTCTTCTCCACTCGCGGACCGCCTTTCACTGAAGGCAGCCCCACTCTCCCGCTTCTCCTCTCTCAGCAAGCCTCAGAGAGAGAAACGGCGAAGCCTGGGAACTAAGCAACCGGGTCTGAGCGATCTCACGCCGACACAGAGCCTGCATACTCACTCTCCCTGCTGCACTTTGATCGTGTCTCGCACGTAAGGATCAGTGTCCCTCTTTACATTGAGCGGCTCTATCCTCCTAAGTAGATCGGAGCAGATGCTGCCACTGGCAGCTTCGAATTGTGTGTGTCACTATGACTGCGCTCACAGACACTGGCTGCTCTTACCACGAAAGCAGTCTGCCCCTGTTCATTCGCGGAAGGCGGCCCCGCCTCCCCGCTCTCATGTTTCTCTCCTCCCAGTTACCTCAGAGGAAGCAACGGCGAGCTCGCGGGTTGAGCGATCAGGCATAGGAATTTCATGCCGACACACATCAGGCGTGCTTAATCTGCCAGTGTGTGTTACAGGTGAGAATCAGTGCATCCGCTACGAGTGGATTTGAGAGAATGCGCGTAGCATTTTTGATCTGCCAGAGTGTTTATACATAAAGATCATCAAACTCCTCTTCTAACGAGTGGTTTGATCTTTTTAGGTGGATTAAAAGAGAATGCTGTCACTAATGATTATTATCACTGACAGCTTCAAATTGAACGTGTCTGGGCCACGCCCACGCTGAGGCTGTGTGCACGGGGGCTGACTGCTCTGCTATGAGAGCATTAAGTTTAGCGAAGCATTTTTTGAAAGCATTTTCAGGGAAAGCAAATTTCCTCTTCTGAGTGTGAGGTCCCCATACAGTGACCAGCCTCTCAATTTAATCCAACCTCTTGTCACACGGGCTGAGGCCTGTCGGGCCATCCCTGTAGTGCCAATCTGGGTGTTGGAGATAATAAAACGAGGTTATTCACTGCAATTCGCTCGAATACCCCGCGATTTAGCTGCGTGGTTCCCACCTCAGCTTAGAGCAAAGACGCACACGTCCTGCGCTCAGAGGTGATGCATTTGCTGGCGATAGGAGCCGTAGAAACTGTTCCCCCAGCTCAGAGCGAGTCAGGCTTCCACAGCTGCTACTTCTTCATCCCCAAAAAGGATGGTGGCCTCCGGAATCACGCCCTCATGAAAGGTTGTTTAGGATGACTATGCTGAAACAGATCCTTGCGCGAATTCGCTCAGAAGACTGGTTCTTTTCACTGGATGTGTACTGGCCCCCCGCACTTTTACGAAGTGCATG
>NW_015505288.1:228069-259009 GCF_001515645.1 Sinocyclocheilus grahami | reverse complement strand
TCGATACTGCACTCGTACTGCGTCTTGCTAGACGCATATGGGAAAAAGCCTTTTTCTCCTGAACTGAAGCCTTTTTCATTCACACAGTGAAACTGCATGGCCATTGGTTCGTGCAGTGTATTAAAAAACTAACCAATGGCTAGGCAGCGGAGCTGCATGAGCCTATGGTGATGAAGCCCGCCAAGCCTGCCAAAGCCTGCCAGAATGGGCGGGGCATCTGGCTATATAAGCGGGCGTTCACCACAAGATTCTCAGATTTCTTCTTCTTCAGCGACGACTCTACGCTCATCGCTGATCCTGAAAGCCTGCTTGCCGTTGACACGCCTCGCAGCTGGATTGAGACCTCCCTGCGTGGCTGACCGGCTCTCTTCGCGCCTCAGCATCGCAGCAGTTCCGGTCCTGTTCCCCTGCTGCCATCCGGCGATACTGAAAGAGCTTATTTCTAGCAGGTAAGCCCAAAAAGAGCAAATTCTAGTGACGTTGTTGCAAATGTCGCGCTGCGAGTGTGGCTCGTGCAGGGAATCTTGCACGATGCAGAAGGGCAGTGAGTGCCGTCACCTGTCTGGGCAGCCCCCACGCAGAGACTGCTCGCTCACTGAGACGGAATGTTCTCGTTGAAAGCATGAGTTTCGCCCTTCTCCACTCGGGGACTGCCTTCACTGAAGGCAGCCCCGCTCTCCCGTTTCTCCTCTCTCAGCGAGCCTCGGAGAGGGAAACAGCGGAGTCAGGGAATAACCAACCGGGTTGACCGATCTCATGCCGGCACTGTGCCTGCCTGCTCTCTCTCCCCGTTGCACTCTGATCCACCGCAGAGGGGCAGTGACCTGCGCGCTTACTGAAACAGAATGCTCATTAAGAGCATGAGTCTCGCTCTTCTCCACTCGCGGACCGCCTTTCACTGAAGGCAGCCCCACTCTCCCGCTTCTCCTCTCTCAGCAAGCCTCAGAGAGAGAAACGGCGAAGCCTGGGAACTAAGCAACCGGGTCTGAGCGATCTCACGCCGACACAGAGCCTGCATACTCACTCTCCCTGCTGCACTTTGATCGTGTCTCGCACGTAAGGATCAGTGTCCCTCTTTACATTGAGCGGCTCTATCCTCCTAAGTAGATCGGAGCAGATGCTGCCACTGGCAGCTTCGAATTGTGTGTGTCACTATGACTGCGCTCACAGACACTGGCTGCTCTTACCACGAAAGCAGTCTGCCCCTGTTCATTCGCGGAAGGCGGCCCCGCCTCCCCGCTCTCATGTTTCTCTCCTCCCAGTTACCTCAGAGGAAGCAACGGCGAGCTCGCGGGTTGAGCGATCAGGCATAGGAATTTCATGCCGACACACATCAGGCGTGCTTAATCTGCCAGTGTGTGTTACAGGTGAGAATCAGTGCATCCGCTACGAGTGGATTTGAGAGAATGCGCGTAGCATTTTTGATCTGCCAGAGTGTTTATACATAAAGATCATCAAACTCCTCTTCTAACGAGTGGTTTGATCTTTTTAGGTGGATTAAAAGAGAATGCTGTCACTAATGATTATTATCACTGACAGCTTCAAATTGAACGTGTCTGGGCCACGCCCACGCTGAGGCTGTGTGCACGGGGGCTGACTGCTCTGCTATGAGAGCATTAAGTTTAGCGAAGCATTTTTTGAAAGCATTTTCAGGGAAAGCAAATTTCCTCTTCTGAGTGTGAGGTCCCCATACAGTGACCAGCCTCTCAATTTAATCCAACCTCTTGTCACACGGGCTGAGGCCTGTCGGGCCATCCCTGTAGTGCCAATCTGGGTGTTGGAGATAATAAACTGAGGGTATTCACTGCAATTCGCTCGCTACCCCGCGATTTAGCTGCGTGGTTCCCACCTCAGCTTAGAGCAAAGACGCACACGTCCTGCGCTCAGAGGTGATGCATTTGCTGGCGATAGGAGCCGTAGAAACTGTTCCCCCAGCTCAGAGCGAGTCAGGCTTCCACAGCTGCTACTTCTTCATCCCCAAAAAGGATGGTGGCCTCCGGAATCACGCCCTCATGAAAGGTTGTTTAGGATGACTATGCTGAAACAGATCCTTGCGCGAATTCGCTCAGAAGACTGGTTCTTTTCACTGGATGTGTACTGGCCCCCCGCACTTTTACGAAGTGCATGAACGCGGCTCTCTCCCCTCTGAGACAGATGGGAATCCGCATTCTCAACTACCTCAGATTTGACAGAGGTATCGTCATTTCTGCAAGAGCTGCTGGACAAGGGACTCTCCCCATCCACGCTCAAAGTCTATGTGGTGGCTATAGTGACCTCTCATGCCCCTATTGAGGGCCAATCGGTGGGCAGAAACAGCACGGTCATCCGCTTCCTAAGGGGTGCCAGGAGACTGAATCCGCCTCGTCCCCCTACCGTCCCTTGATGGGATCTGCCCACTGTGCTGAGGGCCCTGAAGGGCCCCGCTTTCGAGCTGCCTCAGTCTGCCAATATTCGGTCGCTATCGCTGAAGATTGCTCTGCTTCTAGCACAGGCATCAGTAAGTGAATAGAGGACCTGCAGGCGCTCTCTATTAGCCCTGCCTGCCTGAAATTCGGGCCTAACGACACTATGAACACACTCACACTTCAGGACACACTCGTCCTGAAACCAAGGCACGGTTACGTACCTAAGGTGCTCTCCACTCTGTTCAGAGCACAGGTCATTACGCTCTCTGCACTTCCTCCCTCTGAAGAGGACAGAGAGCTATCTCTGCTCTGCCCAGTCAGAGCTCTGAGAATCTATATTGAGCGTTCCGCCCCCTATAGGCAGTCGGAACAACTCTTTGTCAGCTTTGTCGGCTGGGCCTCGCCGTCCACATTCGCAAGGTTTTATAACCTGGAAGTCCCGGCCTTGCAGGCCAGTGTCCTTTCCGCTTGAAGTGACATGCGCTGCGTAAACAGATCTGGCCATATCACGCTCAAGCTCTCTGGCATTAGTTCACCTGTTAGCTCTCGACCCCTGGGTGTTGAAGTTACAGGAGTACTCTGGAACGATTAACCAGGCTGGGTGTGACCTCAGGAAGCTCAGCCCGTCTTAGCCTTGGCTTGTTGTTAACTTCTCTATGGGCATTGGTTGATTATGGAAGTTTGATACTTTTAGTCGTTCTACTACATTAGCACGGCATGATTGTACTGTGTTCCCATATGCGTCTAGCAAGACGCAGTTCGAGTGTAGTATCGAAAGGGAACGTACTCGGTTACTAACGTAACCTCGGTTCCCTGAGATATGGGAACGAGTACTGTGTTGTTAGCCGTGCTATGTAGCTGCACGACTCAGTCTTCGCTTCAGTCAAAGTAACCTGAAAATCCTGTGGCGAACTCCCGGTTATATAGCTAGTTGCCCTGCCCATTCTGGCGGGCTTTGGCAGGCTTGGCGGGCTTTGTCGCCATAAGCTCGTGCAGCTCCGCTGCCTAGCCATTGGTTAGTTTTTTAATACACTGCATGAACCAATGGCCGTGCAAGTTTCACTGCGTGAATGAAAAAAGGCTTCAGTTCAGGAGAAAAAAGTTTTTTTCCCATATGCGTCTAGCAAGACGCAGTACTTGTTCCCATATCTCAGGGAACCGAGGTTACGTTAGTAACCGAGTACGTTATTTCCCAGTTATTGTAGTTATTATAATAAGATCATTGTATGAACATGAAGAACAAGACTATAAAATAAATTGCTGCTGACATTTTTGTTTTTGTACGTCTGAAAACTTGAGTATTTATTATTATTATTGATCTCTCTCTCTCTCTTTCTCTCTCTCTCTGTGTTATAGATGCGAGGAATGGACAACAGTACCTTCCAGTCTAACATCCCAGTGGCTGCTGACATCACAGTGGGTGTAGTTTACTCCCTTTTTGGTAAGAGCAAGAATTTTTTTTTCATCTGCATTCTCATCAACTTTGTTCTATGAACCATAACAGAATTACAGGTTTTTCATTTGCTTCTATTTAATCCACATGCAGTACACATCTAGCACTGAAAGCAAGCATTGACTGCTGCACTGTGCTCTGATCTTAACATAAGTGCACAGGTGTACAGTTCTGCACTCTCAGTGTTTATATCTCCAATGCTTTTTGATGGTGTATGTTTGTTAAACACATGCAGGTGATAGTAAGTGATACAGATTAGGTTTGTGATTGTGAGTTTGTTGGGGAATTCACCAAGAAGGAATTGTGCTGGCTGACAGTGTCTTTTGTTTGCACATTTGGCTGTGTTTTTTTAATATCTGAATCATTGAAGGAGTTTTGCAAATCAGGTAATGACACAAACAAGCCTGTGAAATTGGGGCCATTTGTACAATCTCATCGCAACTTGAACGCAGGGCAATTTGCAGCAAGGCAACATACAAATAGTTCTGAATAAATGGCACATGAACACAAATATGCAGTATTTAAAAACACATATATTGTGTTTTGCCTTTCTACAATAGATTAATTTAGTCATTAATTTAGCAATTGCATTCTTAATTAAGTCATTTATAAAATATATTAGATAGCATAGCCTTCATCAATCATACTGTTTGTTGATACTGAATGTATGTCTGATATACTGAATGTTACATATACTGTCATGATCATTGCGTTTGTCTTACCAAATGCAGTATGCTGCCAGCAATAATTCATTTGCTGTTTACATGCGTCTATTTGATTAGTTTAAGTGCCGACGATGCAGTTGTAAGGGGCTGCACCCATGACCCTCACTAAAAACTCTCATGCACAGTGCACATTTATTGATCTAGCCAACTGTCTAACCTGAATTATACAATCAGTCACTCAAGCAGAAGTTTTCTACTGTGGATATCTCTTTTTCTCTATTTTTAAATATAAAAAAAATTACTTAGGTTACGGCCATGATGATCCATGCTGCAAGAAAGTTAAAAAAATAAATCAATAAGATTTAGACTTTTAATTAGCAAGGACAAAATAAAATTGGTCAAAAAGTCACAGTAAAAACATTTAGAATCTTTATTTATATTTCAAATAAACTTTCTGTTCATGAAAGAATCCTAAAAATATATTAAGCAGAAAAACTGTTTTCAGAATTAACAATAAAACCATTATTAATAATTGAGCACCAAAAATAATTTGGACTAATAATCAACATATTAGAATGATTTTTAAAGACTGGAATAATGGCTTCTGAAAATTTAGCTTTGCCAGTTGACAAACCCATAATGTATATTATCTCTTTTTAAATTTTTTTCATTTTTTAGAAACCTGCAGCTTAAATACCCTCAATTACACTAAAATAATCTTATTAACGTATTTGAGGGTATTTAACCTGCAGCTTACTTAAAGTACTTTGCTGTTTACTGTTTATCACACAAACACACACAAACAAACAAAGGATCAATTTCTGCTGCCATGCTCACTAAGACATGCACACAAATGCCCTTCTGCAGTAAATAGCCTTTTTCATAAACAGATGGTGAACTGACTGTAAAGCTATAAGATATGGCAATTTTAAAAACAAATGTGAAGTTGCTTTCCTGCATCAAAGGTTTTGTGGTTTTGACCTTGTGTGTTTGATATATGAAGAGTTCAGATGCAAAGGCCTCTAAGTGCCAGCTGAAAATTTCTTCTAAAATTTGCATTTTTATCAGGCTCCTATGTTTATGTTAATTTATTTCACTTTAATGGCATAGAGAAGGACCTATACATTGCCATTAAAGTGAAATTTCTGAACCTAAGCAATTTTCAGATGGCACTTAGAGGCTTTTGCATCTGAACTCTTCATATGTGCTAAATACTTTGTGTTGGCTGTGTGTGTGTGTGTGTGTGTGTGTGTGTGTGTGTGTGTGTGTGTCATATATGATTTAAACTCTGACATTCATTCTCCTTCTAACAAAGATCTCTGCAAACATTCTTTCTCTTTGATGAATGCTTGAACTGAAGGTAAGGCCTAGGCCTGTACACAAAGCTAGGCAGTTTTTATGTTCAGATTGGTTTTTGTGTGCTGTCCTCAGTTTGCTTTGATAGAAAACGCTGTAGTGTCATAATGTTTCATTTGAAATGCACTGTGGATCTCTGCAGTGTTTATTAATTATTTATGTGAAACAAACCTCTGTGGAGCACTACAGAACATCTTACAATCCTCCTTGGTCTTATTTATTTCTTTTTTTATTTACAATTACGGTTCCTTGCATAGCTCGTTGCTGCGTGATTAAAATAATTAGACATGTGGTTGATGAAAGTGTTGACTTTCAGCATCAAAATTACTGATGCGTTGGGTGCAGAAACAATGGAGGTGGATTGAGTGCCAGAACACTTGTGTGCCAAATGCTAATTGGCTTTTTCAATTCGACATACAGAGCACCGATCTTCTCCTTTATTCTGTCTCTCTTCTGTCTCGCTCTCCTTTATTCACTCTCGTTGCCTCTGTACCTTTCCTCTTGTCCGTCTTCCTCTTCCTTTCAGCGGGATAAGGATAAGACTGTTGTTTATATCAGGCTGGTAGATTAGCACCTCATTACATGGCTTGGTGGAATACTTGATTCTGATTTGCACTCACTCACACCATTGAACCAAATATTTGTGTACACTGGCTGCTGAACCATATATTTGACTGTTTTCTATTACAACATTGCTACTTCAATGTGTCTTGCATTACTGACCATATAATGTTTTCTATGTTTAATAGAGTATGAACCATTTATTTATTTTTTTTTTTCAAACGGCGATGACACATTTATTTTGTAATTGTATTTAATTTTTTGCGATATAGTAACTAAACTAGTTAAAACTGCTGTGATGGGGTTTAAATAAAGTTTCTGAGGGTGTGACTGATAATTTGACATCCTTTTTTTTCTCAAACTGCCATATTCCATCTCTCAGCATTTTCTTGCTCTTTTGAAAAGTCTGTGGGAATACTGTATTGGAATAATGTGAGAAACATTAGCTATGTTCCGTCCACCTATTGCGCATTTTTGGAAATCGCATAAAAAACGCTGGATGGAAACGCCAAGATGTGCATACATTCTAAAAATGTGCATAAAAAACTTATTCGCACAATTGGGTAGGATAAACTTTTTATCCAATAAGAAAAGATGCACATAAACTACGATGGAAACACATTTACCGAATAAATTCCAACATGCGCAACGAAAAAGTAAAGTGACTTTGCACGATGGGACGGGATGACTTGACTAACCAGTGGACTGATCTCATTGCACAGCATCTGAAATGTTGTTTTGGTCATTCTGAAATGGCTGAGCAAAGTCTGTCATCAAAGTATTTATGTATAATTGTCTTACACGACTGCATTCACAAACAGCAGGGATCCACATCTAATTAGTTACACTACTAGTTACATTACTTTTCCTTCACGCCCCACAGAAGTTGTAAATTCTTCTGACATGTTACTAACAATATATTTCTGTCAAATTTTTTGTTCAGTTCCTGTCATGTCTGTTATGAGTTCTCATTAGTTGCCATATTTTCTGATTAGCTAATTCTTGTCCAGCTGTTCCTCTTTAGTTTCCTGATTTACCATGTTTGTTCTATCCTTTGTTGGTTATTGTTTAGTGTTATGTGTTGTACCACATCTGCATTCTCAGTAAAGGCTTCATGGAAGTTTGACTCCGTGGTTGTATTCCTTATTGCTCTACAATTTCCAAAATCCACATTGGACCACATTGGACAAGCCATCTTTTCTTCTCACAAAATCAATGTAATGGCAATATTTACATCCGTTAAATGAAAGCTTTTTCGTATTCCAAGCTTGCCTGCTGCTCTGGTGACTTCATGTGTTCACGAGTTATGAAAATAAATCTAGGAATTATTGGATTGTTGGACTTCAGAGAGGGGTTGAGGCATCAAAAGTAGCCCAGCAGGCACACAACGTCACATGAGAAGTTTGCTTTTTAGTTAAATTTCAGTTGCGTCGGGTAACCAAAACTCAATGTCAATTCAACGTCTAATGTCAATGTTAATTTGATGTCCAATACCGACATCAGTTGATGTTGATATTTGTTGTTTTTAGGTTGTGTGAACAAAATCCAACATAGTCAACGTCAAATTGGCATCAAATACTGACGTCAACCAGATTTTCATTCTCAACCAAAATGCAACGTCTGTCCGACGTCATGTCCAGCATCAGCCTGACGTTATATTGACGTCCTGTGCCTGCTGGGAAGTAACTAGCTGTTTAACGGATGGTAACTGTAATACTGTAATATTTTGATGGAATTTGAGAGCTCTCTGACCCTCCATAGACAGCAATGCAACTGCAATGTTCCCAGGTTCAGAAACATAGCAAGGACATCGGTAAAATAGTCCATGTGACATCATTGGTTCAACTGTAATTATACAAATCTACAAGAATACTTGTGCGCAAAGAAAACAATAATAATATAATTTATTCAACAATTTTTCTCCCTGAGTTACCGTCTTCCGCCATTTTGGAGAGTATCCACTGAACGTAAACAACCCAATCAGCATTGTTTACATTCAGCATGCGCGTGTTTTACGTTTAGTAGACAACAGTGGCCTGTAGCACGACGCGAGATGAACAAACTCAGAGTTGCAACTCAGTAAGTTTTGAGTTGACAAAACCCGATAAAGCCAACCTGGTTTAGATCAGGTTCACCGGGCTCACAAAGCTCGATATAAACATTCTTTGTCAACTCAGAGTTTGAACAAGAGTTTGTGATTAACTCTGGAGCGTGTGCACCTGAACATGTGACACGAGCAGCAAACAGCCAATCACACTGAACGTGGAGAGCATCAGCAAAGTGTCATTTGGATTCACTTATCGCGAGAGTCAGCGCAATTCACTTTTCTGCTGAAGATGAAGAGATGTCGTTATTAAAAATTTAATAAAGTTAAATGCATTTACAAGGCAGGAATAAACACTTCTGCTGAAGCAAAAGTTTGGCAGCAGAAAGAAAAATATATGACTATGCAAAGGAATCAACTGAATGTAATTATATATAGTTTCACACAGCTCAAAAAGAAAACATGTAAGTTTAGTAATTTTAATATATATAATTGCCACTTCAAATAATAATTATGTGAATATATCATATTAATTATAAACAATTATAATATAATATAAATAAATATGTAGCTGCAAAAGTCGGGCAACTTTGTCTCTAAAATTCTTTGACTGCAAACTGCTTTAATTTGGAGTGAGAGATATGGGGGAGTGGCTTCACTGCATCAGATATACTGTATGTCACTTTGCTCACAGCTGATTGGTCCAGTTTAGGTTTGCGTTCTCTAACCCAGAATAAAGCTAGCCGTGTACTGTATGTTACCATGGTGACGAAACCTGCTCAAAACCAACCAATCTTCTTGAGCCCGAAAACTCAAGAGTTTGCTCAAATTAAATGTGAACTTACCTGGGAAAAAAACGAAACCGACTTCGTGCTACAGGCCACAGGTTGCGTTGCTTTCGGTTCAGGTCTTCTGTATGTGCTTTGTTAAATATGGAGCTGTTTTACTCGAGGTCTTAAAAGGAGATACCAAAGATTATCATAACCGATGTCCATCACATATGCAGGCTGATATCTAAAAGTATTTTTTTCTCACTAGCATTCCATTAAAATTGAATGAAATTCCAAGAATAAAAACAACTAGCTAAGTTAGCTGATTATCTTAAAAGTCCATAGATATAGGCATCAGTTCATAGATATAGGCATCAGTTAATATGGCTGTCAACACTTTCTCCAACAAGCCGATGGCCAGATGATGTTTGACATACACCCCATGTCTTTGATTCTCCACACACTGACTTGTTTCAAGGCATTAGCTCAAGGCCAAGAGACATGACAAGTATAAAGTCAAAGTATAGTTTCAGCCATTTCAAAAGTCATGTTTGAAGTATGTGTAATTTATGTAGCAGAACAAGCTTGAAAGTCTAATGTTATTTTACTAATAAATCAAAAACTGCCTTTCTAAGAACTCCTGAGGGAACCCATTACTACAAAATGCTAATTCTTTTCTGTCTTTTGGGACTACAGACTGCACTGCCAAATATCTTTTCTGCAACCCTTCCACTTTTATCAAGAATTTACAAATGAGAGCATGGGTCAGTTCCGATATGTTGGTGGATGAAAAATGTTGTGGAATTTATCACCTCATCATACCACAAATTCATCTCACGTTTTTGGTTTTGCAGGTGTTTGTTCGCTCTGTGGAAACAGTATGCTGCTGTATGTGTCCTACAAGAAGAAGCACCTCTTAAAACCGGCCGAGTTCTTCATTGTTAACCTGGCCATCAGTGACCTGGGCTTGACACTCAGCCTCTACCCTCTCGCGGTCACCTCAAGTCTCGCACACAGGTACCACAAAGAAATAAAAACTCTGAAAAACTAGGAAAAAGACAGGAAAGAGCGAAGACAGTTATGGACCAGAATGCAGGTGTTCCTGCAGTGTAACTGCAACAGCAGAACCCTGCTTCCAAGAGATTCAAGAACCCTAAATTTTTTATATTGGTTTGTCTTCAGTCTGTAAAGGTAGATTTTTTTTCTTTGCTCTCCCTTTCTTTCTCTTTATTTCTCTCTGTATCATTTATACACATACTTAGCTGTCATTTCGCTTCAGCTTATCATGTTTCTGAGGCAAAATGGTTCATATAATCCAAACTAAAAAGGCACACACACATTCAGTTCAATGCTCCATCAAGACGAAACCGGCAGGTAAATGCAAAGATAATAATGATTTGTGGAGACATGGAAAGAATGTGTAGGAGACAGGTCAAATCCAAGGGCTCCTTTTGCGCTAAACGACTCTGTGTCACAGATACAGCACATGTCGCACGTAAATCCAGACCACAGCCATCAAGGTTAAACTGTCCTTTACTTCAGACTGTGGTTAAGAATGACAATTGCAGTCATTAGTTTATGTGACTTCATGCTGCATCTGAAATGTACCGTAAGTCAGAGGTGCGCCCAAGACTTTGTCATGTCTTTCTCTTTTTGTCTGAGTGATGGATTGTACATCAGGAAACAGCCACAAACCAACCCAAGGCACATTTGAATCCTTTACAAGGGAGAATGTCTTTTTAGGGAGGCCCTTGAAATGCTTGATTACACATTTATAGGGTGTGCGAGTTCAAGACAGTGGAAAAATGCAAATAATCATGTAATTGTGCATAGCGAAATAAATAGGCTTTTAAACTTGCTACCCTTATCTTTTGTTGTTGACATCAGGGGATGTGTATCCAATCAAACTCTATGACATTTTGTCATTAATTCATCTCTTACTTGAATATGTGGATAATACTGATACAATGTTTGTTAGGGTGGTAATTTACAATGTACTGTTGTTTATCCATTTACAAAATTCAGTTTACCTATTCAGTCTGTGTCATTTGCATTAATGCATTTTTAATACATTTCAATCCTTGAAACATTTTTGTTGAGATGTTATATGATTTTAATGTTGTTTTTTATTTTATTTATTTATGTACTTTTTATTTCTTATCATTTCTTTATTATTCTTAAGTGTTAATTCTTATTCTTATGATTTTAAGATTTTATGTTTCTTCCACCTTATCATAGCTATTTAAAGAAATTTGAATTACCAAATGTGCTATATACTTAAACTTGCTTTGCTTTTTCTTAATATAGTATAGTGGCGTATAGAATAATGAAGAAGGCTGTTATTAAATATATTTGCAAGACAAAAGTGGTGATTTGGCTGACAAGAATGCATATTAAGGAGGACCACTTTGCAAAGAACCACTGACGATCCTTGATATTGCTTTCTCTTACTGAGTGCTGTTTCTGTTTGCAGATGGCTTTATGGAAGAACAGTGTGTGTGATCTATGCCTTCTGTGGTGTTTTGTTCGGAATCTGCTCTCTGACCACTCTCACTATACTCAGCACTGTTTGCTGCCTCAAAGTCTGCTATCCACTTCATGGTAACCTACATTATATATTTTTATTATGTTAAATAAAGTCAAAAAGTCCACAAGTGACTGAACTGAGTCACTATTGGTTTGGTTGAGAGAATAATTCAATGACTCACTCATGTAAACAGTCACTTGATTTGTTCTGAATTAGTGCATTGATAGAATGAACGATTCAGTGACTCACTTAAGAAAGTCACTTGTCCTTAAATAAAATTATAGTTTTACTTTATTTTATACTATATTATTTTACACTAATATGATGATTGGTTGGGTTGAGAGAATAATTAAGTGACTTAGACAGTCACTTGTTTTGTTGCTGCATGAATTAGTGCTTTGACGAATTCATAGAATGAATGATTCAATGACTCACTTATAAAAGTAACTTGTCTTTAAATAAAATTACATTATATGTGTTTATCTGTAGGTAATAGGTTCACTTATGAGCACGGCCGTGTGTTAATAGCATGCGCATGGGCCTATGCACTCGTATTCGCATGCTCCCCCCTCGCCCACTGGGGTCAGTATGGTCCTGAACCCTACGGCACAGCCTGCTGTATCGACTGGGCCTGGTCCAATCATGACTCAGTCGCCCGCTCCTACACCTCTGTGCTCTTCATTGCCTGCTACCTGCTGCCATGTGGCATCATCATCGTCTCCTACACACGCATACTGCTCACAGTCCGAGAGTCCCGCAGAGCAGTGGAGCAGCATATCTCAGTGCAGACGCGTATGGGCAACATCCAGGCCATCATTGTGAAGGTGCGGTGTTCTTTTTTATATATATATTTTTTTTACAAATTGGTGGGCGGGGCTAAACAGGCAGTGATGTCGGAGCAGGCATTGATAATAGAGTGGCACATGCCACAAGCTGTCATTTTGGCAGACTGCCTTCAATATAAGCTCTTTTTAGACTAACAATGTTAGTCGATATGTTTTTATAGTACAATGACCTCTTATATGTCAAAAGATCAAGGGACTTTTTGTTTCTCAGTTCATTACCCAGCTTATGTTCTGAATTTAAAGTTGATATTACAAAAATTGAGGTTCCTTTGAGATTTGTTTGGCGCTATACCAAAAATAGCCACCAAGTAACACTCAAACTCCATTTAATTTTTGTATGTATACATTTGTCACAATATTACTAAAATCACAAAATATGGAATCTTGAGACTCAGACCTTTCCAACAATATGTTTTGTCAAGATTAGAAAAAAGTTTGGATTCTAAAATATTAAGTATATAAGACTATAATGAGCACACTATTGTAACACCGTGTTGTATAAAAGTAATGCAAAAGGTTGACAAAGTTAAAAGTCTGTGCTGTCCTTTATGATCAATTCAGTGTGTTCTTACTGGATATAAAATAATGTTCTTGCAATAAAAGTCTTATTAACCCAATCTTTTGAACAGTAACATATATATAACTAAAATATTAATGAGTTAGAGTTTTTGATTGTGTTGGAACAGCTGCCAACATGAGCCCAACATGCACTCCTAACTCCTTCCATAATGTTAGAACTGATATACCATGATGGTTCTCATGATGTATTGCATGACGCCTCTATCATGCTCTTTCTCTGTCTTTCTCCAGCTGAGTGTGGCAGTGTGTATAGGATTCTTTACTGCATGGAGTCCATATGCACTGGTGTCTATGTGGGCGGCGTTTGGCCATTTGGAGGACATCCCGCCCCTGGCCTTCGCCATCCCAGCAGTTTTTGCCAAATCCTCCA
Organism: Sinocyclocheilus grahami; assembly: GCF_001515645.1. NCBI lineage: Eukaryota > Metazoa > Chordata > Actinopteri > Cypriniformes > Cyprinidae > Sinocyclocheilus > Sinocyclocheilus grahami. The sequence continues at coordinate 245,434 of NW_015505288.1, read as the reverse complement.
CCCTTTATAACCCTCTCATCTACCTCTTGCTCAAACCCAACTTCCGCCACCTCCTCTGCAAGGACATGCGCTCCCTGCGAGGGGTTTGCATGCACTACTGCCTGTGCCAGTGTTTTCCCCACTGGAGCTACCGCCCATCGCTAGCCCTCAATCTGTGGCCCCTGCGGCGACGAGGCCAATCTATCTCAGAATCAATGGGGGGGCCTGTAGGTCTTTTTCATTGCCCTTGCGAGAGGTGCAACGACCCGTTTGAGCAGTTTAAGCACTACCCACGTTGCTGTCCCGTCAATGTGAACACTGTGCAGTTGTCTCTGCAGGACAGCACCGAACCCGAATTGGAGCCGGAGCTGGAACGAGAACCCCGAAAGATAAAAGAACGCAAACCAAAGATCCAATCAGTGGAGTGTAAGAAATCTGTACGGGTGATTGTGAGGGGGCGGAAATGTTCTGAGACTGACAGTCTGGAGATTACTTTGGAAACGGTGCCTGTTCACGGCAAAGCTGCCAAAAATTCCAAACCGTAACACCTGAGCCTATGCATGGGTGTCTGTTTTTACGCATGCTGCGCGTGTGTGTATTCACTTGTCTTAGAGGGGAGCAAACTTTCACATGCCTCAATTAAGACCATGGCAACAAATGACTTTCTGAACAAAGTATTATGTGTGTTGATTTGTCAGTGATGGTAATGATTGTTTTTTAAAGTAAATTTTTGTAAGAAAATGTTTCTTATGAACAACTGACAAATTATTAGTGTTTTAATTAGTGTTTTTTTAATTTTTAAATGAAGTGTACACACGTCTTAGCTACCTGCTGAGGGACTGAACACATATGCATTATTGAAGTCGCTTTGGTAAACATGAACAGTACTTTCTACAACATGTACAGCTGTTGTAAACCTCCTTTCAAATCACTTTTCACACATGAAATAGTTAGCCCTGGATCATTATAAACCCCGGGTAAATGGAATCCTGCATTATTTTGCTTCATTTCATATTGCTTATAATTACTTGGAGTTAACAAATTAATACTGGGTATTCATATGCTGTTTCACAACATACATTCCTAAACCTCAGGTTAATGTTCTTATTTGCATATTTGCAATGTCAGTGTCATTGATTTGACGAAAATAGCACTCAACCTGTTTACATAACTGCTTTAACATTGCGCATCTTCATATTATATATTGCAGACTGTACTATTATGTTTTTCCTGAATGGACTGAATGAAACACTCTCTTCTTCACAAGTTTTCCATTATACAACACGCTGGCTGTGTCCGAAAACTTAGGCTGACTTGATGCCTTGCTGCCTTATCAGGCAATGACTTTGCAGGCAATTTGTGCATGAAGATTCCTCACAGACAGACTTCTGAGGCAGCATAACGGTTTAATGATCTAAAACAAATTAGAGAGAGCTTTGATAACTAAGTGAATATTTAATTATTACAATACTAATTTCTTGCTAGTAATTACATTAAAAGTGGAAAAAGTTGGTTAAATTTACACAGACTGACCACCAACTGGAATTTTCAAATGATAGTTTTATTTTTTTAGCTTAAAGGGATAGTTCACCCAAAAATTTAAATTCTGTCATTAATTACTCAACCTCGTGTCATTCCAAACCCGTAAGACCTTCGTTCATCATCGTTCAACACAAATTAAGAAATGTTTGATGAAATCCGAGAGCTTTCTGACCCTGCACAGACAACAACGCAACTGACAACTTGTCAGAGCCAGAGCCAGAGCCAGAGCCAGAAAGCTTCAAAATTAAAATAGTGTATGATTATGAAAATACTTATGTAGAGAAAACAAAAATAACGACTTTATTAAACAATTTCTATTCTTCCATGGCAGACTTGAACGCACGTTCATGAGAGTACCATGACGCATGCATGTGCATTCCTCTGCTTGTAAACAAGCCGCAGTGCATCCGGGTTATACGTCAGAACGCCGGCCAGGGTTGCCAGGTTTTCACAACAAAAACCGGCCATTTGCTACTCAAAACTAGCACAGTCACGTTTCAAGGGGGTCCCCAGGTAAAATCGCATTCTGGGGGTAAAGTACACATTTTTTGGCGGGGTTCCACTGGTTAAATTTGAATTTTAGGGGCTAAATGTCACGTTACTGGGGTCACTTAAACCCGCCGACATTAAAAACTTTTGGGTGCATTATCCCTTTAAATGTGACAGAATCAAATGCACAGAATTGTGGGATATCAAAGGCAGTGAAGGATACAGCAATGCTGCTTTCACAAATCATTCAGATAAAGGCATCTCAGAAGACAGGAAATGAAGCTAACATGGGATTCAGACGCACAAAAGCATAACCTTACTCCAGAGCAGGTTTTTATAATATCAGGTAAAAAGCAGTGTTAACCATGCCTACTAAGCTATAAGTGTGAAACATTCCTCTACCCAGGGGTTGAAAGCAGGGTTTATAATGATGATAACCTGGGGTTAAGCGCAGCATGAAAAGCCTAATAGATTTGCTTCAAATTTAGACTTTTATAAAAACTTTTATAAAAAAAAAAAAAAAGATGTTATTGCCGTTGGATGGATGTTTTGTGGGTTACACTCAAGAATCTTTCAGAGCTGCTAAATAATTGAATGAGACTGAATTTAGACTGATGTCCATGTTTGTATTCATTCACACTTATGTAGTATCTTAGTTTTTAATTTTTGTTTCTGTCCTCATAAGAAAATTTGGAAAGACTTTCAAATAACGCAGATACATGATAAATATAAACTAAAAAAAAAAAAGCAAAATACAGTAATGGATGGTATAAAATATTTATGGCAGGCAAAATCTCTGTTGTGTGTATTTTATGTGATTGCTACAAGATTCTGGGTGTTTAGGGAAACACTGTGCTGATATCCAAAATAATCTTATAATATGAATTATATATGTGATATATGTGTGTGTTACAGTTGTGTGTGTGTTGGACCTATCAATTTATCATAGAGGGAAAAAAATGGTTTATTAATTCACCCTTGTACATATTTATAATCTCTCTGTTACAGAGTCTTTGTACAACTTGTATTGCACTGTCAGCTTCTTTCAGTGGCCAAAGAAGAGCTCATTTATTTGACATGGGCTCTTAATGTAAGATGTGCCATATGCTTTTTTATTTATTAAAGGGGTCATATGATGCAATTTAAATTTTTCCTTTCTCTTTGGAGTGTTACAAGCTCTTGGTGCATAAAGAAGATCTGTAAAGTTGTAAAGACTAAAGTCTCAAATCCAAAGAGATTTGAGATTCTTTATACAAATTACGAGTCAGCCACGCCTACCTAAAACGGCTCGTTCTAACACGCCCCCACATGTCTACGTCACGATATGGGAAGATTTGCATAACGCCGACCAAATGTTCACGCAAAGAAAGAAGGCGTAACTTTTATTCTCGCTGTAGTATTGTTGCTGCTGCCATGTCGTGAAGACGCTGTGTGCTTCGTTGTGAAAGCGAAACTACTTTGTTTGGCCTTCCAAAAGAGGATGATATCTGCTTCGTCATGCCTGGAGCTGATCCGTGCTGGTTGCTGAGGAAATACTACAACTTTGCGCTGTGGATCGCCGGATCGGCTTTCACCGTGGACAAAGCGGAGTCCAGCCCGGGGTCGTCACATGTGGTTGCCGCAAGTCCTCCGGACGCTCCTTCGTCAAATCCGTCGGCCGCGCCGTTATCAAGCCCGCCGCCTCTGCTCACTCTAGCCCTCCGGCCGTTCCTCACATAATCCCCGGGCCTCTGCTCACTCTAGGCGCCGGCCGCTGCTCACTCTAGGCTGCCATGTGTGATGCTGTGTTTCGTTGTGAAAGCGAAACTACTTAGTTTGGCCTTCCAAAAAAAATGCAGACATGGTTTTATGTCTAAGCGGCGCGATGCAGCGCAACGCGTAAAAAGACAGTATAAGTCATTATAATCCATAATTATGTCCCCACTGGATGCAACAAATGCCTCGTTTCTAATGGGTTTTCGTGTTTTTGAATCATCGCACTGGCCTGACAGGTCATCACAGTATGGTAAGGGGTGTAACATTTCCGTCACACGCTTGAGGTATTCGGCCAATCACAATGCACTGGATAGCTGGCCAATCACAGCACACCTCGCTTTTTCAGACCGATGAGCTTTGTAAAAATCGACGCGTTTCAGAAAGGCGGGGCATAGAGGAGAAACAATAATGTACAGTATGTGGAAAATAATGTGTTTTTTGAACCTTAAACAGCATAAACACATTTCATTACACCAAATACACAAAATAATGTTATTTTTAGCAGCATCATATGACCCCTTTAAAATATTTATTTGGATATCACTATTTAAATTCATTGCATTTGTTTATCTGTAAATTTGTACATTTATTATAATTTTTTTTTAATTCACATATCTGGGGAAAGCAACCTTGGTGTAAAAGATCATTAATGCTCTTAATTACTTAAGTATTTAATTACTTAAGTTAAACCCTTTAAATGTGGCTAATGTGAGTGATTGTTGCATGATTGGAGGAGTATAATTTCTTTCAACTCCATGTTCTTGGTGCTGCTAATGAAAAGTTATACTTGGCTTTTTCAATACACTTGCAAAAACTAAAACTGAAGTTGTTTTTTTAAAGCTAAAAGGAGAGTAAAATAAAATGGAGAAAAAAATTATATATAATGCCTTTCATCTCTTTTATTTTCAGTGACACAGCCAGCAGGTACATACAAAACACCCCCACACAAATTAAGAATACAGCTAAAAAACATAATTATTCAGTTTAATCAACTTTAAAATCAACAACTTCAAAACTAAAACTTACTAACAAGCCGATAAATATTAATTGCTGTTAGATATGGATATTGAAATAGCGACAAGCTAGGTTTTGGCAAACCAGACGTGAACCTCAGTGTTGCGGAAGTGTTTGGTTTGATCGTCTTTTCAGCACTCTTTTGAATTGCTATTTTAGTAACCTTGTCTTTCTTCTTTGCATCTGCATGTTTGTTGACTGACAGCTTGCATGTGAAAGCTAATAAAAGTGCTTTTGCCAGTGAATTTCAACTGAGTGGGTCAGAAGTATACGTGGCCATGAGCGCTTTGAGCACGGAATATTTTCTCCATAATGACTATATTTTATAACCATGAAATACTGTCAAAATCTAACACACAGTTTTTATATTGAGCTCATATTTTATCCCCTATAACGTAACCTTACATTTCAATTACCATCACCATCAGTTTGATCGTGAAATATAAATTATTGCATAGTCAAATGTATATGGATTTCATGTATATATACCTGCATATTTATAAAGTTAGTTTACTTAAAAATTACAATTCTGCGTTTACCCACCCTCACAGCATTACAAACCCAAATTAAGATATCTTTAATCAAATCTGTAAAGACTATGTCCCTCCGATAAAAAAATAGGTAACCAAAACTTTAAATGTATTCATGAATCAATTTTAATCCAAACCTAGTAAAAAGATACAATCACTTCATAGGATGAACACATTTAATGTAGTCTTTTATTTGGAATGACATGAGGGTGAGTAAATGATGACAGAGTTTTCATTTTTGGGTGAAGTAACCGAAAGAAAGAGAGACTCATTTCAGTTTGCTTCCAAAACAAGTCCAGTTTCAGTCAAATCCAGTGCGACAAGGCCATTTTTGTATAAAGCTGCTAAGTAATGATAAGGTTTTAGATATACCATTTGTAATACTCTAAATCTGTAGAATATCTCTGTGAAGTTCTAAAGATGTAATTTGCTGTAATCTTAATCCTGCCAGATATAGTTTCTTTCCTGACCCACTTCATTTGACTTATGACAGTACATAACTTTATGACTTTATGCTGCGTCAACACTTAACTGCTGGAATGAGTCAGCAATTCATAAACTATAAAGACTTTTAATTGCACGTCTATATTGGATTTGATTTCGACATCAGTTAACTTATACTGCAAGGCAGTTAACTTGCAGTATACTGTACCATAAAGACAGTTTTCTATTGTGTGTGTGTGTAGACTTAAATAAATTGTTAAAATGTGTTTGACTGGTGCAAAGCAGACGTCTGAACAGCAAACATCGAAAGACACTGATGCATGTGGATTTAAGGTATCATCACTATGGCGACCAGGCTGTTTATCTGCATGTGACATTTCTTACCGACGCAGTAAGATGAGAAGCAAACACACAAACTTGGAGGTAGGCTACATGTGCATCCTGATTCAGTTCCTAATTTAAACCTAAATCAGAAAGTTTGATTTCTGATCTATAAAATCTATTTGGACTGATCTGTTTGCATTTTCTGAATTTCAAACCATTTCCTTTATAAATTCACATACAGTAACACAGATTTTATGCTACATGTAATGCATGTCAATTAATTACAATATTGATTGTAGTTCTAAAGGCGCTGTTGAACACTAAAGAGTGACCCAGATATTCAAATCATTACAGTGTGTGTTTTACAGTGAGGAAGCAGACGTGTGCGCTAGTCCAATGGTTGTATATTTACAATGTGTGTGTAAATGTGTGTTTGCTGGTGACTGTGAGACAAACGTGCATCATTGGTTCAATTGATAAAATGCTCTCAACAGCAGCACGTGTGCTTGAGCAGCCCACACATGCACACACTCACACATATAAATGCACCTCCAGGAGAAAATCTGTGAGAAAATATTATGAAATGCATAGTGTCAGACGCTTTGCTATAAAACCATATTGTGAACAGCAAGGCTGTTCCAAAAGCTAGCTAGCCTAATTATGCTCCCTCCTAAGCTTGTTTTAGTCAGGATCTAAGGCAACACTGCAATGTCATTTACTGACTGCTTCCTCAAAGACTTACCGTCTACTGCATCGTGATGTGCGGCAATGGCGGCAACATACACTTTGAGGGTGGAGGGAGACAGCTTTCGCTCTAACCCATCCTGCAGGAAAGAAAGCATGACTCCAATCAGGAATCTACAGGGGTCTTCCCGGCGGAAAGAGCACCAATCGGTGAACAGGTTCCACTTCAGCCTGTAAGCGTGTCTGGTAGACGGGGCTCTAGCTGACGTGATGGTGTTTACTACCGCTGGAGGTAGCCCACCTAGAACCTCCGCGTCCTGTCCAGGGACCACAAGTGGAGATTCCACAAGTCTGGACGCGAGTGCCAGAGGGTGCCCCCTCTCTGAGAAAGGAGATCCCTCCTCAGAGGAATTTGCCAAGGAGGGGCTGTCGCGAGGAGCATTAGTTCGGGGAACCAAGTCCGACTGGGCCAGTATGGCGCTACCAAGAGGACCTGCTCCTCGTCCTCCCTGACCTTGCACAGTGTCTGTGCGAGAAGGCTCATTGGGGGAAACGCGTATTTGCATAGGCCCCGAGGCCAGCTGCAAGTCAGTGCGTCCGTGCCGAGGGTCCCCTCAGCCAGGGAGTAAAACAACTGGCAATGGGACGTGTCTGGGGAGGCAAACAGGTCTACCTGTCTTTGTCCTTCTCTTTTTTTGAAAAGGAAAACACTCTTTTAGAGAGAGTGCTGAAGCACCCAGGGGAGGTCACGACGAGACCGCAGAATGGCAGCTGCAGCTCGCCGAGGTTTCAGCAGCCTGGATGGCAACCCCCGCTGACATGCCGTAACACCAACGCCAGCTGTTTCCAAACACTCGCGGAGATTCGTCCTGAGAAGGCTCGGCTCCGAAGCGAAAAGCTGATGTGCATTTGCACACGCTCTCCTTTTATACCCGCGCTGCGGGGCGGGGGGCGCTTGGTGAAACACGCACGCCAACTGTCATTGGCTTGTTTAGTTTACACTCGAAGGTGATTGGGCTCTCGGGCGAGATCCCAAATTCGTCAGTCACAACTGACGTAACATCGAACGTGACTGACTGAAAGGGAACTAAGATTATGATATTTCAGGAAAAAAAATGAAATCTAGAACATAAACATATATTTACTTTAAACAACACCACACTTCAACATGCTTTACAATATAATTATCTTGGTCTGGTTTTAACTCCCACAGGAAATTTCAAATTATCAATTGAAACATTACTTATAAAAGCCCACAGGCCACTGCACGCCATACGAACAAAATTATTCAAAATAAACATCCCCATCAGAATTTGAACAAAGATTTTCGATAGTGTCATACTGCCTATTGCCCTGTATGGAAGCGAGATCTGGGGCCCAACGAGTAACTACAGCCATAAGGATTGGCACAAACACACTTTAGAAGCTCTGCATGTAGAGTTCCACAGAAACACGCCTAATAACGCATGCAGAGCGGAGTTAGGCCGCCTCCCCCTAAATCTAATCATTAAAAAAAGAGTTGTAAAGTTCTGGATCCACTTAAACTCTAGTTCTGAAGATGCTCTTCATTTTAAAGCAAGTGCAAAAAAGAGTGCTCAAAAAAAGTCATCTTTGTGTAATGGTGTCAGATCTGACTAACAAAGCACTCAATATCACCAACCCTGAAAAACATGGAAGAATCAAAGAAATTATGAATGAAGAGAAGGAGACATACATACAGCATTGGAAAGAACAAGCCAAAGACCAAAGTCGTCTACAATGTTATTTGAAACTCAACAGAGAGTACAGTCTGGCTAAATATCTGGTCTCAGTCAGGTATATAACACACAGACATTTACTGACGAAGTACTGACTAAGTGACCACCAGCTAGCCATAGAAAGAGGACGACATAAAATGACGTGGTTACCTAAAGAAGAGCGAATCTGTAATGAATGTAAATCTGGATCAGTTGAGACGGAGGAACACTTCCTCCTCCACTGTGACAAATACACATCCTTAAGAGACTCACTGTACAGTCAAATACAGCAGAACATTCCTGAGTTCCAGTCACTCCATGAAAATGACAAATTAAGAATATTACTTGGTGAAGGACCTACTTCCTCTTTGGTAGCACATCATATTTATAAATATTTATAATTTGTATTCAAGGCAAGATATTCCGTCTCTCCCTTACCACAATCACAAACAATCAAATGTCAAATTGTTTCACTGTATCAAGGTAAATATTTTGCTTGTTGATAAGTTTTCTGGCATTCTCATCATGCTCATGGAATATTTAAAGGTAATTTTTGCTCATTAAAATAGTTACATAAAGAAATGTACTGCATGTTTAAGAAATATTATTAAAATGATATTTACTAAACATAAGATAGAAAGTTCAGACATTTTTAGAAAAAGCTGTTTATTTCACATGGAGCAGGTCGCCCTCTCATAGACACATACAGTAACATGACCAGCCTTGGCATACAAGTCACAGTTGTACTCAATAATAGCAATAGGTGCTTTACAAAGCATAAACATAAAAGCACAATATACAAAAATGAATACAAACAAACAAATAAATAAATAAAAGCATAGGAAAAAACATTTTGTTCTGGGGATACAGAGAAGGACAGATGTCCTGAAAAGTGCTGTATGGATGTTTGGATCCTGTCATTTTTTTCTCCAGATTGCTGGGAAAGTCAAAAACTACCTTATTACTGCAAAGGTTGTGTGTGTCTGTGTGTGTGTGTGTGTGTTGTCCTGCTGTTGTCATGCCTTTCTAACAGAAACTTGATCAGTCATGAGAGGAGACTGGTGGCCATCAAAACCCAAAGACACTTCTGAGATACTGTTTTACAGAAGAAGAATGACATTCTCAACAATAACATTAAAAAAGAAAGTCACTGCTCTGAGAATTAAGAGAAATTTTTGTCCCTCTGGTTAGGTATTTTCTACACACAAGTATCAGTTGAGGATTTTGTATTGAATTATGTTATTTTACATATTATATAAATAAATGTCATTGAGTGATCACCAGATGTCAAGTTGCCATCAATGTACATGACCTTAAAGAACTTTTGGACACAAAGGCAAAAGTTCTTAATTTTCCTGGTTAATTTCAATCACTTTTTGCATATCATAAAACTTACATTGTGTTAGTTACCAATAACGAACATTGCTCTGGGGATACAGAGAAGGACAGATGTCCTGAAAAGTGCTGTATGGATGTTTGGATCCTGTCATTTTTTTCTCCAGATTGCTGGGAAAGTCAAAAACTACCTTATTACTGCAAAGGTTGTGTGTGTCTGTGTGTGTGTGTGTGTGTTGTCCTGCTGTTGTCATGCCTTTCTAACAGAAACTTGATCAGTCATGAGAGGAGACTGGTGGCCATCAAAACCCAAAGACACTTCTGAGATACTGTTTTACAGAAGAAGAATGACATTCTCAACAATAACATTAAAAAAGAAAGTCAGTGCTCTGAGAATTAAGAGAAATTTTTGTCCCTCTGGTTAGGTATTTTCTACACACAAGTATCAGTTGAGGATTTTGTATTGAATTATGTTATTTTACATATTATATAAATAAATGTCATTGAGTGATCACCAGATGTCAAGTTGCCATCAATGTACATGACCTTAAAGGACTTTTGGACACAAAGGCAAAAGTTCTAAATTTTCCTGGTTAATTTCAATCACTTTTTGCATATCATAAAACTTACATTGTGTTAGTTACCAATAACGAACATTGTACATCTTTTAGGAAAAATGTAAGGAAGTTACTAAACATGTCAACAAAACTTAACAAGTAAAATAAAAAAAATAAAAATAGTTTAATAGATAACTACTAAAAATGCAAATTATATTAAATTCTTAATGGAAGAATGGAACTGAACAACAAACCGTGTGCATAATTTGACCGCTTAAATGTTTCAGTTACTCAAAATCTCCGTTTGCCTTCTGTCTGAAGCCTTCAACTCCCAAAATGCACTGCACAAATTAACTGGAAAAATTGAATAGCTTTTAGAATGTATTGTAGTCAACCCGATCTCATGAAAGTGCATATCAATAGCACAATGGAAGAATGGAACTGAACAACAAACCGTGTGCATAATTTGACCGCTTAAATGTTTCAGTTACTCAAAATCTCCGTTTGCCTTCTGTCTGAAGCCTTCAACTCCCAAAATGCACTGCAGAAATTAACTGGAAAAATTGAATAGCTTTTAGAATGTATTGTAGTCAACCCGATCTCATGAAAGTGCATATCAATAGCATGAGTTTATGTTTCGATTTGGCGTAGGCCTACTGTTTATATGCAAAATTAGCCGTGCATATGATACGCAATGGGTAGGATTAGGGTTGTGGGGTATGCGTATCATATGTACGTGAAAACTGAGTATCATATGCACAGCAACAAATTTTGTATCATATGCACGCGAAAACTGCATATTATATGCATGCCAAACACGTGCGTATCATATGCACGCCAAAGTCGATTTTTGCGTATCAATACCACAAGTTTTAGTTTTTATTGGGCGTACTCTTTATAAAAAAGTCTGGGCTTATTGTAGTATATAGTATTGTAGTAATTCTCAGTGATGTTGATCTTGTTATACTGCTGCTGTTTCCACAGGTTTCATTTCCTCTATGCCATGGCTATCCCTTCTTCCATTAACCTTGGCACAAAGAGAACTTAGGCAAGGCTTTTCTGACTGAGTTTGTTATGGAAGTGCAGTTTTTGCTGATTGAGCATAATCCTGTGCGAGAATTCTGTTTTAACCTCTATTCCTTACAAGCAATGAAGATCAAGGACAAATGTATCTCCTCTGCTGCAGTGCTTTTCTGAAGTGGTTTAGCTTTTTGGGACTAGAGATGGGACGTTTGACACTGAGGCTCCAAAGCCTGTTTTACTCTATTGAAGCAGACTGGTTCGAAAGACTGTGTTGAGGCTTGTATCAAATATCTGTGATCACTTGACCAATGACGTCTGAGGCTTCATACGTCACAATGAAACACACTGACTTATTTGAATCTTTGGCGTGGCTTCATTCATTATAAGGAGACGCGAAATGCTTGGTGTTCCCTCCCTGCTTCATAGTAACACGTTCATGGGTGGACAATGATTCTCAGAATGAAGACACAACTGCTATTGCGGAGTATTGCTTTTGTGTTGAAACAGGAATCAACAAGATGTGTGAATAATTCAATAGTATGTTCCCGCACAACCGGAGGCTGCAGTTTCAGGACCGCAGTTCTAGGACCCTATTCTTTTCAGAGAGCAATCAGAGTGAGTAACTTTACCGATTTTCAATTAAGTTTTATTTTATAACCTTAAAACGATGCAAAGTTTACGTAGCCAACGTGAGAACTGCTAAGAAATAATAATGAATTCCCGATTGCTAGTTTTATTGATTATTACCGATGTTCTTAATTCGTGGCCATGATTAAGCTAAACGTTGTTGACATAATGACTACAATAAGTAAATCTAGCCAGCACATTAATTAAACTTAAAAAGATGATAAAAGCATGTTGATGTGAGATGTGTCAGATTTACCTGTAGCTTACTGTATTAGTGTGAAAACTTGTTTGATACTCATTGTTTTAGCATATTAGTTAAGTATAAATCATCTTTCATAATTAAACTGGGCTCATTGCTTGGTTGCACCACAATATGTGTTATTAGCCTGTCCTTTTGGCAGTACTTTAGATTAATCTGGTTGATGTTTGAAAGGCATGGTCAGCGGTTTGCCTTCTGCACTTATGAGGCCAGAATCCTGCTCCAAGGAACTCTTCAGCCAGTGTATAGAGTGCTATATCAGAAGAAATCCACATTCAGGCTGTCGATGGCCACACTGCAGAGGTAAAGAGACTGCTGGATCTCATTGTAAAGTTACAGGGATCTGAGGAGCATTTAGTGGTACTTAAACAATGTTCACATTTAATCATCATTACAAACAAACTCATAGTAAAGGTTCACCAAGGGCCTTAATTAGGAATAGCATTAACAATATCTTTTAACTATGCTGCAAATTATTGTATCTTTATCTTAAATGTATCAATTTCCTCAAAATAACTGTTTTTGCACCATGGTTTGCTCATAGTGTGTACTCAACGGGAAGCCCTCTAAGTGGTCTCATAAGCTTCCCGAGTGCCTGTCTACCTCGACAGTGAGGGCATACAATGTATTTTTGGCTATTGCTACAAATATACCTGTGTGACTTATGACTGGTTTTGTGGTTAGCCTATTAATAAAACTATCTAGGTTATTTCACTACAGACTTTCAAAGTCATGGTTTGGCTGGTTAGTTGCAGAACGTTATCTTGCTGGTAGATGCCCTTAACCAGAGCCCCAGCTATGTAGGCCTACTGATTTTACAGATAAATCCTAGCCTGACAGATTTCCCTAACAATTTCATCAAACATGTGCCTATATTCTGATTACAGTCAGAACCATGATTTGGTTATTTTTAATGACCAATTTCTTCTTGGATGATTCAGAAGACATGTCTCCAACTTAATTCAATAAACAAAGTATCACACTTTCACGTTGCTTTCATATGGCTATGTTTCTTGTAGTTCAAAGGCCACAAAAAATGTATGACTGAATGTGGTAAGAACAGGCCAGACTGCAGTGCTCTGGAGAAGCATCATCCCAATGCATGTGTTTTTTGTCATTTATTACAAAGTATCCAAGCACAAAAAAGCAAAGAATGAACGAAAAGGCAAAAAGTAAAGTGAGAAGTGATGAAGTGATTAGAAATAATTGACAATGATTAATTAGAGATCATATTAGCAAGGAGTCTAATGAATGATCTCTGGTGGCAAACCTGTGACTGACAATTGAAAACGCATTATTATACATCATCTTGATTGCTGCTTATTTTCGGAGCTCATCTTCCAGAGTGTGAATTTAAAGGGGTCATTTGATGTTGCTAAAAAGAACATTATTTTGTGTATTTGGTTTAATGAAATGTTTTTATGCTGTTTAAGGTTCAAAAAACACATTATTTTCCACATACTGTACATCGTTTCTCCTCTATGCCCCGCCTTTCTGAAACGTGTCGATTTTGTCCCGGCTGGAGCGACGAGACAAAAACATTGACAAAAACCAGTGGGGACATAATTACGGATTATAATGACTTATACTGTCTTTTTACACATTGCATTGCATTGCGCCGCGTAAACATAAAACCATGTCTGTATTTGTGATCGGAGAAATGACAAACAACAAGCGCTACTCTACACTGCTCAAAACTCGCGTTTGAATCATCAGTGGCAAATCCTTTATATATAAAAAACATACTTACAGTCTGTGAGTCAGAACAGCTGGCATTGTAGTCTACTCTACCAGGATCAGGAAACAGTCCTACATAAAATGCACTGCACACATCTGAATATTTGGGTTGAACTGTTCTGGAACAGGGTCGTAAATACTGATTTCTAGTCGTGTCCTCTTTTGGAAGGCCAAACAAAGTAGTTTCGCTTTCACAATGAAACACAGCGTCACACACGGTGGCTTGAGTGAGCGGAGGCGGGCGGGCTTGCGGCAACCACATGTGGCGAGCTGGCGACCCCGGGCTGGACTCCGCTTCATCCACGGTGAAAGCCGATCCGACGATCCACAGCGCGAAGTTGATGTATTTCCTCAGCGACCAGCACAGATCAGCTCTAGGCATGACGAAGCAGATTTCGTCCACTTTTGGAAGGCCAAACAAAGTAGTTTCATTTTCACAACGAAACACACAACGCCTTCACGACATGGCGGCAACAACAATAATACAGCGAGAATAAAAGTTACGCCTTCTTTCTTTGCGTGAACATTTGGGCGGCGCTATGTTGACTCTTAACTTTTATAAAGAATATCTCTTTGGATTTGAGTCTTTAGTCTTTGCAACTTTACAGATCTTCTTTATGCACCAAGAGCTTGTAACACTCCAAAGAGAAAGGAAAAATTGAAATCGCATCATATGACCCCTTTAATTACGCACCTATGGAATCACACTTATTGAGGAGTTATTAGGCTAACGACTTTATTGTGTGCTGTAGCCTATAACATGAAGTTGTTATTTGAAATCAGATCATGGCTGAGGACAAAGAGCCTCATTTTATTTTATGAAAGTTAGACCTTTGTGTCTTTTCACTTTCAAAAGCCTTGGGAAAGCTGGTCCTTCAGGAACTATATCAAAAGATAACAGACAATCAATACTGTTTATTGAATATGTATCAACATTGAATTACCCTTTAGAGATTTGCTAGTTAAATGCATATTTATCTGTAAGTTTACTTACTTTTTTCCTGAGATTTATAAAGGAAATGACAGCATTGATTATTTGATTGAAGTTATGACTGCCAGCAAAATATGATGTCAAGGAGGTTTATACAGCATTAGTGTGCAGTGTCTCCATCTAAAGGTAAGAAATAGGCATTACATTGTTCAGTTTACCAAAAGCAACTAAATGTCCTTCAGATTTTTTTGCAAACAAAGGACGTTTAGCTTATTACTATATGCAAAGACTTTTTTTCAAAAAGACAAGTGATTGTGTTCACTATTTTTAGAGAGTTTTATGGACTAATCAACCTTTGTTTTCAAAAAAGAAAATTTGTATATACAATTGCTTATGTAACTGGTCTCTTATCCTCTTTGCGTTGTGTTGTGGCAATAAAGCTCGTGCTTCAATAAATCGTCTCTCATTCATCAATTTATTCACTGAGAAAACACAGTAACACAGAGTGAGTTGATATAGGCCTATTCCAGCATATTCGACGCCTCGTGCTGGCGCTATAATAAAACACACAATTTTCACTCTTCACATCCGACACTTTTCTCGATATTGAATATATATATATATATATGTGTGTGTGTGTGTGTGTGTGTTGTTGCTCTTAATATATCACACTTTTCATTGACACAATTACAGCCAGAATTACAGAGCTATCAACCACACGACTTGCCGCTGGCCTTACACACATGAACTGATAAGTGCAATAGAGGGCGCACAAAGCACCAGCCAGCCAATAGGAAGCCCTGTAAACCCTTATTCTGTCCAATCATCCTCCAGTGTGATTATTTAACCTTCTTAGCAAGTGGAGACACACAATATATATGTACAACTCTGTTACACATTGACCTAATTATATTGTAAAAATAGCACATATTTATGACTAAAAAAAAAACCTGGATAATCTTATTTAAAAAAAAGCAAACATGTGTTTAATGGTTGAGATAAACTTGCAACATTTATTAATCAGTGAGAGCTTAATTAATTACTAAAACTCTGACACTTTAAGTAGTATTAATAATTAGCAAGTTGATTTTAGCTATTTACTACATCGACCAATATGAAGTTACTATGCAGTCCAATTCTGTTCATTTTAGAAACAATATTTTCTGAGACTGCAGAAAATAGTAAATCACTAGTGATATCATGACTGTGTTGTGACCTGACTAATGCTGTACTAATCTAGGACAGTTTCAGAGGCTGATAGCAGTCCTGTCTTATCATGTTCTCCCCAGTAACATACACCTCAATTAATCATAGGGGGACAGTTTAGTTGGTCTGTAAATAGCTTTAGATAAAAAGTTCCACCACATTGTTATCACCCCAGTTCAGATATTTGTTCCTTTCCTATCTGTCCTGTGCAATGCATACATTCAAAGTCATATCCCAAAAGAAAGAAAGAGAAAAAAAGCTCATGGCATTTCCCAGGTGTCCTTTGGTTTCCATTTTCACCTTGATCTCCAGTGGTGTATCAGCTGTATCAGCCGGCTGGCATTCGTCCAGCAGCCCTAAAAGCCTTGTTTCTGAAATATGAAATCTGGAGCATTTTGTTTGTTGGACCTTGGAATGACCTTGGATGAAAATGGGATGACAATTTCCTTGAGCTGAGCTCTTGCGTCTAATGATTAGCCTATCTGGTATTAGTTTCTGTGCTACTTACAGGAAGAAAGTCAGAATTTATTTTTGGAAAGTCTAATTTTAACTTAATTTTGCTTTTATACGCATCATATGACCCCTTTAAAATTGTATCATAAATTATCAAGTTTAGTCATTTTTATTTCTTTATTGCAAAACGCTTAAACTGGCACCGTTTTGGAGAAAAATGGGCTCTCATTTTAACCCATATCATGGTGTGTGATGCTGAACTATGAGTTTCTAATGGTGTTTGTATTTGCACTGTTCTAAGCATTAAAGGGGTCATATGATGCGATTTCAATTTTTCCTTTCTCTTTGGAGTGTTACAAGCTCTTGGTGCATAAAGAAGATCTGTAAAGTTGCAAAGACTAAAGTCTCAAATCCAAAGAGATATTCTTTATAAAAGTTAAGAGTCAACCACGCCTACCTAAAACGGCTCGTTCTAACACACCCCCACATGTCTACGTCACGATGTGGGAAGATTTGCATAACGCCACCCAAATGTTCACGCAAAGAAAGAAGGCATAACTTTTATTCTCGCTGTTGTATTGTTGTTGCCGCCGCCATGTCGTGAAGGCACTGTGTGATTCGTTGTGAAAGCGAAACTACTTTGTTTGGCCTTCCAAAAGAGGACGGTATCTGCTTTGTCAGGCCTGGAGCTGATCCGTGCTGGTTGCTGAGGAAATACTACAACTCTGAGCTGTGGATCG
>NW_015505288.1:225351-227417 GCF_001515645.1 Sinocyclocheilus grahami | reverse complement strand
TCCTGGAAGAGTAGACTACAATGCCGGCTGTTCTGACTCAAAGACTGTAAGTACGTCTTTTATATTTAGTTTAGTTTTTATATTTTATATATTTAAAGAGAGTTTTTTGGGCAGTGTAGAGTAGGGCTTGTTGTTTGTCATTTCTCCAATCACAAATGCAGACATTGTTTTATGTTTACGCGGCGCGATGCAATGCAACGTGTAAAAAGACAGTATTTAAAAGTCATTATAATCCATAATTATGTCCCCACTGGATGCAACAAATGCCTCATTTATAATGGGTTTTCATGTTTTTTAATCATCGCTCTGGCCTGACAGGGCATCATCACAGTATGGTAAGGGGTGTAACATTTCCATCACACGCTTGAGGTATTCGGCCAATCACAACGCACTGGATAGCTGGCCAATCAGAGCACACCTCGCTTTTCAGAACGATGAGCTTTGTAAAAATCTACGCGTTTCAGAAAGGCTGGGCATAGAGGAGAAGCAATAATGTACAGTATGTGAAAAATAATGTGTTTTTTTAACCTTAAACCACATAAACACATTTCATTACACCAAATACACAAAATAATGTTCTTTTTAGCAGCATCACATGACCCCTTTAATATTTTATGTGCAACAACAGCATATGCTGTCTCAGTGGCCTTACACATGATTTTAAATCAATTTTTTCAAACTTTATGATTTAAATGTGGATGATTGTACTCAGAATAACTTTCATCTTTTCTTCAACTGAATATTGTTTCCGTGCTGTTTTGATGTATTTTAAAGAGTTGGCATTCAAAACTGCTGGATGATAGATACTCTTCATTATTTATGACAAATAAGATAATGTGAATTACAGAATGTACAACGTTTTAAAAATGTATCAATTGCGGTGTACTGCGTTTATTATGCGGGGGTAGAATCCACAGCTCAGTACTCACTACTCAATACTCATGAGTACTTTTAAATAGGCTACTCTTTTATTCTTACTCAAGTAGTTTTTGGACAAGTACTTTTTTTGGAAGGTAACGGTACTTTTACTTGAGTATATTTTTTCAGCACTCTTTCCACCACTGCCTGTATTTAAGTCCTAGTCTGTGCAGTCTGTCTCTGTCGGTTCTACTTGTTATGTTCATGTGTTTCCTGCCGTTCCCAGTGTTGGATGTACCCTGTGTTTCTTGGATTAAAGACTGTTTAGTTTATTCCTCGTCTCCATCGTTCCTTGCCATCACAGATTGTGACAGAAGAATTGACCAAGACAGTAACCTCCGTGTGTCTACCCTCCGTTTTATTTCCCGTTTTTACCCAGTGTCTTTTTTTCCCGTTGTTCCTGGATTGGATGCCCTTCTTTGCCCCGAATCCCTCCTCCTCCTGCTGGAGCAGGGGGAAAACGACCATACTAGACTGTTCCAGCTGCTAGCAAGCACCACCAGCTACCCGGACGACGCGCTCTGTGCGTTCTACAATGCCATAAACATCGAGTGCAGAGCGCCGTCGTCCAAAGATGGTCCTCGAGAGGATTTCGGCGCATTTGTGGAGTGGATTCTGGCGAGAAACGGGTCACCTCTCACCGTCACTCCCGAGGATGATCTCGCCAGAAGCGAGAGCCGGCGACAATGAGGGAGAAAGCTCCCTCCCCCTGCACCGCAGCTGAGGGTGAGCTGAGTATGGTGCAGTGAAAGTGCCAAAGCGAAGAGGAGAGGGCTCCAGACCCCGAATCCAGTCCAGAGCACCCTCCAGTGCCCACTCCTAGAAAGCACCCAGTGCCAGCTCCTCGTAAGCGCCCTCAAGTGTCAGCTCCTCCTGAGCGCCATCCTGTTCCCGTGTTCAGCCTAGAGGGGGCTTCCGATCCAGAGTTAAGCCCTGAATGCCCAGAGACGCACAAATGCCCGCCCTCCCACCCGCTCCTGCCTCCTCCACCGCTGTCGTCTGGCAGCCCCTCTGCTCGCCCTCAGCCCACCATCATTACGGTGCGGGCGCCGCGGGTCTGCCATCCTCCAGCATCGCCATTGGCTGGAGAATCCCTCACCTCTGCCTCCAGCCTCCGAGGCCCGGACTCCGCCTCGGCCCGTAGACCC
>NW_015505288.1:223122-224548 GCF_001515645.1 Sinocyclocheilus grahami | reverse complement strand
CGATGAGCTTTGTAAAAATCGACGCGTTTCAGAAAGGCTGGGCATAGAGGAGAAGCAATAATGTACAGTATGTGAAAAATAATGTGTTTTTTTAACCTTAAACCACATAAACACATTTCATTACACCAAATACACAAAATAATGTTCTTTTTAGCAGCATCACATGACCCCTTTAATATTTTATGTGCAACAACAGCATATGCTGTCTCAGTGGCCTTACACATGATTTTAAATCAATTTTTTCAAACTTTATGATTTAAATGTGGATGATTGTACTCAGAATAACTTTCATCTTTTCTTCAACTGAATATTGTTTCCGTGCTGTTTTGATGTATTTTAAAGAGTTGGCATTCAAAACTGCTGGATGATAGATACTCTTCATTATTTATGACAAATAAGATAATGTGAATTACAGAATGTACAACGTTTTAAAAATGTATCAATTGCGGTGTACTGCGTTTATTATGCGGGGGTAGAATCCACAGCTCAGTACTCACTACTCAATACTCATGAGTACTTTTAAATAGGCTACTCTTTTATTCTTACTCAAGTAGTTTTTGGACAAGTACTTTTTTTGGAAGGTAACGGTACTTTTACTTGAGTATATTTTTTCAGCACTCTTTCCACCACTGCCTGTATTTAAGTCCTAGTCTGTGCAGTCTGTCTCTGTCGGTTCTACTTGTTATGTTCATGTGTTTCCTGCCGTTCCCAGTGTTGGATGTACCCTGTGTTTCTTGGATTAAAGTTTAGTTTATTCCTCGTCTCCATCGTTCCTTGCCATCACAGATTGTGACAGAAGAATTGACCAAGACAGTAACCTCCGTGTGTCTACCCTCCGTTTTATTTCCCGTTTTTACCCAGTGTCTTTTTTTCCCGTTGTTCCCTGGATGGATGCCCTTCTTTGCCCCGAATACCTCCTCCTCCTGCTGGAGCAGGGGGACAAACGACCATACTAGACTGTTCCAGCTGCTAGCAAGCACCACCAGCTACCCGGACGACGCGCTCTGTGCGTTCTACAATGCCATAAACATCGAGTGCAGAGCGCCGTCGTCCAAAGATGGTCCTCGAGAGGATTTCGGCGCATTTGTGGAGTGGATTCTGGCAAGAAACGGGTCACCTCTCACCGTCACTCCCGAGGATGATCTCGCCAGAAGCGAGAGCCGGCGACAATGAGGGAGAAAGCTCCCTCCCCCTGCACCGCAGCTGAGGGTGAGCTGAGTATGGTGCAGTGAAAGTGCCAAAGCGAAGAGGAGAGGGCTCCAGACCCCGAATCCAGTCCAGAGCACCCTCCAGTGCCCACTCCTAGAAAGCACCCAGTGCCAGCTCCTCGTAAGCGCCCTCAAGTGTCAGCTCCTCCTGAGCGCCATCCTGTTCCCGTGTTCAGCCTAGAGGGGGCTTCCGATCCAGAGTTAAGCCCTGAATGCCC
>NW_015505288.1:198079-222842 GCF_001515645.1 Sinocyclocheilus grahami | reverse complement strand
CCGCTGTCGTCTGGCAGCCCCTCTGCTCGCCCTCAGCCCACCATCATTACGGTGCGAGCGCCGCGGGTCTGCCATCCTCCAGCATCGCCATTGGCTGGAGAATCCCTCACCTCTGCCTCCAGCCTCCGAGGCCCGGACTCCGCCTCGGCCCGTAGACCCAGCGGCTCCACCTCGGCTCCTAGCTCCCTCGCTGCCACAATCACTCGTCGATCCACCAGCTCCACCGGGCTGCCTCGTCCCTCCGGCTCCGCCTTGGTCGGGCATCGACCCGCCATCGCCTCAGGACTCCGCTCCTCCGGCTGCACCTCGTTGCTCCGTCCCACCGGCTCTATTGGGCTCCTTCCTCCCGCCAGCTCCACCTTGGTCCTCAGTCACTCCGGCTCTGCCGCAGATCTCCGGATCTCCACCTTGGTCGCCAGATTCTCCACCACCTGCTCCACTGCCGTTGATCGGCCCCCTGGAGTCGGCGGCCATACCTCCTCCATGGCTCCTCCCTCCGTCGGATCCACCGTGGGTCGACATTATGGCTGTGGCCTGAGTCCTGCATGGCCCCTCCTGTCTCCTCCCTGGCTCCTCCCTCCTTTGTCACCTCCCTGGTCTTTGTCTGTCTATATACATACATACATACATACACACATACACAGGGATGCACATAAGTTTTTCGGTCTTGTTCTCATGAGAGCACCTGGAGATTTGGTTTGGTGCTCACACTGCACCAGTGTGACTCATTAAAAATAACTATAAAAAAAATAAAATAATAATAGTGATAGTATTATTGCACTTTATTTATTTTGTATGTTTAAATAAAATAAGCAAAATAACAAATAGAGTGTGGTAATACTATATTTAAAAATAAATGCGAGTATTAAATAAAAATATAATTATTTTATAGTATAGGCCTACTTAAAAATACAATGCTAATATTTTCTTTTCTTTTTTAATAATATAAAAAAATTAATTTTCAGCATTGTCAAATCTGAAATCATCAAGCTTTTATTTGGGCGGGTTGCCGACAAGTATATGCGCTGCTGGTTTTAGCGCTGCTGAGTGAAGCATCTTAGTGAAGTGCGTCAGTGAATGAAATGTCACATTTTTGCATTTTGCTATAAAACCGGCAGTGTATAGCCTAGATTTATACTTTAAGTTTGAATGGAAATCTTATACAGTATTACAGTTAGTCAATCTAAAACGGTGATTGTACATTAACAGCTGTCAATCATGTCGGCGCACAAATGAGCGGTCTGAACTTATTTACAAAGCGCATTTTTTATTTTGGTCACGCATGCGCATCTGCATCATTTATGTGCACCCCTGTGTGTATATATATATATGTATAAAAAGTTTTGTGAATTTAGTATCTTGTCAATACATTGTGTGTGTGTGTATATATATATATATATATGATTTATAATATGTCGAAATATTATAATATATATATATATATATATATATATATATATATATATATATATATATATATATATATATTTTTTTTTTTTTAAAAAAGGTTATTTTATCCATATGTTATGCTATGTCCTCTGTAGATGACATCGGGACTTTAAAAAGTCCTGTTTAAAAAAAATAATAATAATAATATAAAGACACAATTTTCGTTTTTATACCAAACTTTATATATAATAAGATGATTCTCAACTATGCTGTGAAAGATATTTTTAAAGACCATTTTTCTTTATGCAAAACGAGTTTTTCCATTATATACAATGTATCTATAAACTGTATCTAATTTGCATATTAATGTGTTTTTGGGGCAACATAGAATGAAAAAAATAAGTCCAATAATGGGAGTAATAATTGGCAAGATTTTAATAATAATATCTAATATTCCATAGGAATATTGATATGTATTTTTTTCTCTATTCATCTGTTGTGTCTCCCAATATGTGTAATAAACATGCTTTAAGTCCTGGTGTCCTCTAAAGTGGACATGTATGAAATTGATGTCCTGTTTCATAACAGAAGGTCATATTTTGATTTGAAACCCATAACATTTCTCTGAGATGTTGATTTAGGACAAACAATTTGAAAATGAGTCAGAATTAAATGATAATTACAAAATATGATAATATTCAAATGTATAAAGGTGTTACATTTGATCACTAAATTAATGTCAGCCATTTTTAAAGACCAAGGAGAGGGAGTGGTCATAGTCAAACCTCCAATCATTTGGTATCTCTGAAAAGCCCTGAATGTGCTCTGTGACATGTAAGGTCTCAGAGAAATCATTAAAAAACTATGTCCTCTACAGAGGACAAAACTCCATAGGTGGTAGTCAGGAGGATATATATATATATATATATATATATATATATATATATACACACACACTGTATATATACTGTATATGTACCCTATATGAGCATGCATTTCTGCATTTCTTCTGGAGATGCCTGCATGTTTTGTCAATGCATTCGACTTTCTGCAGACATGATATTAAGTAAACTTTGTTTAATATAGTTAATATCTAGACTTACATTACATTACAGACTTACATTACATTGCGTTGTGAAAATAGTGTCAAGGTCAGGGACACTTAATGGTTGATGTAAGTTTCATAAAGCACGTTAGAATAGTAGACATCTTTAATGGTTTGTGGCATTTTCTTATGACAGTTTATATTTATATGTAATTCCTGATAGGCAAGTGTCAGTTAGTGGTGGCACTTTTGATTAAAACGTTTATTTATTTGCTTTTTTTTAGTCATGGCCTCTGCATAGTCTCTATATTATTTTATAATTACAAATGATACAGCTGAACTGTTAAATCTATGCACACAAAAAAAATCGTATTTACGTGTTTGAATGCACTGTACAAAGCAGGCTACTGGAAATAAACTTACAATGAACAATACACATTAATGGGCATTAGACACTTTAATCTTAATATAGGAACTCAATATTTGTTGTACAAATGAACTCCGCGATGTAATAACTCGTATGCTTGACCGCAACATACTGTTAATTAATTAAATATCGTTCTGCCGTTAAGTGCGTGTGTCACGCAATCTACATTATGCAGCGACACCCAGCAGCAGGTGTCAGTCACTACCGAAGGTGCCACAGCGACACGCACCGCGACAATAGTCCATTGGCATGTCACAGGTTTCAGTGACACATAGCACTGTCCACTAACACGCGCCCCTGAAACCCATAGCATGTGCCAATGGCGTCTGTGCGTCTGTGCGTCAGATGTCATGTCACTTATTAACTGCTGCTGCACTGTTTTCAGCTGCTATAAACCTTATATCTAGCATGAAAGAAATAATTAATTTAACATGATACCATGACATTGTAAAACAAATGAAAAACATTTTCTCTCAAAAACATGTTTATCAAATGTATGCTAAAAAAGAAGCCAAGAATTAAAGTAGAAATATTAAATATGTATTATTTATATATACTATTTTCATATAATTACTTATTATTTATATATAATATTTTAAGCACCTCTGTCAGTGGATGTTTTGCTTAGATTGTAAATGAGTTATATTTGTATGCATTTCTGTCAGCCTTGTTGGTTTTATTATTTTTTTTAATCTAATGTTGGATACGTTTGCGCAACTTCAGTGGCTCGTCGAGACTTTTATTTTGAAAACATTCCTTAAGCGTGAACCACTCACTGGCAGCCATTTTGTAGGTCACGCCTACCGGAAACGGTGTCCGCACCTGCACCGACAGCAGAACCAAAATCGCAGGAATCCCGGTCGAGCCCCGTCACGTTTCGCTCGTCTCTCCCACTCCCATCCCGGTCACCGCGGTGTCCTCTGCGGCTCCAGCGCCTTTTCACGCAGGACTGATCGCTGGAGCGTGGGGGGGATTTTACAGTGAGGGGGGGAGAGAGAGAGAGAGAGGGAGGAAGGGCAGGTCCCTCATCATCATCATCACTTTCACTCCCTTCATCATTTCCAAACATCATCATCATCAACGCGACGAGGCGTGTCTGCGCTTACTACAAACACACCGGAACACTAAACCAGCAGCAGCACCGAACAAAATGAATCGCGTTGACCGCACGCCGAGCCCGGACGCCGTTTGATGTAGCACGTTTTATTATTTATTTATTTCTTGATCTGGAAATTTCTTGACTTTTTTGCGAGAGCGAGCGAGCGAGCACTGCGGCCTTGCCTCCAGCTGAATGAACGATGCGGACTTTACCAGCACCCTGATTTAGCCCCGCATTTCCCACGGATGACCGTTTCACCGCGCCAAACTGCGTCTCTTTTCTCCGATCTGCGTGTTTTTATGGGAGTGACGGATAGCTAGTAGCCGAGATAAAATGTGGAAGTGGAGGCGGCTGATGCGGTTGTCCAACCGCTCCTTAATGGCCTTCATCTTTTTCTTCTCCATGTCCACGACCTGCCTCTACTTCATCTATGTGGCTCCCGGAATAGGTAAGTGCGTCTGATAACTCGCCAGCATCGCTCATGTGTCTCGTTTAGAGTGATGCGATTAAACCTGTTAATCGTGTTCCATTCATCTCTGACTCCAGATACTGAACATCACCTCCCAAACAAGCACTAGTGACGGGTTGTGTTTAAAAACCCAGTGAGCTGGCTAACTAAACATCCATTATACTGTGATGCTGTAAAGACAAGCAATGCTGTCTGGTTAGGCGGCTCACTAGGTTTTGGGACGCAGCCGATGTGTTTAGAACCCACAATCAAAATAGAAATATTTTCTAACAATATCACTTTTTATCCATTTAACACATCCTTGCGGAATAAAAGTATTCTAAAAGTTGTAGGCTATATTTAACACACACTATTTATTTTGAATAAATACTTAACTTTTTATTTATCAAAGAGTCCTGAAAAAAATATCACAGGTCCCAAAAAATATTAAGCAACACAACTGTTTCCAACATTAGTTATAAATCAGCATATTAGAATGATTTGTGAAGGATCATGTGACACTAAAATCTGGAATAATGATGCTGAATATTCAGCTTTGCTTCACAGGAATAAATTATATTTTAAAGTATATTAAAATAAAAAACTGTTTTGTTAAATTGCAATAATAGGCTATTTCACAAAATTACAGTTGTTTTTTTCTGTATATTTGATCAAATAAATGCAGGCTTGATGAGCAGACGAACCTCTTTAAAAAATATAAAAAATCGTACTGATCCCATTCCCAAACTTTTGAACGGCAGTGTATATACTGTATATATAGGCTATAGGCAATCTACCTCATGAACAGTTAAATGTTCTCCCATTGTGCAATACAAATATGCAATAACCTTATATACTATTTATCAATTTACATCCTAGTACATCCCTACAACTTTATTTTTTACTCTATTCATTCTACAGTATTTTATCTATAGCACACCTGTACATATTTATCCTTTGTGTGTGTGCGCTTTGTATTTATACATGTGTATTTTATTCACATCTTATTTTTATTATCTGTGTGTTGTGTCTGTGTACTGGAAGCTTGTGACACTAAAACAAATTCCTTGTATGTGCAAACATACTTGGCAATAAAGCTCTTTCTGTCTTCTTATATGCGTGTGTGTAATATAGCATACAGTAGGCCTACTACAGTATGAAAATGCATATTTTTCAATTAAAGAGAGCTTCTTTGGGTGCTTGACACTTCATTGGTCATATTTTGTGTTTTAAGAATGATATTCAAGGCTAAGAATACTCTGGAAGTTACATAAATGTACATTGTTTTATCTAGGTGTATACATTAGAGAAATATGATTTTCCTTATTGATCACTTCTTCCCTCAGGTAAAATGCACATTTTCTTGCGTGGCTGGATGTTGGAATCACGTTTTTTGCATTCGCTTAAACTGATTTGCTGAAGTCAAACGCGGTCATTAAAAAACCCAACTCAGTTAGCGCGAGTCCGGCTCGCTGGGAGCGACCAGCCGGCAGAGGATTCCACTTGGTCTTAAAGGGGTCATATGATGCTTTTTTTAAAGATCATTATTTGGTGTAACAGAATATGTTGACATGCTTTAATGTTCAAAAAACACATTATTTTTTTAAATACTGTACATTATTGTAGGTCCTCTATGCCCCGCCTCTCTCAAACGCTTCGTTTTCTACAAAGTCCCGCCTTCCGACAAGCGCAGTCTGCTCTGATTGGCCAGCTGACCCAGTGCATTGTGATTGGTCGAACACCGCAAGCACTCGTGGGAAATGTAACGCCCCTTACCATAATCGCGAGCTTCTTCTTTCAAAATAAATGTAAAGACCGTAAATAATGTCATTAGTTTTATCATCATTTCAAGCCCGAAAGGGGGACAGAGTCGCGTGACAGACACAGTGATGAAGCTGGTATGTGTTTGCAGTACACAAGCCACGATTGAAGGGGCGGTCACACTAGACTTTGAACGTGTGAAATTTTTTCGGATGCCACTGCGAATATGGGCGGGAGCAGGATATGACATCACGTGCCAAGGTTTCCCCTCAGTTATCACAACATGGATTCCGATGTGCTTGTACTGTGTCTTTTGTGATGGCGTCGAAAGCGTCTGGAAAGGAGAAGGTTCACCCTGTTCTACTGACTGGGAATGAGCGGGGACAGTTCCATTCTTTAATTCAGGAGCTTCGGCTGGATGAGGATCACCACAAGGAGTACTTTTGGCTCAGTCATATTTTATTACCATTTTTTAAACTATAGTGAATAAACTGTATTAATGAATGAAATGTTCAAGGTGTCTGAATAAATTTTGGTTTGACTGTACATACATATATATGGGAATATATATTCCGAATATAGCAATGTGTCCATTCCAGTTGGCTAATTTGTGTAAATATATATATATATATATATATTTTTTTTTTAAGTGCTGTAGGTTTTTCCCTTTAAATAGGTCATTTTATAAGTTCTTGAGGTGTGCAAAATTAATTTTAAAATGAAAATATAAAATAACGAACAATATTAAGTAATTTAATAATAATACACTTGTGTATAGTAATTTTATTGTACTCTCCCTCTCTATATATCGTCTGTTCCTGTTTCCATTGACATCGCGAACCATGCAGCTTCTTTTTTTATTTGATGAAACCACGCTTTCTTTCTTTGCGTGCACATTTGGGCGCATTATGCAGATATTTCCACATAGTGAGGTAGATATGTGGGGGCATGTTAGAACGAGCCGTTTTAGGGGGGCGTGGCAGAGTCTTAACTTTGATAAAGAATATCTCTTTGGTTTTGAGACTTTAGTCTTTGCAACTTCAGGGATCTTATCTATGCACAATCAGCTTGTAACACTCCAAAGAGAAAGGAAAACATGAAATCGCATCATATGACCCCTTTAAAGCCTCCCTGGAACGGCTATGTTCACAAATCAAACACTTGTCAAAAAAGAATGATTAATTCTCAATTTAGAGTTTGTTATTCGTATGGTCTAGGTGTTCATACGGCATATGCCTTAAATACGGGACAATTCTGTACTATAGGGAACGGTTGGCAACCCTACCCACAATTAAATCAGATTTGGCCACTGAATCCACCATTAAATGGTTTTTTGCTAGGTTTACGCCCTCCTTAGCCAACATCTTTTTTGTCCAAGTTTGTGTATTTGAGGTATATTGAATTATGGGCCGTTATTGTGTTCATGTAAAGCTCAGTTGGCTCTTGTTGGATCTGGGCCTATCATAAACTTCATGATATGGTACGCTTTTCTCCCTATCAGCCTAATTTACCATAGTTTTTAAAATAACGGAAATTTATCAGTGAAGAATATAGTAAACACAGCTATAACCGTGTATGGTTGCTTATTAGCATATGGTTTCTGTAAAGCAAAGTAGTGTTTGGTGTGAAATATACCACCCTAAATGCATTGATATATCATAACTGGTGTCCTAATTCTAATAAAAATAAAGTAAGTTACAACATATCTGCAATATTTTCATTACAAATACTGTGCTTACTGTAGTACACTAGCTGTATCTACACCCTTGTGAAAAAGCATAGGCTACTTTTACATTTATATTACTAAAATAATATACTTAAGAACTGAATGTGATGTTCTTGGGCAAATAATTGCATGTTATTTACTATAAAATAAAGTATTATAGTTAAACTTTTTATTAAATGCTGTTAGTTTAACTTTGGTTGGACTTAAGTAGCCTACAGCTTTATATGTAGTTTCATATTTACATTTGTTTTTGCTTTTCATATCTGTCTTTTAAATATGGTTAAAGTGTTCTACCGAACACACCAAGCATTTATGGTAATCGTAAAACATACTTCAATGTCATTTTTTTTAAATATCATGTACTCAAATATACTCATAATTACACATTTGTAAGGATGAAGTTGCTATTGAATTCATTTAAAATATATTAACGTTAAATGTAACGCAGTACAGGCAAAATTATAGCCTATGTCATGTTGACTGTCAAACGAAAGCACAAATGTTGACAAAAAATTAAGACCTAATGATGTAAAATGTACTTTAACATAATATGTTTATTTTGGCATTTCAACAACGTGTTAAACAGTCATGAAAGTGTACTCTCTTGTATTGGGATGCTCTCACAACTGAAGTGTATGTTAACCCATTTGCAGTTTGTCGTGACTTGCTTAACTAAAGGTCTACACAAATGTTAAGTTGCTTAAAACAAGCTGTAATATTTAACTTTCAACCTGACTGTTGTCCCTATAGACTTTTGAAGAAATAAGAGATTTCACAGCCTGCTTAACAATCACAGTTTTGTGTTGATTTGTGGACATGAAACCGATCACTCTCTCTTTCGGTGTTTGTGCCAAAATCTTTATCTAGAAATCTAGGCAACCCTCCAACACATGCCACTACACCAACAACACACAGCCAAATCCTGTTTAATAGCTCTTGCTGTGTTTGTATAATCAGTGCCCAAGAAAGGTAATGTTTTTTCCTCACCGTTGTTTGACCGGCCTTCACTGGACTGTGTCTAATGTATGAAGAGCTCTGGGCGGTTAGGAAGAACCAATGTGTGTGTGTGTGTGTGTGTGTGTTTTTTTTGTTGTTGTTTTTTTTCTTGTACCTAGGCTTGGAGTTATTTTTTTCTACCATTAATGGCTGCTGTTTATATTCTGGCTTGAAGATTTGTATCAGCATTGGGAATCCACTTGCTGTGGTGCAGTTTCCACACAGCGAAGCTAATGTTTTTTTTTATATATGTACGACCCCCAAATAAACTTAAATTTTTTTCTCATTTCTAGACTATGTATTACAATCATTTTTGGTTTTAGAATTGCTGTTATGGCAGCAAAAAGGGGACAAACTCCTTATTAATGCTCATGGGTTTGAAATTAAATGGTAAATAATCAAAAATGGGTGTGGTGTTCGATGTCCATATACTTTTGGCCACTTTTGACACATACATTTGTTTAATTTTATTTAAAACCAAAATACAATTTATATGTGATAGATGCAGAACATTGATACAAATAATGTTTTCATTTTACACTATTTCTGCAAAATTCACTGCAAAATATTAGAGGGTGGGACATTTACACTTGCATTTCTGTCTTCTGTTGTTAATTGTTAGTTATGGTTATTGGCCACTGCTGATAATGTTAAAATTAGGGCTGCACGATAAATCGCATGAGATATTTAATGCGCATCTTGTCAGAAAGCCGGTTCTGTAATCAGCGGTAAATCTCCATCACGTGCGGGCTTTCACATTGAGCAGCATTAACTACACAGAGCCGTTGTTCACTGACGAGCTGCGCAAAAAATCGCGCGAATATGAACTTTGAACGTATATCGCATGCGATTTATCGTGCAGCCCTAGTTAAAATATATAAATGTTATCTAATGTATGGCCTCTCACTAGAATTTACAGGCGAGAACAACAGATTAGTGTTGTTATAACTTGTTGTAACCCATGCATATTATATGTGTGTAAAATTTGTCCTTTATATGCAGTAACCAAAATATGTTCTCATTTAGATTGGTGTACGCAAATGTCTTGAGTTTACATTTATGTGCTTATATAGTTTTTCCTTTCAGAGGATGTGAAACTCGGTACAGACTTCCATCCATATCTATAGTTGAGTTCAGCGATAGACATTCTGCTGATCTCGGTTCATTTCCCCTCATATATGGACTCCGAAATGTTGGTCTCAGGAATGCTGACCCAACCTCTGTGTAGTAGTTAAATTAAAACCGCATTACACTGACAAGAACCAAGGCTACACCTCAGACAGCCATTGATGCTTACAATGATGGGAGCTTGTAGTTTCAACATTTGCCATTTTCTCACAATGCTGCTCTTAATAGCTTTTGTTTGAGAGGAAGATATTCAAAACGAAAGCCTTCAATTTGGCTGTCCGTTTATAGTTGTTTTGCAGTGTGGAAATTTGCATATTTCTGTTGTGATTACATATTTGGTTACTGTTTTGTTTCCTCTACGTCATTTTGGAAATTCATTACACCTCCTCTCTTTCTCTGTTTCAGTCAACACATATTACTTCATGGTACAGGCTCAGGGTATCATGTTACGAGATAATGTGCGGACCATTGGTCACATGATCAGGCTATACACCAATAAGAACAGTACTCTCAACGGCACAGGTAAGAGTGAACGTCCTTTCATAGTAACATCGGCCAGACTGATCCTTAAACTTAACACTTTTGCAAAGGCCGGGGTATACTTAATTGTTTGCTTTATGT
Source organism: Sinocyclocheilus grahami (assembly GCF_001515645.1). Classification (NCBI taxonomy): domain Eukaryota; kingdom Metazoa; phylum Chordata; class Actinopteri; order Cypriniformes; family Cyprinidae; genus Sinocyclocheilus; species Sinocyclocheilus grahami. The sequence goes on along the minus strand of NW_015505288.1, from coordinate 212,202 downwards.
AGTGCACAGTTGAGCATGGGGTTGGGTACCGAAACCCCGGTGCCAATATGGCACCTATGTAACCGGTATGTACTCGTACCGAATCAGAACGCAGATTTCGGTGCCTCATTTCGGTGCCACTTAAATGCCTGAGCGATCGATTGAAATATTTGTCCTGGTTCTCCGAAATGGCCGTAAGAAGCATGGGCGTCGCTAGGCCATTTTTAGCGGGGCTCCATAAACTGTACACAAATTCGTGATCGCCACAGAGTCAGTCCCCTTTAAAATGGCAGCAGATGTTGTCTGCTCCCCGTCTTTCAGCGCGCTTTTCAATCCGCAGGCCGCGGCGGTGCAGAGCGAGCCGACTCAAACAGATACAGAGGACACAAGGTGTGTGTTTATCGATAGATTGTTATAATATCTGTATCATAAATACAGTTTACAAAAGGTCACAAGGGAGCAATCGGTTTCCCATCTACTGTAAAGTTTTCGCTGCGTTCACCCCTCATCACACCACAGCTGTTTCCTTCAGCGAAAATCTAGCCCTTAACACATATGAGGCTACTTTATAAAACGATCATGGTGCTATTTTCATTTGAAAATTGAATATGAAACATATTACAGTGCATGTGGCATACCATAGCCTACAGTCATTCACAGAACTGATTAAAGACAGTGACAGACAGCACTCTAAATGTCATTAACTAAATGTCAGAGTGATTGACAGAGATACAGTAGAAACGTGTGGTTTTGTATTAAATATTATTTTGTATTAAATAATGACCCAGATCGGGAAATACATTTATTAGCCTTAGAGTAAGGGAAGCACAACTCAGGAAATGATAGCATCCGAGGAGCATGTGAATGCTATGTATATTATGTAACCGGTATGTACTTGTACCGAATCAGAACGCAGATTTCGGTGCCTCATTTCGGTGCCACTTAAATGCCTGAGCGATCGATTGAAATATTTGTCCTGGTTCTCCGAAATGGCCGTAAGAAGCATGGGCGTCGCTAGGCCATTTTTAGCGGGGCTCCATAAACTGTACACAAATTCGTGATCGCCACAGATTATATTCACAGTTATATCAGGAAATGATAGCATCCGAGGAGCATGTGAATGCTATGTATATTTATTTTAAATATTTGTAGTTTTTTTTTTTTGTGGCTCTTTTTTTTTTTTTAAGTATCGGTTCAGGCACCGGTACCGTTTTAAAAGTATCGGTTTGGCACCGGTATCGTAAAAAACCCAATCAATACCCAACCCTAGTTGAGCATGCAAGTCTTTAAATGTGTACACTATTAATCTTAAGCGTGGATGAACACGCTTACCTAGTGCTGTCCACATGGATACAAAAATCTATGAAAATCATGACAGAAATGACACCATGCAGACTGTCCACGAGTTGGGAAGGGAAGTATACTTTTGGCTTAATAGATCCTGTTTCTTGGCTTCAAAGTCAACATGAAGTCAATTTGACCTCCTCACTTAAGGAATGTCCCTGGTCTCACTGTGAAATATTCATCAATGTTGTTCCACAGCACAAAAAAAACCAATAATAATAAAATAAATGTAATAACTTGGTATTCTTCTGAAACAAAAATGCTCTGGTTTCATAGACTCTACAGGCTGTTAATGATTTTAACCAATAGCCAAAGAGCTATTGACACTCTCATTCAAATTTTTCACCATCCAATCAATTCCCAGTGGATAAAATCAAGTGCCGTCCCACCTTTTATCTCATCGAATATCGTTTTGCTGATAAATAAGTCATTTTTTATTAGATTGTGCTGGTTTTAACCCTGAGAGAGAACTTTAGAGTTAAGTCAAGTTAGAGTTTTTAGCAAAAAAAACCCTGATGTAATAAATTATTCTCACCATGAAAATAGCCACAGAAGCTGGCATGGCATTAGACACAAACTGATAAATAAGTCACACTATGGAAATAAACTGGGAATAGCAAGTCACATTGACTCTAATATGTATCTGTCTGTCTTTATTTTAACAGATTATCCAGATGGAAATAACTCTAGCGAGTATATCGCTCAGCCAACCACATATCTCCCTGAGAACTTCACATATGCTCAGAACCTGCCCTGTCCCGAACGATTACCTTCTATGAGTAAGTGTCTTGAGTTAAACAATGCGTTTGTTTATTTGACTCAGAAATGATTTGAATATTGTTTGGTTTTGCTATGCTAATGATGCAATATTGAAATATGCATTCAAATAGGGCTGCACGATAAATCGAAATGGAATCAATTCGCGATTCGACAGAAGCTGCGATTGTCATACGTATCTTTCAGTGAAGCATGGTTCTGTGATCAGCAGTAAATCTCCATCCAAAGACCTGAGGGCGTTCTCGCACTGAAACTCCAAATACGCCTCGCAGAAGAAACTCAGGAAATGGCTATAGCGGTAGCTGGATAAACAGAAGATTTAACTGCTTTTATTGATTCAACGTGACTAATAAACACATGATTATGACAATATATGGTTTATCTGAGTTATTATTATTATAATTTTCATTAAAATAAAGTATATTTATAAGACAATGCCTTTATCACTGCTTAGAATATTAGGAAATATGTTGCGTGCCTTATTCTGTGTAAGAAGCCACATCATCTCACAGAAGGATTTATTTCAAACACTCGACTGACGCTATGAAGTGATTTTGGAGTAAAAATATGTTATTAAATGTGGTATTTTCACATGCTTTCAGATGAAGCAGCATTTACTACACAGAGCCATAGTTCACTGAGAAGCTATGCAGACAGCTGTCATTATCGCAAACTAGGGCTGCACGATAAATCGCATGCGATATCATGTCAGTAAAGCTGGTTCTTTAATCAGCGGTAAATCTCCATCACGTGCGGGCTTTCACATGGAGCAGCATTAACTACACAGTGCCGTTGTTCACTGACAAGCTGCGCAAAATCACGATCATATTTTGTGCATGTTTTGCACAGCTTGTCGGTGAACAATGGCTCTGTCTAGTTAATGCTGCTCCATGTGAAATCCCGCACGTGATGGAGATTTACCGCTGGTTACAGAATACTACTTATTCAGAGACATTTTTCTTCTATAACTCACCGTTAATTTTTTTCACACCCCTGTGAAGGATAAATCTGGTGCTGCTTTAGCTTTTGGCCAAAAGAAGGCATTCTAAACAGTCTTAGAAGGTTGCATAAAACAGCCTTTGTTTGGGGAGTGTGCCTGTGCTGCCTCTCTAAAACCTCTCTAGCCACTTAGCTTTTTAATCTACACTTCTCGAGTTTAATATACTTTTTATCTCATTTGTCTCTGTGTGAGGCTCACGCATCACATTGGTTGTGAATTGTTTTGGCTTGTCTTCACACACTTTTTTTAAGAAATTACTAAGAATTATTTTTTTTTTTGCTTAGTTTCTTGTTGTTTTTCCTTGCAGAGGGTCAGATGGAAGTGAACATGACCGAGGTTCCTGTGGAAGAGACTGAACTGAAGCTCAAACATCTGGACATTCAAAACGTACGGCGCGCTCTCTTCATTTTATCAAATTATCATAATCACATCTATTCATTTTACAATCCTGCTACTAGCATTTTATTCAGACTAAAACCCCTTTAATTCGGGAGAGAAAGCGGGGGGTTTTTTGAGTGGCTTTTGTACATCCTGTCATGCCGGTGACTGCGTGCTGCTGCAATAGACGCATTTTGCTGCATTAAAGTTAACGATTAATTGATTAATTTAAACGACGATCGATCATGGAAATGATCGAAAATTGACATCCCTAATTCATGCCATAGTTAAGACTCTTTCTTCTTTACATTTCAAAGAAATGTTGAAACATTACCACTTTCCTTATTCATCCAATCCATAATGTCTGTCCAAATCATTTTGATGGGCCTCAGGGAACCTAATTTGTATTTTTGTAGATGTTAGGGACCTGTAGAACTCTACAGTTCCTTAAGTTCACATCCTGCTGTATTGTATCTGTAGTAAACAGCAAATGCAAGGGTGCAGTTCATTATTATAATTTGTTTGGTCATTCACAGCAGTTCATAGAACTTTGATGTTAGGTAGGACTGAAAAGCTTTAGGGACATGCAGATTTTAGGACTATTTGTTACGCAGATTATGTCATTTGTGAAATGAGGTGTAAACGCAGCTCTAATTGCCTCTCAAAAGTGTTTGAGGTAGTTGGAGAATTTACCAAGGATTGATTAAAGACCCCGTGGTGCAGCTTTGCTTTGGTTGAGTTTGAAAGGATGGTTGTTCCTCTGAACATATTCTGGTTGAAACCAAAACTGCTTTGCGGAATCTGCAAGGAAGTAAATGTGTGCTGTTTTTCCTTATCGTCTTGTGACGTAGTCTGACAGTCTGTGCTATTAAAGGACTTTTTTTGTTGCCTATTGCTTTCAAGTGATTTCTGATGGTAAGGTTTATGTTTCTTCTTTTTATTTTCCTCTTTTCCTTGTTTTTTAAGAATGTTTTACAAAAGATGGCATATTTGTTGTTTAGTTTGCTAAGTGTTGTATTTGTGTTTTCAGTCTTCCCTACAATGAGTTTTTCGGTGGAGTCAGTGGACTTACTGTTGAACAATTCCTTAAGATCAATGGCTTTCCCAATGCATTCTGGGGCTGGGGCGGAGAGGACGATGACCTCTGGAACAGGTCAGTTGTGTTTAATTAGTAGTATAAGTCTTTTATAACTATCCAGTTACTTTTGTACAATAAGCAATTGTTGCTTCTCCATGATGTTGATGCATGATGCTGTTTAAAGTAATCATGTTATCATAAACAAATATGTATATGTAAAACAAATATGTGTGTGGGTGGGTTTCTTGTTCTCAGGGTACATTACGCAGGTTTCAATGTGACCAGGCCAGAAGGTGATATTGGGAAATACAAATCTATCCCCCATCACCACAGAGGAGAGGTGCAGTTTCTGGGGAGGTCAGTGCACGCACACATACGTAAACACTGGGGGTAGGTTGTATGTGCATACATTTGTACTAATATATGAACTAAAATAAACTACCATTCAAAAGTTTAAGATAAGTGTTTTTTTTTTTTAAGAACTTGATACTTTTAGTCAGCAACGATGTGTTAAATTGACAAAAACTGACGGTAAAAACTTTTACGTTACAAAAAACTGTATTTAAAATAAATGCTGTCCCTTTGAACTTTGTTCGTCAAAGAATACTAAAAAGTATATCATGATTTCAACAAAATAGTAAGCGTCAGCAACGATGTGTTAAATTGACAAAAACTGACGGTAAAAACTTTTACGTTACAAAAAAACTGTATTTAAAATAAATGCTGTCCCTTTGAACTTTGTTCGTCAAAGAATACTAAAAAGTATATCATGATTTCAACAAAATAGTAAGTGTTTTATTATCTGTTTATTGCTTGCAACATTGATAATAATAAGAAAATCAGCATATTAGAATGATTTCTGAAGGATTCCCAACGAAAAGTTGTTTATATTTTAATATTTTCAAAGTATTACGTTTTTTCGCTGTATTTTTAATCAAATAAATGCTGCTTTGGTTAAAAGAGATCTTTTTCAAAAACGTTTTAAATCTTACCATAACATTTAAAATAAATGTTTGTTAAATGGCACAGTTTTTTAAACATCGTAAAGTACATCTTAACATCAGTCAGTCACGCATTATAATATGATGATCAAGTATTATTTAATGATAGAACTTTAGTAATTAGAATTAAAACTTGATAACCATATTTGAATGCATATTAGTCATTTTATCTGAACATTTTTACTGGACTGGTGATGGTGCTTTTTTGGTCATTCAGTGTTTCTGGAAAAAACTAACAAAAATACTGATAATAATAATACGAATTCTACTAAGAACAATATAAAACGCACTAAGGATTAATGAGATGCTGGATTCATGAATATTAATCAGGTTGTGTGCGTTCGCTCGAACTGATTTGCTGAAATCAAATGAGGGACGATAATAGGTGAGCCAATGAGATTGCCGTTTGCGCATTAGTTCCGCCCACTACCGGAGAAAGCGGCAGTTCTTAAAAACTCAAGAAATCCAAAGGAACGCTGTTATTTTGACAGGAAAATACAACAAAGAATATCGTTTACATGTAGCGTGTCAATTCTCTCGCTGCGTGTGTGTGAGAAAGCGACGGCGAGTCGTGCACTTCACACTAGAGTTTACGGTACGTCAAATACAGGTGCGTTGCACATCCATTCAGATGAACTGAAAAATAGCACAGAGCGCTTGATGGAGAGAGAAACTCTGAAGCGCTCAGTAAGAGTGTTCGGCGAGTGAAAATATATCTGTGCTAAACTTATACTTAGCCTCCTACTCTCACACTGGCAAGTAAAATCTGATAATTTATTAGCCATTGGCTAATATTAGACATCATTTAGTCGCCCAGAGTGAAGATTTAGTCACATATGCGAGTGATTTACTCGCAATGTAGAGGGTTGTGGCGTAACAATGTAATCGATAAATCTTAATTTGAAGTGACAAATTACTTTCAAAAGTTGATTTACTCTATTTTAATCGCTACCGTACACATCAGAGTTTATATCTGAACTATAAACTTTTATCCCAGTACTTCTGTGATTTGAATGTTTATAACACAGAAATAATGATACTGTGTGGCTGAAAAGACTGTGAAGCTGGTTTCATTCATGACAGATGACAGCTGCTCTCTTTAGGACAACGGCAGCGCGAACGCAGATTTAAATGTTCAAATCACACTGGTGTGATCGTATGCTGCACGGACGAACCAAGTGATCACAACATTGATCTCGCACATCAAAGTTTGAGGAATGAAACAGACAAATCCTAATTTAGGAACAGAATCATGTTGGTGTTTGAGTAGTGCTCGCGATCTTTAACGATCTATTTAATTAAAGTGCTTTCATGTTGGTGGTGACACCTCTCTTGCAACATGTTTAGCTATCACAGATATTATACTTAGCTTTTTTGTTTTCTGATCGCAAATGTAGCCAAACTTTGGAGCGCTTAGATTAGCGAGCAAGGTCCTGGCAGATCGCTCGGTCCGGTGTAGTGCCGAAATTTGCACCCTGCCAGATTATGCACCCCCTAGTATTGGTAGGTTTAGGAGTAGGTGTGGGGGAGGGGTTAGGATTAGGGGAGGGGTTTGGATTAGGGAATCAGGTAGCGACTTCAACGAGGGGGTGCATAATCTGTCAGGGGTGCAGAATTCGGCACAACACCGGTCCTCACAGATGAAGAAAATAAAAAAGCGCATAGGAATCGATAGGTGGAATCGAAATTTTAATTTGACAAGTATCCAATTCCTGACCTTAAATATCCGATTCTGGAATCAGAATCGATTTTCGATTCCCAACCCTACTAGTACTTCAAGAACTAAGATTTGGAAGGTGGAAAATGGCTTTCTTGTCACTGTTCTGTTCAGTCTTTACCTCTGACCTGCTTACACTTGACTTGACCTGACCTTAAACAAAAGATGTATCTGTTTTTGTGTAACCCAGAGTGGATTGACCTATGTGTGACAAAAATATATTTGCGGTCATACATAAATTGATCTTTGCATATTGTAGCAGATTATCTCAAGGACACACTAACCCCCGGTTCATCTCGCCCTCCCCTCAGGTACAAGTTGCTGAGGTACTCTAAAGAACGACAGCATCTGGACGGCTTGAACAATCTGCAGTACTCTCCAGAGATCTCTCTGAGCAGCCTGTATAAGAACATCACAGTCAATCTGAATCCCGAGCTGGCCCCCATAGCAGAGTACTGACAGGCTGTGACCCCCAAGTCAAAAAATGTGATGTATCAATGCCAAATGCCCTTAAAAAACAGGAGCGAGGAGGGCAGAGGCCTGTCTAATGCACAGTTAGTTGCGTGACGGGAGTGTGCGTGTATGTGTGTGATTACTGGATCATATCTGTGAAAGCGTATTAGCGTGACTGCGTGCGTTTAATTGCATGTTCCTATGTCCATGCTGGCTTTAGCGAATCCGATCACAACACATTTAAAAAAAGCTGGGGAGTGCCAGCGTCAACAAATCAGATGTTTACTGCAAAGCCTTAATTGAATTGAATAGGCTATCAAACTCTATAGATCCAGTCATCTGTGCTTACATTGTAGAAAGCTTGGTTTTACATTGCAACAGCACTCTTGACACCAATAGACGTTTTGTCATGTTCTGTTTTTTTTTTTTTTTTTTTAAAGGAAATTGTTTAGAAGACATCGATGCAGTTTAAATGGATGTATTTTAAACCTGTTCTTCACTTCAGATCGTTTTGTTCTTGTATTACGATATACATTTCACCTTGGTGGTGTGTTATGTTATGTTTTTTTTTTCTCCCCCAAATCCCATGGCTATACAGAAGGCTGTGACAAGTTGCATGCATGACCCAGACTCCCCTGTAAATATCTGGCCTTTTAAATGATCCTTTAGCTTTGTCCCCCAAAAGACGCCTGTGATTCCAGTGGAAACACTCTTCTTTTTGGCAGCTATTTGTTTATTTTGATTTCGGTTCATTTTATTAATGATTTTTTTTTTTTATCTTCAATGGTTTGGGACACATGACAGATAGACAAAAAATATCAGCAATGACCATAGAATGCAGGAAACCGAATCAAAAATGACATACAGATATCATTACTTGCTGCATGCCTTAATTTATTTTTTGTTACGTGATTATTTTGTCTTAAACTTTTATTTTTCGTCATATTGAATGTTTTTTGTCTTCGCTTTTGTTAATATCATAATCATTCTCATGTCTCGCTTTTGAAGTGCACTCCACAGTAGTCAAAGAAGATGTAATTGAAACGATAGCGAGGTGTTTACGAGACAGGTCGTTCGCAGGAAGACCTGGTGGTCAGTCGGGTTCGCAGCTGCTAAAGCCAAGACGCCCTTCGCAGGGTTTGGCATTTGTCTCAACCTCTGTGTTTTTTGTCTGTTTGTATGTGTAGCTCTCGGTGTGAAGTACTGGGTGACGTTGCGCTCCGGTAGGTCCGAGATGAGAGAGCGATGTCGCCGTTGCTCTTGAATGGCATTCGGAGTACACTTGGGCCATGACGACTTTATGCTGTTAAAGTTTCGAGCATTACAAGCTGTTGGAAAACTTTTTGTTGGCACACATTTGCCTTTTGTATATAATTTTAATTTGTTGGTGTTGTCGATATAACATGTTGCATTCATTTTTTGTGTATATTTTAAGTTATCATATATATGTCCTAAAACTGCTGTTTCATATCCTCTCGTGCTGTATGTGTGTCCACTCAGAGAATTACACATTGAGGGCGAGATTTTGTCAGTGGCGTAGTTTGCGACACTAACTGGACTCTCTGACACTTAAAGTTGAGCCACACTCACACCTCACAAAAAACGCTTTATTGTGCCTGGTTTCGAGGCTTTTCATCTGCGTGTCTCTGAGGTGTAGATGAGCCATGGCTTCTCTTTGGTCGTCCGATTGCATTGTCTTTTTCTGAGTGGATGTCTTTTTAACACTAGTACGGTCTCCTCCCATTGATGGTGTCCCCGACGTGATCTCCAGTGCCCAGTCTGTTGTTTACTGTCTCTTCTTAAAACATCAGACTTACAGTTGGGTCTAATCAGACCTGTTTACTGTGGTTACGGGTTACAAAAAACCATTTGACCAACTCAGACAAGGAATCGAAGAATACTGTCATATAATATACTGAATATGATATGGAGGTTACTGGTGCCAAAGTCCGCTTTTCCTTTTCCTTGTCCCTTTCGCTCTCCTCATCTTTCAGCATTGGATAGTGAAATGTAGCTCTAGGACATCAGATCAATCTAAACTTTTCGATCCAGTCACTTTGAGTGTTTTTCGACATGCGTGAGTTTGTGTATATGTGGTGTCACATTCATGTGCAGTCCAGTGTGAGAGGATTGCTGTAGGTTGTAGAACGACATTAAGCGCAGCTGAAAAACCCCTCGCCTTGCTTTTTCACCGCACAGGGCCAACAAATTTACATAAGCAAAGTTTAGGCAAAGTTGGCGTCAAATGTGCTATTGGTTTACGCCCTGTGTTCGTGTTGAAGCAGCCGGTGAGATATAACCACTTAATAGGTGTTGTTTAATGTAAAAAATAGGCATTTAACATTGGGTTTTGGCTTTCAAAGAGGGAAGTGTGGCTTATGAGCACTAGTTTCCAGAATGCTCAAATAAACGAGTATCATTCCACCTTCACAGTGCACTGTTTTTTTTTGTTTTGCAGGCACTTTAACAGAGTAATGATTAGTCTTATGCTGCAATACGAAGTCAGATAGGCCTGTTACGATTTAATCATTAGCTTTTGCACCACAGCGAAATGGTTTTATTTGGATACACAGATTGGGACTGAAATGTACACATTATTCTTAAAGTAAGGTGGGTTGCAATATGAATACTGAATGTTACGTTTATTTTTCTTTTCTTTTTTGGTAGTGTAATGCCGGTCCGTTCCTCTGATATTGAAGAGAGTTGTTTTTTTTGTAAAACAGACCAGTGAGACTGCTCTGGTGTGTTTGGATCTGGTGCTTAGTCAGTTATAGCTTTTGAGGAAACTTTGTTCAGTGCTGTCTGCTAATTTAGATTAATCTCATTTTTCACCCCAAACCCACCGCTCTCATAGCTGCCCCATCCTGTTCAGCTGTCTGAAAAATATCCAGAAATAGAGAATTTCAAAAGATGATTTATTCACCATTACAGATCTGTAATGTGTAGAGTGTTACATTTTTGCAGTATTCATATTTGTGCCTTGATTTTTTTATTTATTTTTTCATTTTCGCATTGAGATGTGCAGTGGGGTGTGTGTGGATGGTGTTTAAAAATAAAACCGGGTGAACATTTACATTTTCTTTTACTCAAAGTTTTTATTTCGATCTGGAGCTGTGTCTTTAGAACTGAAATGTCTGCTGGTCATTGAATTGAAAAACATGAGGATCTTCTCCTGTGTTTGTGTTTCTCTAATGTTGAGGGTCCACTTTAACTGTAACACCAAGCAGAATGTCTTGAGATACCAGCTGCTTTGACTGACATGTACAATCCTGGTTCCAGATTTCTTTTTCTTTTTTTGTTGTTGTACCGGTCTCTTCACTGCGTTTCGCTCTGTAATGATCATTAAAAGACTTTATAGTTGAAAACTTACTCAGAGTCTGATCTCTTTAATTGGAGGAAAGTGGGTTCAATCAAGGTCCAAAATTAAAAGGATAGTTCACCCAAAAAATTAATTCTGTCATTACTCACCCTCATGCCGTTCCAAACCCGTAAGACCTTCGTTCATCTTCAGAACACAAATTAAGTTATTTTTGATGCATTCCGAGAGCTCTCTGACCCTCCCAGACAACAAGGATCCTAACACGATCAAGGCTCAGAAACGTAGCAAGGACATTGTTAAAATAATCCATGTGACATCAGTGGTTCAACCTCTCGGAATGCATCAAAAATATCTTAATTTGTGTTCTGAAGATGAACGAAGGTCTTACGGGTTTGGAACGACATCAGGGTGAGTAATGAATGACCGAATTTTCATTTTTGGGTGAACTATCCCTTTAACACTTGCCAAGCTCCCAAATGCAAGTAAAAACTGGCTTTGGTGAATAAAGTTATTCAGAAGTATTAAGTATCTTAGTATTAAGAAACTGCAACATAATTCATGGTTTAATTTAAAGTGAATAACTGTCAAATTCTTGATAATGTAATTGTGGTTCAAATGTCTTTTTATATATATATATATATATATATACTGTACAAATGATTTGGTAACACTTGAATTAAAGCCTTTATGTATAATGCTTTAAAGTATTCATAATGTAGACTGTAATGTATTATATAATTTCATAAATAATTGCAAACTGCATTGTAAAATTCACAATATTGGTGTTTTTGAACACAAATGCAGCTTTGGTGAGCATAAGAGACTTTTTCAAAAACACTTGACAAGTGCTTTTATCAGTCAAACTGGCATTGCAAGGTGTGGCAAATACTTAATGTTGGACCCTGGATGTAAAGGAATTTCTCTGTGTAGGTTGTTGTGTGCTGTCACTCATGTGCTTTGACGACCACAGCTGTTGTGGTGTATGAGAAGGGGCTCAGAAGAAGAGCCAGAGTGTAATGACGATGCCCCTCGGCATGAGCCTCAAACACCACCTGCAAAAAAAACCCCAAAGAACCATTGAGAAACAAAGCTTATCTGGAAGATAAAAGTTTCTTTACATACATGTGTATCTGTCAGTGCCTGTGTGCTCAGTATGTTTGTGAATGTATGCATGTGTTGTCCTTGAATGCTCTGTCCTCTTATCTAAAACTGTCCGTTACTGTGTCTATAGAAAACAAGATATAGGATCTTAAATATTTACCTCCCCACAGTTAATATAGCTCTTGGTTCACATCCAAGACAATCATTCAGGGTATTAATATACACATATTTGCTGCAAAAAACAGCCGTATGCAAATCTAGTAGGTTGGTGTTATAAATGATAATAAAAAGTAGTCCCAATAGTTAGGGGGCTATGTGCATTCTTGTGATTTAGGTGCCTTGATAACAACAATAACCCATCATTTAGCAACCATTAAATGCTCATGAATATAGAAGTGCCATCAAAGCATTACTTACATCGGCCACCTGGTGAAATGGTGTACGACCCTCCGCCTTCCAGTAGGCTTTAGTGTCAAACTCCACCCGATACACGCCAGGAGTGAACTCCTCCTCGGTGATCAAGCTGTGTACCTCTCCCGTCATGTCCACTTTCCTGTGAGAGAAAGCTCATTAATGATATTGACAGTGACAGGAAAGAGGAGCCATGACGATGTGACTAAAATGAAAATATGCAGAATAGAGAACAGAGCGGTTTGCCCTATAACGCCAAAACCACAGTAAAATAAACTCTGTGTGTATATATGTATGCAACAATCACAGTCTATTTTCTATAAATGTGTATATTTGAACTAAATCAGTGTTATTTTAGTATAATTAATACACTATATTTTTTGTTCATATTTTTAAAATTAGATTGTTTATATATTTTCTGTTTTCAAATTAGTTTAGTAATTTTAATTCATTTTTATTTCTTTAATTATTTAATTCTTATATATATATATATATATATATACAAACAAAAAATGTGTCATTTATTATTATTTATTTTTATTTTATTATTTATTTTTTTATTTTTGCAGTTTTTATGGTTTTCGATAGCAATACTAACCCCACTGTCAATTTTACTTACTTTTTTTTTTGTTTTTGGACCGAGACCATTATCCCCTTTTAACCGTTCAGTATTTATTGTCATTGAAGCATCAGGTTAATATTTGACTTCATTGACGTAAAATACTTATCCATACAAATTATTAACATGATTTGATTCTTCATAACATATTTTAGAAAATCCTTCATGAACTGTTTTTAACATTATTGTCCCAAAGACCCTGGGTAACATGAATAAATAATTACAAATGCAATCACTGAGGTCAAATTGAGCCCAAACAGAATGAACATTAATACAGAATTACTATGGATCGTCCACTGGGTTCTAATTAGGTCAGATGAAAAATCTGAAATCTAATTAATGTTATTAATATAATTGTATATTTGCATCAAAAGACTTTATAGAGCATGGCGGCTAATGTGATCTTACCCACTGGCAATCTTTTCCCATGTCCCACCTTGATTTTGGCGATAGACATCCAGAGCTATATTTCCAGCAGGAGTCCCTTTCACAGCATCCAGGATCTTTACTGTCAGAGGGCAGAGAACATCTGAACCACCATGAAAAGCCTGGAACACAGTCAATGTGCATAGACATGCTCCTAAGTTTAGTTCAGTCTAAACATGGTGCTTAGTCTTTCTGTATCTCATTTAGGTCTGGAAATAGAACCTTGTGCTTGGGATGATCTTATCTTTAGATGAATGGCTTTGTTGTATTCCTAGTAAGTTTCTTTTGGATAAAAGCATCTGCTAAAGTCAAATAATGGAAGCACCTGTATCAGCTCTGAGCCGTTTGTTAGGTCAGTGACCGCCTGGACGTACAGCTGTGTATATGTGTGTTTTCCCAGTACAGAGTTTACTGCAGCACTTTGTAGTATGGCAGAACGCAGATAACATTGCGACCCATATGTTAGCCTGTCCAACAACTGAAAGTACCTTGTCTCACCCAGAAGGGGTCAATTTAGGAG
>NW_015505288.1:196679-197604 GCF_001515645.1 Sinocyclocheilus grahami | reverse complement strand
TATATATATATATATATATTAGAACTGAAGAATTTAACAAATAAAAAGGTTTGCGAGGTTTGCAATGCTAATAATTATGGAAACGTCATCACAGTCTGCATGTAAAAAGTGGATTTTTATGGGAGATTTTATTATGAATAAATAATAAATTCCATTTACACAGTCAGAACTCTCTATAAGATATTATTCATGCCATACAGATAATTCATACAATTGCACTTGCTCTTAGTCACTTTAACGAAACTGAATGTCAAATGTATTGCTTTTGAAAAATATGTAAGTTCCTGTTATATAGCTCTATTCTATACAACAAGCAATTGAACTTACCACTGGTGCAGATCTACAGCAGGCAAAGAGAGATGCAAGAAGCACACAAATCACTGCTTTAGCCATGTTAAAGCACAATTGCATGAGATAAAAACCCAAAATGCCCTTTATACAGCTGCCGACCCTGTCATCAGGTGACTCAAGGGGGTATCTGCGGTGCCCTGTTGACACAGTAAATAAACAGGGGAATCAGTAACTTCATACAATTTGGTTTATCCAGTGGAAACAATCAAGGGCATTTGCCCGTATCTATTAAACAACCCTCCTGTCCTTGGAATTTGTGCATTTCATGATTGTTAATTCCCAAAGTTCCTCCGTTCTGTGAGAGATCTGATTTATTGCTTGTTTACTTTCTGAGGACCTTAGTTCAGACTCACTGGTGAAATGTTTTTGGGCAGCACAGATTTGAGGGTCTGAGCTGTTATTGACAGTTCAAAGAAAAGTGTACAGTTATCCCTTGAGAGGCGGGTACGCACTTGTTTTTCACATATTTTCATGTGCAAACTGTATTGCTAAAGGCATTAAATCCTAAGCGGAGAACAGGAGGATTATTTTTCTTGCGAATAGATTCTTATCAAATTCATAACAGGACCATGGT
>NW_015505288.1:193195-196404 GCF_001515645.1 Sinocyclocheilus grahami | reverse complement strand
AATTATTTACCCATTTCCTCCCCGATCTTATATGAATGGTTGTCAAGGCTGTAAATATAATATAGGTATAAATTAGTATTCAAAGAAAAGTGTACAGTTATCCCTTGAGAGGCGGGTACGCACTTGTTTTTCACATATTTTCATGTGCAAACTGTATTGCTAAAGGCATTAAATCCTAAGCGGAGAACAGGAGGATTATTTTTCTTGCGAATAGATTCTTATCAAATTCATAACAGGACCATGGTTGGGTCATACAGAAGTAATTCCGTCTCATTTTTGTTTCATTCTTTTAAATAAAACTTACATTATTTAGGCACAGTAACATGGAAAGGAAAAGATGTCCTTTGATAATTTAATTATTTACCCATTTCCTCCCCGATCTTATATGAATGGTTGTCAAGGCTGTAAATATAATATAGGTATAAATTAGTATAAATAGGTATAGACATTTTATAAATAGAAAAAAGATTTTGATGTATGTTGTGCTATTTCAGATTTTCAATACACTCCATTCTGTGTGATTTATAAGCGTTTTGAAAAGTGGGGACATGGGGTAATGTCCTGAAAAGGCACCTTCTCCTTGTAATACCCATGTCATACCTTTGTCATTATACAAATTTATGTCCTCATTTGTCACAAAAACGCACACACACACACACACACACACTCCTGCATCACACAGAAAGTGTATTTGAGCTGTGGTCAGTCACAAAATGTGAGACATTATTTTGTATTGTTCTTTTAGATTTTCAAACCTATTTTTGAAGCAAACTTCATGGGGTGGCTTCTGTTTTTGCTTATTTTGTCTAACTGTTACTTCTTACCCCAGTAGGCTATGTGTTACAACATACCTGACAGTGGGGTAGATTGTAACAAAGGCACATGTATTTGACATCAACTTGTAAGGGCTGTGATATTCTTGCAGAGGTCTGAATTGGTTCCTTATAGTAAATGAATGTGGGTGCTTTGTATAAAAGTTTGAGCACTCTAGCTCAAAAATTCTGCGAGTTACAGATGCTGAAACAAAAAGTGTTACAACCATACCCAGTCTCCCCTACACAAATGCTTCGAAATATCTTCTTTTGTGTTCAGAAGAAAAAATATAATTCATACAGGTTTGGAACAACTTGAGGGACAGAGTTTTTATTTTGGGGTGAAAAGAAGAACTATCCAATAATGTAATTTGTAATTTAATCAGAGCTACCCTATGTTTTTTGTTTGTTTGTTTGTTGGGGTTTGAATTAATTTATTCAGTTGAATTAATGAATTCAGTTAGGTTGACATGATCAAACTTGAATTTGTTAAATAGGCCTACTAATTTCAATAAAATGTATAATTCACATAACTAAGTCAATGTGTGGAGGTCGAACTAGGGAATAGTTTGGTGAATCTGTGAATGATGCAATTCACTATAATGAATCATGACATCCACCATGAGAAGACCAATTAGGACGAATTGATTCACTAGAATGAACTGGACGTTACAATGCGTGTTGAACAGATTCATTTTAAAGGGGTCCTATTATGCTTTTTCACTTTTTCAACTTTAGTTAGTCTGTAATGTTGCTGTTTGAACATAAAAAGGATCTGCAAAGTTACAAAGCTCAAAGTCCACTTCAAAAGGAGATATTTTATTTAACAGAAATCACTTTTCAAAAACTACAACGAACGATTCGTTTGGACTACAACGCATATTTTCCGGGATTTGTGATATCACAAATATCGACGAATGGGACGAGACCTGGTTGAGCTGCACTAGAGAAGGCAACGAGTGTTATCACTATGTCAGAGACACGCTAGCTTTCCCAAGGCAGACGAACTTAATGTGGTTACAATCATCCGGGTTTAAATTGCGCTCAAATTTATTGATTTTGACGCAATATTTACACTGAAGCTCGCAGGCGGCTATGGTAAGGGGCGTGACATTTCACGGCCGGGCGCCGAGTGCTGCCAATCATAACACACACTGGCCCAGCTAACCAATCACAGCACATTTCGTATTTCAGAAGGCGGGCCTTCATTTGATACAGGAACTATTTGAGCCGTTCATGCCAGACTGGGGAGAGAGGTGTTGTAATAATGTAAAATATGTGAAAAATAATGTGTTTTTCCAACATCCTAGTATGAGAGCCTGTTCTAGTACACCCCCAAAACAAAATCAAGACTTTGTAAAAGAGCATAATAGGACCCCTTTAATGAATCAGACTCTCTAACGCTACACATGAGGGAGGACGATCGTGGACTTTGCAACTCTACATATGAGAGAGAGGACTATTTGGACGAATACAGGGCCTCATTTATAAAGTGTGCGTACGCACAGATTTGATCTTAGAGTGTGCATACTCTAAAATCCACGGCAACGTTCATATTTATAAAAACGGTCTTTGACGTGGAAAAGTACTTACCGCTACGTCAGGGTCTGAGCAGGCGTACGCACTTTTCCTTGTGGCAAAGTCGGAGTACTGCAGCTATTTGAACATCTACTAAGCTACAATAATAATAAAAGCGGTGTACGTGCAAGCACCGAATTCACCGTAAACAACAAAGATGCAGTGTAAGATATAAATTGTGCAGTGTAGTCAGATTTTTTATTGACGGGAGTTTTTGCGAGATTAAACTTTTAGTAACCTAATGTTGACAGTTCTTTACTCGCTTTCTGTACACAGTTTATTCCATGTTGTTTTTTTATAATTTTATTTTACAAGAGAACTTGCGAAGTCTTGATTTACTACTAATGCGTAAAATAGAAAAAAACCCTCGCATAAACGCATCTCAGACGGTTTTGTCTGTGTAGCCTATAGGCCTTTGTCGTGCAATAACGGTTTTAATATATTCTATTCAATAACATTGCTAACTGTTTTTATTTATAACATCTGCTGCTTTGTTTCTGTGAAAATGAATAGAGACATCAGCCTTAAACTTTGTTTTTGTCATTTACATCAGTTTCTATAAAATACACTATATATTTTTGTGTCAGTACATTAATGGCACATTTGAGCAGCATTAGTAAACTGTGTAAATATAAAGAAATCCCAAATCACTTGCAGGTTTTTTCAGACCGGAGACCATAATCGTGTAATAATTTATTTTATTATATGAAACGTACAATTTTTCTTTCAATAATGTTTTTTTTTTAAGTTTTGCAAAAATTTCGTTCTATTAACATTTTTCTTAGTTGTCATAGCAAGTAATTTTAAAAGTAGGATGGA
>NW_015505288.1:175084-193185 GCF_001515645.1 Sinocyclocheilus grahami | reverse complement strand
GGTTACAATCATCCGGGTTTAAATCGCGCTCAAATTTATTGATTTTGACGCAATATTTACACTGAAGCTCGCAGGCGGCTATGGTAAGGGGCGTGACATTTCACGGCCGGGCGCCGAGTGCTGCCAATCATAACACACACTGGCCCAGCTAACCAATCACAGCACATTTCGTATTTCAGAAGGCGGGCCTTCATTTGATACAGGAACTATTTGAGCCGTTCATGCCAGACTGGGGAGAGAGGTGTTGTAATAATGTAAAATATGTGAAAAATAATGTGTTTTTCCAACATCCTAGTATGAGAGCCTGTTCTAGTACACCCCCAAAACAAAATCAAGACTTTGTAAAAGAGCATAATAGGACCCCTTTAATGAATCAGACTCTCTAACGCTACACATGAGGGAGGACGATCGTGGACTTTGCAACTCTACATATGAGAGAGAGGACTATTTGGACGAATACAGGGCCTCATTTATAAAGTGTGCGTACGCACAGATTTGATCTTAGAGTGTGCATACTCTAAAATCCACGGCAACGTTCATATTTATAAAAACGGTCTTTGACGTGGAAAAGTACTTACCGCTACGTCAGGGTCTGAGCAGGCGTACGCACTTTTCCTTGTGGCAAAGTCGGAGTACTGCAGCTATTTGAACATCTACTAAGCTACAATAATAATAAAAGCGGTGTACGTGCAAGCACCGAATTCACCGTAAACAACAAAGATGCAGTGTAAGATATAAATTGTGCAGTGTAGTCAGATTTTTTATTGACGGGAGTTTTTGCGAGATTAAACTTTTAGTAACCTAATGTTGACAGTTCTTTACTCGCTTTCTGTACACAGTTTATTCCATGTTGTTTTTTTATAATTTTATTTTACAAGAGAACTTGCGAAGTCTTGATTTACTACTAATGCGTAAAATAGAAAAAAACCCTCGCATAAACGCATCTCAGACGGTTTTCTCTGTGTAGCCTATAGGCCTTTGTCGTGCAATAACGGTTTTAATATATTCTATTCAATAACATTGCTAACTGTTTTTATTTATAACATCTGCTGCTTTGTTTCTGTGAAAATGAATAGAGACATCAGCCTTAAACTTTGTTTTTGTCATTTACATCAGTTTCTATAAAATACACTATATATTTTTGTGTCAGTACATTAATGGCACATTTGAGCAGCATTAGTAAACTGTGTAAATATAAAGAAATCCCAAATCACTTGCAGGTTTTTTCAGACCGGAGACCATAATCGTGTAATAATTTATTTTATGATATGAAACGTTAAATTTTTCTTTCAATAGTTTTTTTTAAGTTTTTCAATAATTTTGTGATACTAAACTTTTTATAAGTTGTCATGGCAAGTGATTTTAAAAGTAGGATGGCTCACTTTTTATAAGATGACTGAAAATTGTCTTGTTATTCTTACTTTTGGAAACCTAATTGTTTTATAATTACTATTATTAGTATTATTATGATTATTTCTGTTGTTTCTAGTAGTCATTTTGATAATGATCAATAGAAAAAATATAACCACACACACATTGTTTCTCCACAGAATAATTACACACTAGTAAATAAAAAGCGTCCCCGTGACCTCTACCTCTGCCAGCAGGACCTCAATTTCAGACTCAGTAAAGTTTTTTTTTCTTTGTGCTGGTCATTCTCAAGCATAGAAATTAGAATATTATTATTATTATATATTATTATATGGTAGGGACGTTTACAAGGTGGAGATCTGACACCATGGTCACTGACACTGCAGTCAGCTGTGCACAATTTCAAGATCATTTGCGAACAGAATACTTTCTAACGCTACACGTGAGAGACAAATGGTTTAGGTCGAATCGATTCACTAGAACCGGACGTTACATTGCAACACGCTTGAGAGGTTGAACAGATTCATTTTTATGAATCAGACTTTCTAGCGCTACACATGAGGGAGGACGATTCACGGACTTGAAGAGAAAGAGACAAAAGAGTGCACCCAACAACTGTGCGACCTAATTTCTAAGATGCATAACCTATAATAATAGTCTGAGAATATGCCAACTTACTATAAGACCATGATGCATGTTTACAGGCTCAGTCATTTCTGATAAACAGTCTGATAAGTTTGAACATGACTAAAGGAAGCTGTCACAAAAAAAGCTCTTATTATAGTGATTCTCATCATTCATTTTGAATTGGGCAAAGCGTGGGAATTGTACTCCTTGTAATAGTTTTAAATCACATAAGTGACTAAGCCTTATGTTTGCTGAAAATGTTCAGTTGAGTTGTCATTCTCATTCTTCAGCTCATACCCTGTGGCGTGAGGACTCATGTTGAAAGTTAGTTGCAAATTTATGACTGCATTTGAAAAATGCTGATAAGGCAGGTTTCAGCAAGTAGTGTCAAAGGAGAAAATGTGATTTATTTAAATTTTTTTTAAACTGCTTATCAGGGTTAACAAGAAAACTGTCAAGCTGACAACACAACTCAGAACAGTAACAAATGAAAAACAAGACTCTGCAGAAATGGTGTTAAAGGACTTTATTATTACTGTCAAAAATCCCCATTATTAAAGATTTTCATTAAGGCAGAATAAATCACCACTGGATAATCACCAAAATTATCAGTATGTAATTAAACAAGAAAACGAATTAGTCAGTTTGTACAAAAATACATTTTGGAAAAAAGAAACTGAAAAAACTTTTTGACAAACGTTACATAGTATTTTTTTCTTTCATTTTACAATAAGTTAGAGCCTTGTTATTTTATTGATGGTTAAAATAGAGAAATAACAAAGGATCATGAGAACGGCAAGAGGACGGGGTCAAGTCAGATTTACACTCTCATATCCTGGGTGCACATATTTTACTTGGATTTCTTATTTTTCCCATGCTTATTTTACAGTTTCATCCCACAGGCCATCTCCATCTGTAACACAGCTCACACACATAGTGTGGGTCCAGATGGTGTCTGCATAGACACATACTTCTCTCTGACTGAATGAACAGTGCGAGAGATCTTTTAGCAAGGACATTATTGACAATTAGTTAATATTAATTCAATTAGTAATTAACTTCAGCTGAAGAAAAAGCAGCTGGATTTTCAAGATGTGCTTCACAAGCTTGTTCTTTACTTTTTCTTGACATTCTTTGAGAGAGAAGCAGCCTTTTGCTTCAGGGTTAAACGTCTTTTGATTTAAGTCTATGATCTTATCTGTTCAGAAATTTAAAAAAAAAAAGATTCTTTGCTTTTGAGTCACTTTGTTCTTGTCATGCATTGATTTCTTTCGACCGACAGACACTGGCTATCTCTGGGGGAGTTGTTTTTTACGCAGACATCAACCAAACTGGAACTTTGTGAGTGATTAATTTGATGTTTTTCATAGACAGCAACAGCCACTCTTGTGGAAATACACTGTGCTTCTCATGTACATTTTGATGCTAGCATGTTCACAAGCACAACAAATACGCACAAAATATGTACTGCATAAAAATATTGGATGAAAATTAGAGGAATTATTCCATCAAATATATGATCCAATATGTTATCTATGTTCAAAAGGGTCAGTATGTTTTTTTGTAAGAATTTTTCTTTCTTCAGCAACAATGCATTAAATTGATTACAATGTATAGTAAATACTTTTTCATTGTTTAAAAAAATCTATTTCAAATAATTCTGTTCTTTTGAACTTTCTGTTCATCAAAGAATCCTGAAAAAAAATATCACAGTCTCCACAAAAATATTAAGCAACTGTTTTCAACATTAATAATAATAAATGTTTCTTGAGCATCAAATCTATCTATCTGTCTGTTTTTCCCTCCATATCTATCTATCTATCTATCTATCTATCATTTTTCCCCTTCTCAAATGGGATTTAATTTTGTACCCTGTCTTTGGGGCTTATCTTCTTGGATCTTCTCAAATTTATTTAGATGGCGCAGTGTCTTTTGCTTTAGGCTCCACTTCTTTAGTACCCAGTGGCTCAGCTGGTGTCTTCTTTTTCATTTGTTTGCCCAGTGTTGGAACATCAGCAAGCAAGATTGGTGGTCTGCTGGTCGCCCCCTGCATTGGGTTCTCCTGAAAGCGGGTCTGCATTAGCAGTATGCCACCAGGCGATCCGATGGGAGATGAGACAGGGCTAAATCCGAGCACAGTCTCCTGTTCCTGTCCTTCCATTTGCAGCTGTATCGGCTGATTAGCAGCTACAGGGGCTCCATTAATCACATACATTGCTTGTTGTCCTCGGCTCAGAGTCGCCTGTGAAATGTTTCCGCCTTGGAGTATCAAACCTTCCGTCCCAGGGTTCCCATTTATTACATACAAACCCTGAGTGGGACTCTCAACAAAAACTGCATTTGGCGTTTGCTGCTCCACCAGGTAGAATAGAGGCTGCTGTTGCACAAAAAGCATCTCGCTTGCTTTGGCACTTGGAAGCGTGGCTGATTTTCTTACGGTCTCAACTTTGGTAACCGAGCTTTGTTGTACTTCTTGTGGAGGTGGGATGGTTTTGGTAACCTGGACGGTGCTAGTACTGACGGAGCTCTCGGTTTTGAAGCTGGTTTCAACTGATTCGACTACTTGCTCAGTTTTGGGAGGGGGTACAGGAGGCTTTGGAGGATGGCATAGTTCCGCTAATGTAAGGAACTTTGACCCTAGGTTGTTGAGGAACTCCAGGTCATTGTCAGACTCAAGGAGGCTGCAACGACCAACAGAGCCAGCCGGGCTGCCTTGACCCTCATACTCATACAACAGAAGACCATCTGTCAGAGGAGGGTTCACTGCAAGACAGCTTGCTTTCTGCAATAAAGAATCAAATGAAAATTCTGTCGTCATTTAATCAGCCTCATGTCATTCTAAACCTGTATACCCCTTTTTTATTGAACACAAAATATGAATTTTTGAAGAATACCTTGCAGTCTCAAAAAGAAAAGGAACAAAAGCTGTCACTGAGGAGATATATGTTCATCTTTGTACTCTTTTTACCCCTAAAAGGTGCATATTACTACTATGAAAGCACATATTGGTAAATAAAGTGTACATATTAGTACCTAAATAGTACATATTTATAGTACAATATTATCTTTTAAAAAGGTACCACCAGTGACAGCTTTTTTTTGAGAGTGTGGCCACTTTTTTTCAATATAATGAAAGTAAATGAGGCTGGGGGTGTCAAAAAAAAAAAACACAATGGTACAATAAAAATGGCTGTCTTTCAAAGTCATATGATAGACTTGTGTGATGAACAGACCAACATTAGCGGCTTTCCATTACAGATTTGCATAAAACTTTTGTGATATTTTATAAATGTCGATTACAAAACATATTGTGAATTCACATTGTTTCCTTTAACCAATGTTATGTGACTAAAATGTTTTTTTTTTTCAGTGTAAATAATGTTTTTTTCAAAGAATTAATGGCAAGGAAAGCCCTTTATATTTGAGAGCAGCCACGCATGAGATGTTTCTGGGAGGTTATAGTACATTAAAGAATGATCATATGATTTTTGCATAGGCCAGGTGACCTGTTAATGTGAAAAAACTCTCCATTGCAGTTTTGTGATATATTCCTTCTCAAATTACCTGAAAAAACCACCTCGCGCGAGCGCAAAAACTTTTTTGCAATATATGGGAGTTTTTGCGAATTTGACGTGTTTTTTCAATTCTCAATTTCAATTAGTGCAATTTGAAGGGTAATGGAAACGTGGCTATTTAAAGATAACTTTCCAGGCCAAAAAGGATCATTGATTCAGTGAGGAAAAATCAAGAACCATTTGTTAAATGGTCAACTGAATCAGCCGATTCACTGAAAGGGGCTTGATTTAAAAAGAACAATTTGTTCAAAAATTGCTATTTTCATTTAAGTGCCAAGAAGAACTTGGACAGATGTTCATCAAATAACATTCGAAAATTTAATTTGTTCCTCACATAAAAGCTTTTGTATTACTTCAGAAGACTTGGAATATGGTGCATAAGTTGTATGGACTACTTTATGATACTTTTATGGTGTTGATTTGTCTTTTAAAGCTTGGCCAAGATCCCCTTTTGTGCTCCACAGACTTTGTATGAACTTAAATATAAATAATTATTCTCATACCTGAGAGAAATATTCATTGAGAAAGGCATCTCCCACTGCCATATCCTCATAAATGTCTTGTTTTTCAAACATGAGCGATGTAGAATAGAGAGCACTGTTGCGTTGGTTGGCTGTTGAAAAGGTGTTTCGCCGGGACCAAAACCTTTTGCTGTCAGTTTCTGTAAACCCTTCTTTTATTTCCTGGTTGAATGCTCTGCTTTCATTAGTGACACTTGGTTGAAAGGGCATTGAGGATACATTGTTGGATACATAGTTGGAAACTGTTCCATCCTGGAACAGTTGTTTTTGGTCTACTGCAGCAACAGGACTGCTGAGAAGAGGAACCTCCTACAGTATACAAAATCATGTTGTACATGTTGTAAAACCGAAGTGTGTTTTATGATATAAAACCAAGTTCTAATTTTAATTTTGCATCTGAATAAATTTGACCTTGTCCTCTCCTATGCCTTCAGTGTGATATGCAATGAGAGATTCTTTAGCTTCAAAGGGCAAATCTGTGAATTCACTCACGGTCCCACACTGGCAGAAGATCAGGAGGAAGGGTACCACTGAAAATGCAATGAACAAAGAGTTTTATAAGCACTATAAGGATGTCAAGCTGTATGAATGTGTTGAACACATGAATAACTTACACAGGAGCAAAGCTGCGCCACTGAGAAACAAGCCAGTGGCTGGTGTTCCAATTTTGAATGGTAAGCTACGCTGTGCAGCCAGTCTCGGCCCACATGAGCCTTTTTTCTCACAGCTGCAAACTTCTATCTCAAAATTTTGGTTGTCTGGACAGGCCAGACCCTGAGCGTCCGAGACCTTCACAGCCAGCTTGTACATGCCTGGCCACAAAGCCTCCAGTGCATGAAAGCTTACTGTTGTTCCTACAAATAAGAGAGAATTGCACTCTAGTAATTCATATACATTGCATTTGAGTGTTGGTTGTGTGTTTTAAGTGAATAAACCTGCTTCGCTTTACCGTTTATAGGCACCATCTCCCATTTTCCCACACTTTCCTCTTCTATCAGAACAAATTGATAAGGTGCTCCATTTGGATCAGCATCCCCATCGAAAGCCGTGACATTTACCCCTTTATTATTATCACAAGTTTGATGATAGGTGCTGGTCAATGTGGGGCAGTGATCATTTGAGTCCTCCACTTTTAATGCTATTGTCCCAGTCGCTGTCTTAGCTGGCACATCTAACAAAAAAAAAAAAAAATGTTAATATTTTAAGGGAAAACGTATATCTATACCTAAACTATATACCTTAACATTTAGGCCTACATACTTACAGCATATTATTATTTAATTTAGCTATTTACCAATCTTATTTACACAAAAAAATACCCATCCAGAAAAAAATTATATTTATAATACTTAAAAAATGCCCAATTAAGGACTGTCAGTCCAAAATCTTTTGAAAGACTTTCGAAAGAAGTTTAACAGGTTTAAGTAAGTAGTTTCTCTGCGTTTTTGAACTACATGACTTGCTTTCTGACAAATATTGGAGTTCATATTAAATTAATCTTAGCGGGGGGAAAAAACTTGGCACAAATGCTGATGCTTGCCTTGAGTCATACAGATAATCTTTGCAAAGTAGGTTCCATTGACCAAAAACTTTGATTCTCGATCAGGAGCCTTTGTCAGTTTAATCTCAGCAGTTTTCTCATCAATGGTTAGCCAGTTATCAGGATCATGACCTTTAGCATACCTGGATATTCAATTAATGATGAAAACAATGACATAAAAATAACTGATCAAAGATGATTAGACCTCTGTATAAACAAGCATAATGAAATCAATAAACTGCATCAATAATAGCAATGATGGAAATCAACAATATCATTATTTACAAATAAAATCAATGAATATAATTCTCTCTATATATAGATATAAATGTATATATAAGCATTAATATGATTAATAATCCAAGGTAACCAATCATTTCCTTGAAAAACTGATCAAAGCTCACCTCACATTTTCAGCTGGTTCTCCAGTGTCACCATCCAAAGCAGTATACGTTCCCAGCACTATTGGGAAATCTTCATCATTTGGATCTTCTGACACTGGGAAGTCTTTCACAGAAGGTGAGAAGCTAGGACCGTCGTGTAGATTGTTTACACTGATCTTAACTGGGTAACCTTTCCCAGCTGTTTTTTTATCAGGCTCAGATCCAGGTTTGCCAGATGGTTTAGTACCAGGTTTTGTTCCAGGCTTGACACCAGGTGAGGGGCCAGGCTTGGCTCCAGGCTTAACTCCAGGCTTACCATCAGGTTTAAGACCTACATCACCACCTGCATCCACTCCCACATTCACTCCAGCACCCAGATCCAATCCAGGATCCAGTCCAGCATCTACATCCAATCCAGCATCCAAATCCAGTCCCGCATTCAGTCCTACTCCCAAACCTAAGCCTACTCCTAACCCCGCTCCCAACCCTGCTCCAGCTCCAGCTCCAGCTCCAGCTCCTAGGCCCGCGCCAGCCCCTAAATCCTTGTCCAGATTAACGTCCAGCTCTAAAGCACTTCCATTTATGAAAGGAGCTACATTTGAAATGACCAAACTGAGGTCCAATTCTCTTACCTTTTCAAAATCAACAGGCTTCAGAGAGGCAGATAGGCATGGAAAAGGAAAAAAGACAAAATTATATAAATAAGATACATAATGTCGGTTATTTTGACGGGAGATACCAAGCAAGTGTCTCTGAGTCAATAACACATGAAGAAAATAAAAAATCTTGTTTAAAATACATTTGACAAGTTCTTAGAAGAGCTTAATATGGTTTTGAAAAACTTGTATACCATTTACTAGAAAAGTTTCAATTTAATTAAGTGAAAATATCATGTGGTGTAACTATCATTTTCTAACTAACTATTTTCTCACACCTTGATTACATGTGAGAGTGTACATTTCAATCATTATTTAAGTTTTTTAAAGTTTTTAAATATATTTGCTCTTTTTATATTTAGATGTTTTCTCGTATATCTTTCAAGGTAAAAATTTTTTTTTTTAATCCTGAATTATTCATTCATAAATATAATTACATTTTTGGGAAGTTATACTACATGACATTTTAAAACCATAATAGGCATGTTTAAATATAAATATTAATAAGAAGTGAGAAAAATTGTATCATGTATACGTTTATTTAAGAAATTATAATAGATTACTTAAGATTTATTTTTCAAGAATTGCATCCCTAATTAGTTTTTTTTCATGATATCAAGACATTTTTTATCAATTAATAGAAAGGACAAATGTGTGTCATTGACCCCTCAACAAATAATATTATTAAAGGTTTATGTCCATAATAAAGAAAAAGGCGTTTGCAGGTACCTTGACAAGTTTTAGAATTCCCTCATTCGTTTTAGGGTCCGTTTCGATTGAGAAGAGATTGTCTTCATTTCCTTTATGGATATCAAACACTGCCAGCCAGTTATCAGTGAATTCCAGATCAATGTCCAGGGCTTTAATTCTCATGACAACCACATCAATCACACCTTCATCAACACTGCCCGAATACTAACAGAGATAAAGACATCAACTGATAAATACTATAGTAGGGATTTATTTATTACATACATTTATGTAATTAAATAATCCTGCCGTTCACAGCTTGCAGGCAATGATATTTTAAGATCTTACCTCTTCTTTCTCAAGAGTGGGAACGTTGTCATTTATATCCAAAATATGAATTTGCACAGTGCCTGTTCCTGTGTTGCCAGACGAAGCTCCGTTCATATCAACACCCCGAACTATTAAAGTATATTTGTCGTGTCTCTGTAAAAGACAGTTGGTTATAAATCTGGATTTAAATGCATAATGTTGCATTTTTCATGAACTTTTGAATGTCATAAATTGCCAGTTTTCACATCAGTTACCTCTCGATCCAGGGTTTTCTCCTTCACATAGACTATCCCAGTTGCTTTATCAATGGAGAACGTATGCCCAGATTCGGCTGGGGTTTGTCTTAATATACTGTATGCTATTTTGGAATTAAGAGTGTCCGGTTCATCTGCATCAGTACCTTTTATTTGCATGACAGGTGTTCCTGTTGTTTCACAAGCATGATGACAGAACAATATAACATTTTTATAAAGTATATAGCATAGGGGACTGTAAGATAAGGGTAACAATTGTAAAGTCTTAGTGGAGCAGTAACTAACTAGTAAATACTGTAGTGTTATATTTTTAATTTATAAATATCCTGTACAACAGAGAATGTTGTGAAACTTAAGGAAGTTGGGAAACATAAAAACAATATGGTAATACATGCAACCCACCAATCTTGCTGCTTTCCCTCACAGATCCCCTCTGTAATTTGAATATTGGTGGGTTATCATTCTGATCCTCAACTTTGATCTTCAGCTCAATGTTTTCTTCTGCTATTGATCCGTTGCGAAATTTTGCTATGCCAGTCAGCTACAGAAGAACAAAAATGATATGTGTGTATCAAGGTCTCTTAATTTAGTCATTATATCAATCATCATCTCATTTATATGTCTGTAATGAATTACCCAAAAGTGGGGCGCAACTCACATTGTATAAGGATGTTTTCTCTCTGTCTAGCAGGCTGGTGACCCTAACATAGCCATTTTCAGGATTGATAACAAACAAGTTATAGGGTGCCTTGTCAGCGCCGTGACCTGTTAGTCCATATTCCACCATCTGCCAGTTAATATCTTTATCAGATCGGATCTAAAAAAGCAAGACAATATTGAGAATGCCTGTGAATACTGAGTATTTAAATATGCAAATGCAAAGGCAAGGTCACATTATGCAAATATCAAGCAAAAAACATAGGCGGCAGCCAGTCGATGTGAGTTTCAGTTAGTGATGACTGTCTCAAGCATTTAAAAATCACTTTTTTACACGTATATTTATATTAACACACAAATTTGCATGTTGCAAGTACCCTTGTTGCTTTGTCATAAATTCTGTCTCAATAGAGGACATATTCGTGTCAGTAATAGACCATTATCCTGGTATGCCTTGATGAGGACCTTCTTGTTTTTTCAGTGTTATGAAAAAGTTCTACGAATAAGAGGCACGTTAAAAAACGTAATAAACTTAAACAAACATTTTAAAATACTATGTAAGTAAGAAATACTGTATGCGCTCTTCATTTTAAGTGAATTAAATTACAAAATATAAGTATACAAAATATAAAGATTATAGAATAATATCAGGTTTAACTAAAATATATTTTTAAAACTCTTATCATCTTTTGTTTTGCTGAGTTTCAGAAGGATATATTGAGCAGTAGGTGTAGGGCAGCTTATGAAACAGGTGAAAAGGTGAAGCTTTAAGAACCAGTAGATCCAGATCTCAAGTTTTTCAGATGATAGCACAAACAAGAAAAGATTGACATAAGGACCACCCAGTGCAAGCATATGTAAAATATGTCTTTGGGTTATGTGCAGGGGGAGAAAAAGCTGTAAAAATGCTTACTTTTGCCACAAACTCCTCTTTTGTGTAGTCAATATTCTCATAAAGTCTTGTTGGTGGAAGAATCCACTCTCGTTTCCTTCGATTAGATCTGCTGCTGGCTCTCAATGCCTAAAGAATTCAATTTTTTCCAGAATGTTAGACATTAAGTATATTCAATGCATTGACATTACTTCTTTACCATAAATACAGTATTCTTATTAACCATCCTTATGACAAATTCATAATTTTTTAATAAAATTGTATTGTCATCAAAAGAAAGATAACATACACTCTCAGAAAAAAGGTACAAAGCTGTCACTGGGGTGGTAGATGAAAGTACGTATTAGTACCTTCAAGGGACATAGCACTTTAAATGTACATATTAGTACCTAAAGTGTATGTATTAGTACCTTTTGAGAGGGTGCCACCTTAGTGTAGAAATAATATACATCTAAATGTACTGTATATTAAATCCTATACAATTCATATAAAGATCTTTGAGATTTGTTCTTCTTACATTTTAATGACCTTTTCATCCCTAGTCACGGCAATTTTATCTACAGTGTCAACTGTTTATGGTTGGCAACTGTTGATGGCTGATGAAAATAGATCCAAATGCTATTTTTCAAGTGTACAAATGCTAACAATAATGGATTACTGTAGCACTGGTGTACACCCTGTGAAAGCAGTTCTTATGTATCCTTTTACATACTTTCTCTCTATGCTTGTAAATGCTTTTGGGAATTATTTATGGCCTGCCATCACAGCACTCCAGAGAGGAGCATAGGAATGAACAGAATTGAAAAAGTCAGTTAAAATTGACCTGCTTGCCTAAAAACAACAGGTAATGCAGCTCATTTAAACTATGCATTTAAATAAAAATGTTCCTTATACTAACCAAACGTATATATATGCAGTATATATGTGTGTGTGTGTGTATATATATATATATATACTGTAAACCGTTCCTCTTTACTGTAAACTGAACTAGTACACATTGTTCCAAGTATATGCTGAGGTATATGCTGATGCTGTCTATTGTAAGAACCTGCTGCTGTAGCATAGAGTGCAGGTTTAAACTTGAGACTATGCTGCCCACAGGCGTTTCTCATATTAACAAATGGTAGATGCTTCTGTCTTCCAGTGGTTAAAATAGCAAAAGGCCACAACAATTAGTGACTATTATGATACTAATTTTACTATTACAGTGTTGTGGCTTGCTTTATAATATTCAAGGATATAACAATGTGAACACAAAATAATCAAATCAAACTGAATTGATCAGACCAAATCTATCCATTCAACACTCTCACATTCAAAAGCTTTATGAAAAAAATAAATAAAATGAAATTGTTTCTGGTGAAGAAAACAAAATAGTTTTAGGAGTTAATGTGATCAGAAACAGCAACTGTGCATAGTATGCATAGTACCTGTGATTATTACATTTGCTTAAATGTGTGTCAAAAAAAACACAATTGAGCTGAATATTCAATTCATTTCATGACCGTTCCTCTTTACTGTAAACTGAACTAGTACACATTGTTCCAAGTATATGCTGAGGTATATGCTGATGCTGTCTATTGTAAGAACCTGCTGCTGTAGCATAGAGTGCAGGTTTAAACTTGAGACTATGCTGCCCACAGGCGTTTCTCATATTAACAAATGGTAGATGCTTCTGTCTTCCAGTGGTTAAAATAGCAAAAGGCCACAACAATTAGTGACTATTATGATACTAATTTTACTATTACAGTGTTGTGGCTTGCTTTATAATATTCAAGGATATAACAATGTGAACACAAAATAAATCAAACTGAATTGATCAGACCAAATCTATCCATTCAACACTCTCACATTCAAAAGCTTTATGAAAAAAATAAATAAAATGAAATTGTTTCTGGTGAAGAAAAATAGTTTTAGGAGTTAATGTGATCAGAAACAGCAACTGTGCATAGTATGCATAGTACCTGTGATTATTACATTTGCTTAAATGTGTGTCAAAAAAACACAATTGAGCTGAATATTCAATTCATTTCATGCCAAAACACCTGTTGGTTTGGTGTCACTTACCACAATCCTGCACAGCAGCAGGACCAAACATATTCGTCCAAGCCAAATGGGAGACATGAGAGCTGTAGGTCAGATGTAAGCAGTCAGACCTTTTTTCTCGTATCTTCTCCCGTCCTCCTTCTGTTGATCAGAGCTGTGCTTGTGTAGAGGGTTGGAAATGGGGGGCAGGTTACTGATCACTTTTTGGGTGGGGCATCTGAAAGAGCACTTTCTCTTGTACACAACCAGGCGTGAGACTTTTCTGCTGTGGAGGAGCCCCCTACCACCTCTCTCTCCACTCTCCGCTTTTATTCACTCTTTGAATAAATCAAGCACTAAATTAACATATTCCAATTTCATTTATATAAAGGAAGGTAATACAACAGATTTAAACTGTAAACTCAAGATGTAGTGACTGTGACAGCTGTATGTGAGATGTGTAAGTGTGCGTTAACATGAAAACTATAGTGTCCCTACACTCTTAAAACTAAAGGTGCTTCAAAAGACTTTTCTGCTGTGGAGGAGCCCCCTACCACCTCTCTCTCCACTCTTATTCACTCTTTGAATAAATCAAGCACTAAATTAACATATTCCAATTTCATTTATATAAAGGAAGGTAATACAACAGATTTAAACTGTAAACTCAAGATGTAGTGACTGTGACAGCTGTATGTGAGATGTGTAAGTGTGCGTTAACATGAAAACTATAGTGTCCCTACACTCTTAAAACTATGGCATCGTGAAGCACCTTTATTTTTAAGAGTGTAGTAAGTATTTAGACACTTAAACTTAAAAAGTGATGTGACATGTGGCCAAGTATGGTTACCCATACTAGGAATTAGTGCTCTGCATTTAACCCATCCTAAGTGCACACACACAGCAGTGAACACACACCCAGAGCAGTGGGCAGCCATTTATGCTGTGGTGCCTGGGGAGCAGTTGGGGGTTCGGTGCCTTGCTCAAGGGCACTGCAGTCGTGGTATTGAAGGTGGGAGAGAGCCGCACCGGAAACTTGAACTCACAACCTTTGGGTTATGAGTCCGACTCTCTAACCATTAGGCCACGACTTCCCCAAAAAATGTAGGAATATCATTGTGTATATTGCAAAAAAATCAACCAAACATACATTTTTGGAGTCATTTTTGCTATGACTTTTAGCAAGGTGATATTTAGTGGCTGCTTGAAGTCAGTATTCCTCAAGTTCACACAGATGTCCTATTAGAGTAACCAGAGGTGTAGAGAATCACATTACCTATCAACATGTTCACAAATGTTTGAAATACACAGTGTCACAGTACTTCAGTTTTGAGCATCGTTTATCATTTGAAATCGGACAAACCTCTTTTTGTGAGTTGTAAGAACTCACAACCTTTGGGTTATGAGTCCGACTCTCTAACCATTAGGCCACGACTTCCCCAAAAAAATGTAGGAATATCATTGTGTATATTGCAAAAAAAAATCAACCAAACGTACATTTTTGGAGTCATTTTTGCTATGACTTTTAGCAAGGTGATATTTAGTGGCTGCTTGAAGTCAGTATTCCTCAAGTTCACACAGATGTCCTATTAGAGTAACCAGAGGTGTAGAGAATCACATTACCTATCAACATGTTCACAAATGTTTGAAATACACAGTGTCACAGTACTTCAGTTTTGAGCATTGTTTATCATTTGAAATCGGACAAACCTCTTTTTGTGAGTTGTATTGCCTGAAAAGCAATATTTCATTAAATCACTTGGTTTGATACTTTGGTACATTATGCAAAAGAAATTATACAGTTTTTAGTGTAGCTTATGTGTTCAAATACTTTTCAGTTCCACTAAATAGACTGGCAACACTTTAAAGAACTTTGAGAATTCACCTGTGCTACAAGTTCATGTGCTACACCTCTCAGTGAAATGCAGTCCACCCCAAGCAAAACACACCTGACCAGAGGTGCGGTTTCAAAAAAGCACCGTTGGCTAACTATGGTCGTAAGTTCCATTGAACTCTGTTGGTAACGACGTAACTTGTGACCATAGTTTTGGGAAACACACCCCAGTGTGCTAAAAACATCAATACAGTTTCATACCACTAGAAGGTGTGAATCACAAAAAATCACTCTAGCCATAATATGTGTAATATTATATTTAATATTTAGAATCTTTTTTGTATTTACTGCTTTTATAGTGGTGCAGCAGTAACAATAGAGGTAAAAGCTTCTGAATGCACAGCTATGCAATGCACAACACACATAATTAGTGCACATTAAACCTGGAGTAATGATTTGAATAAATAATTAAGGAGATGTTTGCCTAATTAAGCATAAATGGGGGGAAATCTATTTATCTGGGTTACATAAGAATTTCATGGACTGCTCTTTAGTCATCATTATAACTTTATTCTTGCTCACCCCAACATTCTGTTCATGAAATTGCTTAAAGAGTAAAACACCACGTGTATTTTTTTAGTCTTTGAAACTATTGAAAAAACATCACCATAGACAAGACAACATTGTTTTAAAAACACAGAATGACCATCTTGCAAACAACTTAACATTAAATTAAGTTTTTCATCTCAAAGTAGTAAACCACAGTCGTACCTTCACTAATGACAAAAATCCCAAGAGAAACCACATATTAAAATACTGAAAGAAATGTTAAATACAGTAATATCTGTGGTATGAATTCCACAGGACATAACATCGACTCCTCCCTACTGTTCACAGCAATGCAAATATAATGGAAGTCCATGGGATCATGTGATTGAACTGACTAATAATAATCAACACTAATTTTAAATCAATCACCTTATTTATATGAAATATAACATTTGATTACAGGATTTACAGAAATAAAAGCTTTAGAATACATTAAATGCCACATAAGAGTATACCGTATAATTTTAGTTTTTTTTTCTTTTCAGTTGTTAAATTATGTTGTTAATCAAGTTATTTATTGCCCTATACAATGTATGTCTAATGTGTTAAGGTTTTCTTTGAAATCTTATCTGTAGATTTAAGATGTAAAACAAAATGCAACATTTTAGAATACATTAAATGCCACATAAGAGTATACCGTATAATTTTTCTTTTTTTTTCTTTTCAGTTGTTAAATTATGTTGTTAATCAAGTTATTTATTGCCCTATACAATGTATGTCTAATGTGTTAAGGTTTTCTTTGAAATCTTATCTGTAGATTTAAGATGTAAAACAAAATGCAACATGTTTAAAGGGGTCATATGACATTGCTAAAAAAAACATTTTGTGAATTTGGTGTAATGCAATGTGTTTATGCGGTTTAAGGTTAAAAAAAACATTTTCCACATACTGTACATTATTGTTGCTCTTCTATGCCCCGCCTTTCTGAAATGTGTAGACTTTTACAAAGCTCATGTGTGACGGAAATGTTACGTCCCTTACCATACTGTGATGCCCTGTCCCGGCGCGACAAGACAAAACCAATAAAACCCATTACAAACGAGGCATTTGTTGCATCCAGTGGGGACATAATTACTGATTATAATGACTTATACGGTCTTTTTACGTGTTGCGTTGCGTATCGCGCCGCGTCTACATAAAACGATGTCTGCATTTATGATCGGAGAAATGACAAACAACAAGTGCTACTCTACACTGTTCAAAACTCGTGTTTGAATCATCAGTGGCAAATTCTTTAAATATAAAGCATACTTTATATTATATAGAAAACCTACTTACAGGCTGTGAGTCAGAAGTGCCAGACTGTCCTTGCAAAGTTGGAATTGCCCCACTTTATAGAAACAGCCTTTGTGCACATGCCCTGTCCCGGCGCGACAAGACAAAACCAATAAAACCCATTACAAACGAGGCATTTGTTGCATCCAGTGGGGACATAATTACTGATTATAATGACTTATACTGTCTTTTTACGTGTTGCGTTGCATATCGCGCCGCGTCTACATAAAACGATGTCTGCATTTATGATCGGAGAAACGACAAACAACAAGTGCTACTCTACACTGTTCAAAACTCGTGTTTGAATCATCAGTGGCAAATTCTTTAAATATAAAGCATACTTTATATTATATAGAAAACCTACTTACAGGCTGTGAGTCAGAAGTGCCAGACTGTCCTTGCAAAGTTGGAATTGCCCCACTTTATAGAAACAGCCTTTGTGCACAGAAGGCATTGTAGGCTACTCTCCCAGGTTCAGGAAACAGTCCTGGGTAAAATGCGCTGCACACATCTGAATATTTGGGTTGAACTTTTCTGGAACAGTGTTGTAAATACAACTTAACCACTGATTTCTAGTTGTGTCCTCTTTTGGAAGGCCAAACAAAGTAGTTTCACTTTCACAATGAAACACAGCATCCCCACGACATGGTGGCGGCGGCAACAATACTACAGCGAGAAAGTTATGCCTTCTTTCTTTGCATGAACATTTGGGCGGTGTTATGCAAATCTTCCTACACAGTGACAAACATGTGGGGGCGTGTTTAAACGAGCCGTTTTAGGAGGGCGTGGACGAGTCTTAACTTTTAGAAAGAATATCTCTTTGGGTTTGAGACTTTAGTTTTTGCAACTTTAGGGATCTTATATA
>NW_015505288.1:173901-174991 GCF_001515645.1 Sinocyclocheilus grahami | reverse complement strand
TGATTTCTAGTTGTGTCCTCTTTTGGAAGGCCAAACAAAGTAGTTTCACTTTCACAATGAAACACACAGCATCCCCATGACATGGTGGCGGCGGCAACAATACTACAGCGAGAAAGTTATGCCTTCTTTCTTTGCATGAACATTTGGGCGGTGTTATGCAAATCTTCCTACACAGGGACAAACATGGGGGGGCGTTTTTAAACGAGCCGTTTTAGGAGGGCGTGGACGAGTCTTAACTTTTAGAAAGAATATCTCTTTGGGTTTGAGACTTTAGTTTTTGCAACTTTAGGGATCTTATATATGCACGAACAACTTGTAACACTCCAAAGAGAAAAGAAAACTTGAAGTTGCATCATTTAACCCTTTTAACAATGTAATAATTTTATTAGCTCTAAAAAGGGAAATATTTATGACGAATTATAACTGGTTATGATTCATAATAAATAGTTAGATTATATCTTCGAATTAACTGTAGCAGAATCAATATTACAATTATTTGATCTGTCCGTCCACCGAGCAGACAATATAATCATTTATCAATTCAAGGAATGTTTATTTTCCTGGCCACGGAAGCAATAAACTGTCCTTCTTTGTGCAGTGCTAGCAGTAATTTAGCAAAATGTAGCAAGGGTTCACACATTCATTGACTTCGAATTGTGAGCAGCAAACAGAGACAGTCCGTTGTGAATATAAGGGATTTAATAAATGAAACTATATCTAATATATAACTAACTAAAATGCATATACACAGAATGAAACAAAGGAAAAGAGAGAGAATAGAAAAGAATGGCAGTATTTCACATCACTTAACCACAACCTTTGAAAATCATCAAAGAATCCAAAAAGCACCTTAAAAGGGACTGAGATTTAAACACGCATCTGAATAATTTCAAGCGGTTACTTGCATTGGTTTCGATTGCTGAAAAAGAGTCCGGATGCGGTAGATAACGGAGGTCTTTTGATGAGTTTGTGAGGAGTCAGCTGGAAGTTTTTACTTCTGGTTCTTCTGAAGAAGGAAAAGTCCACAGCGACTAACGTTA
The DNA here is from genome assembly GCF_001515645.1 of Sinocyclocheilus grahami. Lineage (NCBI taxonomy): Eukaryota > Metazoa > Chordata > Actinopteri > Cypriniformes > Cyprinidae > Sinocyclocheilus > Sinocyclocheilus grahami. Next base: position 173,951 of record NW_015505288.1, on the reverse strand, counting down.
CTTGAAGATAAAAACTGCCGGAAAATAAAACTCAAGAGGAAGATCTTGAG
>NW_015505288.1:153613-173613 GCF_001515645.1 Sinocyclocheilus grahami | reverse complement strand
TCTGACCAGAACTGTAATTTATATGCAAATGTCAAAAGGCTAAAAGGGTCTCTTAAGCCATAAACACCCCAAAGATCATGCATGATTCTACGCAGACGCTACAACAATATTGACCTTGAAATAGGCTCAGACCACCCAGGCCAAGTAAATATTGAAAAATTTACAATTCTTAAAGGGGTGGTTGATTGCGATTTCACTTTAGAAGTAATTAGGTATTAATGCCACTAGACCAAAAATTAGATCACTGCTCAATGTCCAGCTGCCCATTTGTTGCAAGTCCTTTGGATTCCGGCATCATAACCATTGAAGTCAGAACTCTGGACACTGTCGAACGGAATAACTGTCTGTTTGCTGCCTGAGTAAGTTCCACTGGACTAAGTACTCCCGGACTCATGGCAAGTGGAAGCTGACTTGAACCCTCTAGAATTGTGGGACCACTAACCAATTGTCTGCTCTGTCCACCTTTCCCTGATACAATGTTCTGAACACCATTTACTAATAGCTGACTGTTATTTACCTGTCCATTTGCAACTTGAGGCAGTCTCACTAGGTTTGGCGTTCCTGCGCTCATAGACACAGGATACTGACCTGGGCCTGCAACCAGTAAATTACCTCTACCAACAGGAGCCTCTAGAACAGAATGACCACTAACCAGTAGTCTAATCTCTTCACCTTTTTTTGAAGCACTCTGGTAAGGACCACCAATCAATCATTGCTTCCATTGACAGGACTTTCTACAATTGTTACGGTCCCTTCATTCTGTGCACTGGAAAGGGAGCCATCAACTACTGTTTGGTTCATATGTACCATTCCACTCAACTCTTAAGAACTTACTGGGTAAAGTAGTTGAGGGCTCATGGGACGATGACTTGGACCTAGACCTCCAACGAATACTTTACCTTCATTTACTGAACCATCTATAAGAGTTAATCTACCCTGCCCGTTCTCTCTTAACATCTGCAGTGAACATCTAGATCTGAACATCTACATGCAGTGATCTAGTTGTTGCTGTGGCATCAATACAAGGTTTGGAGTTGGTGAAAGGTTCTCAATTACAGCAGGATTAACTTCCCCTAAACCTTTGGTAATCATGGCTGGACTTTGAGGTCCAATTTGTGAGTACAAGACTGAATCACCAATGATGTTGTTAGCTAGAACAGCCTGTTGTCCACTACTAAAATGTTCAAGTGTATGGCCGTTACCTTGAGTCAGAATTCTCCCAGATTCTGGAGTTCCATTAATTATGTACACTCCTTGGCCAAGCCATTTCTCTGACAGCAAAACATTGCTTGCCATTGGCTGGTTGAATCCATAGTACATAGGCTCCTGTATGACAATCCCTTGATTAGGTTCGGGTTGGACAAGTGGGGATTTAACAGGTATCTCCTCAGGCCTGGGCTGGATGATGTTGGTCACGTGACTGGAAGATGCAGCCGCATTTGGTGTTGTCTCAACAGTATTAACAATAACTTTTGGGTCAGTGTGTCTGAGTCCACACACCTCAGCCAAGGTGTTGAACTTTGAACCCAGGTTGTTCAAGAACTCCAGATCATCATTAGACTCTATGAAGCTGCAGCTCCCAATGGAACTGGTAACAGATCCTTCGCCCTCATAATCATAGTGCTTCAGTCCTTGCTTTGGATAATCAATTCTGCAAAAGAATGAGGAGAAGTGTCATTCTACTTGTAATTTCATTCAGTGTTAAAGGGATAGTATACCCAAAAATTTAAGTTATTTTATCATTGACTCATGTTGCTCCAAATCTGTGTGGCTTTCTTTCTTCTATGGTTATCCAAGATGTAGATGAGTTTGTTTTTTCTTCTGAACAGATTTGGAGAAATTTAGCATTACATCACTTCCGCACCAATAGATCCTCTGCAGCAGGGGCGGGGGAGGGCAGTGCCCCCCTGTCAACAAGCTTGGCCCCCCTAAATTTGGAATCATATCACACCAAACCATTTTGCGTTAAATGTGCAGTTTGTCCTATAAACTATATATATATAAAAAATAAAAACATCACCAGCTGCTAAACTCAAATCTGCATTCTCTGGCTGGCACACACACGTTTTTAAAGCGCTGCACATTATAACCAATCACATACAATTCAGATGAGTCATCGCTGAAACACTCTGTTTCGTCACTGCAAGAGCTGGCTGACTGAATTTTCTGGCTAATTCTCTCATCAGAAACAAGAAAGTGAAGACGTACGAATGTAAGTAAGATATTAATTTCACAGTGTAGGTGTTGAACTTTGAACCCAGGTTGTTCAAGAACTCCAGATCATCATTAGACTCTATGAAGCTGCAGCTCCCAATGGAACTGGTAACAGATCCTTCGCCCTCATAATCATAGTGCTTCAGTCCTTGCTTTGGATAATCAATTCTGCAAAAGAATGAGGAGAAGTGTCATTCTACTTGTAATTTCATTCAGTGTTAAAGGGATAGTATACCCAAAAATTTAAGTTATTTTATCATTGACTCATGTTGCTCCAAATCTGTGTGGCTTTCTTTCTTCTATGGTTATCCAAGATGTAGATGAGTTTGTTTTTTCTTCTGAACAGATTTGGAGAAATTTAGCATTACATCACTTCCGCACCAATAGATCCTCTGCAGCAGGGGCGGGGGAGGGCAGTGCCCCCCTGTCAACAAGCTTGGCCCCCCTAAATTTGGAATCATATCACACCAAACCATTTTGCGTTAAATGTGCAGTTTGTCCTATAAACTATATATATAAAAAATAAAAACATCACCAGCTGCTAAACTCAAATCTGCGTTCTCTGGCTGGCACACACACGTTTTTAAAGCGCTGCACATTATAACCAATCACATACAATTCAGATGAGTCATCGCTGAAACACTCTGTTTCGTCACTGCAAGCGCTGGCTGACTGAATTTTCTGGCTAATTCTCTCATCAGAAACAAGAAAGTGAAGACGTACGAATGTAAGTAAGATATTAATTTCACAGTGTAAACAGCTTTAGAGATTATTATGGGAGTTTCTGATAGTGCTTGAACTCACTGGACTGAAGTGAAAATGTTCTTTGATAATATAAAGGTTCTTTGCTCTCTTTTTGTAAAATGAAAGTGTTATAGGCTAATTAGTAACTTAAAATGTTTTTATTAAATTCACATTAAATACAAAGTCAGTCGTATTAAAACTATTTTATGGTATGACACTCATATCTGTTACTTACTAAGTAAAAAGACGGATTTTTATGAAAAGTTAATAGATTACACTATTAGGCTACTTTGCCCATCGCCCATTATAGATCAACTAACTATCTACAAAGGTGTAAAATGCATTTACTTAAACATATTTGAGAATCGAGATGTTTCATGATATATTGAATGAAAATAAAACCCCTGCTGAAAAAAACAATATACACCATTACAAAATGTATAATGGTTTTACTGGTTATAATGGGACTTGTAGTGGTTTTACTGGAAACTGTAATGGAACCTGTTGGTTGGTTTTAATGGTTAAAAGTTGATGGTTTGTAATGCTTGCATTGCTATTTGTAGTGGAAACCATATACATTTTCTGTGATGGTTTTATTGTTTGTTTGTTTTTTCAGAAGGGACATAAGCCTATACAGTGGTGTATTGTAACTAAGTAATAATACTTCGTTACAGTACTTAAGTATTTTTTGGGAGTATCTGTACTTTACTTGAGTTTTTATATTTCAGCCAACTTTTACGCCACTACATTTCCTAATTAAAATGTATACTTTTACTCTGATACATTTCCCCGAAGCATATTCGTTACTTACTACAAAATAGTCAGAAGTCAGAAGAACATGGACTGCAGGAAAGCAGGTTTGACGAATCAGTGGTCTGGTGTCTGCAAGTTAGACTCCTAAAAAACACCTTTGCTCATGTGCAAACAAGTGCGCGCAACCACAGGTGATTCATTTCCCACTCCAGTCGAGGCTTGGGTGTGCTGTGCGATACAGCATCATCTGCGATAATGTGGTAAGTGTTCACCAAATCACACACACAGTGTAACAGATCGGCCAGGCTCCACCACCACCCAATCACAATGATCCCTCTCACCTGAATTCTGAGCACCTGCACCTGTCACCAATCTAGCACCTCATCAACCAGCCTGCATAAAAGCACACACCTCAGACACCCTCACTGTCCGGTCTCGTATACATGTAGAGGACTCAATGACTTTGCTACTGCTTCCATTTGAACACTTCCTGCATTGCTTACCTCCTGTGTTCCTCCTAGTTCACAGATCGCTGAGGTGTGTGCTCCTCCTGCCTGCATTCCAGCTCTGGTAAAGCCAAAGACCTGGATTACCCCGCTCATCATATCCTTCGAACAATTCCCTCACCATCACATCCTCTGAACCCTACCCCAGTACTCTCTGTGACCGAATAAACCTATTTTGATATACTAACCTGTTGCGTCAGACCTCTTCTGTTACACACAGAGTGCACACACGTGATTTATTAGTCTATTAAAACTCAAAATTCCAGGCATTCAAAATTATAGACGGAAAAAAATGCTTCTGTATGCTTTATATATTTATATTTAATATAGTTAACTTAATCTATATCACACAAAGAGCACCGTTTTTCTGCAGACTTCAGAATGGACACATTTAATAATAATTTTATACAAGTTCAGTAAAGCAATAAGTGACTTACATTTTAGACAATATTGCTTGTTTTTGCTAAATTTTGCTAACGGAAATAGTTCCTAACAAAGATCACAGCACTGTTTTGTGTCTCTGAGGAATGGTGTTTACTTATTGAATGAATCAGCTTTTTGAACGAATCGGTTGAATAAATGATTCAGTGATTCACTCATTAACACAGTCAAATGCTTTGTTTCTGAATGAATCACCCGTTTGAATGAATCGGTTGAAACGCAATGACTCACTCATTAACAGTCACTTGCTGCTACCTACTGGCGGTTTTAATTTCACATTTCGACTGTTTTTTTCATGTTTTTAATTATTTCAAATATCAGTATTCAACGTTTTATGTTAAAACCAAAACATTAGGCCTATATAAGCATCTGTAACTGCAGTTTAAATGCATCCACTTTTTGTGTGCATATATGCTCTTTTTCCATTTTGCATTTATTTGTACTTTTACTTTCAATACTTAAGTACATTTAAGATAAAAAATATATACTTTTTCTACTTAAGTACAATAAATATCACATACTTTAAGACTTTTACTCAAGTAATATTCTAAACGGTGACTTCAACTTCTACCAGTCATTTTCTGGTAAGATATCTGTAGTTTTACTTGAGTATGGCTTTCAGGTACTTTATACACCACTGAGCCTATATCAGTTATACAGTGGTATTGTGGCTGCTGCGTGTCACATGACAAGCATGAGAGCCCCCCCACCCCCTTCACTCGTGCCCCCTCAGAAATAATGAGTGCATGATGCCCCTGACACTACAATACAAAATTATTTGTCAAATAAATGAAACATGATGAAACTTTAAATTTTAGCGCCCCCCCCCCCCTCCCCCTCACTTGTGCCCTCTCAAAAATGATGCCCCTGACACTACAATACAAAATTATTTGTCAAATAAATTAGCGCGTTACACACCTCACGCATCGGATGCCGCGCGCGCACTCAAGGAAGTTGGACATAGTGCTGTATTAGAGGTAAAAAATTATATAAATACTGTTCGGTTTCTCGCACAAACCGATCATTTCGTGTCTTAGGACATCAATGTGTCATCACGAGCCGCAGGGTTTAATTTGGATTTGTCTGTGCATGTTTTTTTTACTCTCATAGATTTTGTTACCATTGCCATGCAATATACGACTGAGACTGCAACGGCTGGACTTAAAAATCATAATTTGTGTTCTACTGAAGAAACAAAGTAACCTACATCTTGGATGCCCTGGGGGTAAGCAGATAAACATCAAATTTTCATTTTTGGGTGAACTATCCCTTTAAATACACATCTGTGCAATAGGAGATAAGATGTTGCTTGGTTTCAAATGGGATATCAATAAATAGTTTTCCATGATTCCCAAATTCACATTTTATTACGGACATGAGCGCCACTAAAAATAGAGAAAGACAAACACACACATTTAAAACATATGTCTGTTTTACAGTGTTACCACTAATAATACATTTACAGTGGTACACAGCAAACAAAACTCATGCTCACAGATTAGGCAGAGGAATCCTAGAATTAGGAAACTATTTCCTGCTGCTCCAAAATTGGCTAATGTAGTGAGTATGGCCGCCATTTTTGAAACACAAAACGTTCCTTCAGAGCAAGTGCAAACCTCTAAACGGAGGACTTTCTCATCAGGGCAGACCAGTCCTTGCTTGTCTCTGATCTCCATGGTAACTTCATAAAAACCAGGCCATAAGTCATCTTCAGCGAGCAGTGAAGCACTTACATCTGAAAAGGTGAGGAACAGTGAGAGACTTGACTATTATTTCCCAGTGAACAAGAATGGTTATCATCTTCTGTATATATGGCGAGATTGCTTTCAGTTTATTGTAAATAAAAAACATTCTTAGATCAAGAGGATAGTGTACATTTGTTTCATCATTCAGACACTTGCAAATAAATAATATTATCTGTTTGGTATTACCATTTATTCACTGCAGGTTCCATTTCCCCTTTGTCTTCTCTTGTATCAATCTGAACTCTAGTGGAGCTCCGTTGGGATCTGAATCTTCATCTTCTGCTGTGACATTGACCACTCTGGTATCACTGCAGACAGTCTGCACATTATTAAGGAGTTTGGGGCAGTTATCATTCAGGTCCTCCACCTGCAAAGCTATAGTCCCTGTAGACGTCTGAGAGTGCAGTTCTAAATAACTGTTAACTGTATAACAAACACAAAACATGTTACAGTTAACCTTCTTAAATCATCTTTTACTATTTGACATGTACACTCCTTCACTACTGTTTACAAAGCATCCCAACATCATGATGTTGAAGAAATCATACTGTGTGCAAAGGGTGGTGACTGTACTATTTGTCTAAATTGTCAATAATGCTAATGAACAAAATCAATTAGATATGTCCAAATATTTTAACTAGCAGTGTAAATATTCCCAACATAATGCTCTGACCTCTTGTTCATACTAACCATCTGTAATGCAGAGGATCTTGGCATAGTAGGTCCCATTTACCACAAATGGAGACTCACGATCTGGTACCTTGTTCAATTTTATCTCAGCCGTATCCGTGTCAATAGAAATCCAGTTGTCAGGGTCATATCCCTTTGCATATCTAAACAAACATGGACCACTACATTATTGCAATTTTAAATTCTACTTTTGGTTTAGCAGTTTGAAGGATTGAGGTTTATAACATGAAGATTCTGAATAGTTATAAACCTCAAATATAGTATTGTCAAATATTGTAAAACTGTATAATGTCAAGGTGTATTAATGCTTCTACACGTTTGATATGCATGGCTTGACTTGTTATGTACTGCATATTCTAAACTTGTAAAGTCTTTTTTTCAAGAAATGCTTGGAGAAAACTTACTTGACTTTTTCTGCTGTTTTGCCTGTGTCTTTTTCTATAGCAGTGTAGGTGTCAATTACTCTTGGAAAATATTTTTTGGTGTTTTCAGATACAGATATAGGCTTGATCTTTGGCTTGAACGTTGAGCCTCCTGGTTTGTTTTTGACACTGATCTTTACTAAGTATGTCTTTTCCTTGGGTACACTGGAGCTTCCTCCAAAAAACATATGTTGAACACCTGCTCCAGAAGCTCCACCTGCACCTGCTGCTCCTGCTCCACTCCCTAGAGGTGCTCCTGGAAGAGCTTTGTTTGCAACAACTAGATTCAGGTTGATATCAGATGCTGACTCAAAGTCAACAGGTTAGTGGAGAGAACAAGGTGCAATTAGTTACTCTAAAAAATAAATGCATACATAAATATAAAAAAATAAAATGAATAAATAAATACATAACATCCTAACAAATATGTATGTAAACAGCACACCCTTATTACCTTTCAGCCCTGATCTCCTTGCTTCCATCACATGAACTTCTTAGAGCTGTGTACAAAATAAGCACGGACCTTGTTCAGGTACAAAACACCCATATTTATCTTCGCATCAGTTTCAATAGAGAAACGTCCATCCTCGCTCCCCGAGACTATTTCAAACTCGGTCAACCAATTGTCTGTCCTCTCGTCATCGTTATCCAGAGCCTGGATCCTCAAAACCTCAACAGGTGCCTCATTCTCATCAGTACTTGCTGAAAACTATGAAACCAGAAAAAAATGTCCACACTTTTTTTTTAACCAATTTTTCTTATGCTACAGCATTTAATTGAGAGGAATACCCTTGAGATAGTTTAAAAGAATACTTAAGTGCAAACTGAATGTAATGATATTAAAATAAAGTACTTTACATGTTCTTTAGCATTTGGTAGTCAACACATCATATTAAGTGTTCTACTTTGAAGCAGGACAAAAGATTTTTTAGCAATTTTATTTAACAATTTCAAATGTACTTTAATGTAAAGCTTTTAATTTGACATAAGTACAATGTTCACATTTCTTTTAATTTTGTGAAAGTGTACTTTCTTTAAATACACTTTTATTTCATTAATATTATGTTAAATGCAGTTTTTAAAAAATATTTATAAAACAAATATTTGACGTACACTACAAGTACACAATGAATACAGTTAAACAATTCTTCTTCACAAGGGTATTAAAAAAAGACTATTTAATGTCAAAAATGTGACCTCCTGACTATTCAAGTTACATTAGCCAATGCATATAGTCACCTCATCCTTCTCCAAAGTAGGAATATTGTCATTGACATCCAGGATATCTATAAATACAGTAGCTGTAGTAGAATTTCATTCAGGACTTCCATACATGTCAGCAGCTTGCACCGGAAGAACAAAAGACCTGTGTTCCTGTTCAAGAGAATGGGAACTTGAACATCCAGACGGTTTGGTGGTAACTTTTGAAGCTACCAACACACAAGCACACATACAAATATCAGTATAACTAGTAACAAATACCTCTCTGTCAAGTGTTGGGCTGTTCACAGAGATTTTTCCATTGTCTTTGTCAACAGCAAAGAAAAGTGTGCCATCGTTTGGCTCTTGCTCGATCAAGCTGTATGCTATCTTAGTGTGAAGAATGTTCGGCTCATCTGCATCTTTGGCCACAACTTGTGTTACAAAGGTACCTAGAAAGGAGAGAGCTATTACAAAAAACAAATGTTTCGCACAAGATCTTTGAGGTGAATGATTGGTCATTCCTAATTTCAGAAAAGTAAGTAAAAGTAATTTTTGACAACAGCAATGCAGTGGCAGTCTCACCAACTGGGCTCCCCTCATAAACGCTGCTTCGTTCTGGCTTGATGAAAACTGGTGGGTTATCATTCTGGTCCTCCACAACAATGTTGATTTTAATATTATCTTCAGCTATGGTTTCGTTAGCATACCATGCAGTGCCAATAAGCTACAAGACAAAAAAAATGTTTATAAAAATACCATAGGAAATAACGTTCGTATTAACTAGAAAAATCTGTCCGGAGTTTTTGGATAGTAAACAGTTTGTTAGAAATTTATTGATATGGGATAATTAATTGTAGTCAGGTCAATTATCCAAGTTGTCACTTAGTACAACATTTCAAGTTTACATTTACATTTAGTCATTTAGCAGACGCTTTTATCCAAAGCGACTTACAATTGGGGGATACATAAAGCGATTCTTCTTAAAGAGGCAAACAGACACAATAAGTGGTTGTAATACCAAGTTCTTAGACATTGTTCAAATAAGTACAAGCTAGAAAGAGAAGGAATAAATAAATTAATAATAAATTTTTATTTTTTTTTTTATGATGAAGTCAAGTAGCTTCGAAAGAGATGAGTTTTGCCGTGTAATGCGAACCAGTCCTTTGTATGTGTCTACTACAAAGTGACCAACAGGTGGCTGCTTGGCTCCTGGTCCAGTGTAGTGTAGTGTAGCATCACAGTCTCATCATTGTCTGATCGGATCTGAGAAATTTCACATTGCATGGTTAGACTGCTCTCACTCAAGAGGAGTGTACAAGTCAATAAAAAAAACAGTTTGTTTAAAATCACAATCAGTGATAAATCATAAATAATTAATATCATACAAGAGTCTTACTGAAATGACATTCAGTTCATATTACTAAGCATTAACTGATTTTAATGACCAAAATTATTATATTTATCTCTGTCTTACAAATTCTGCACAGTCCTGTTACCACATAGTTTTTATAATTACAAAAAAATGTAAAATGACTTAAAATTGTAACATCATTCTACACTGATAATGATGATTCTGTGGTGAAGTAAATACGACAGAAAAACAAATATAATTTCTACATGAAAAAGTTAGTTAAGGCAATATTTTAAAAAAGTAAATTCTATTTTACTACTAAATTCACGAAATTGTAGAGATTAAAGCGTAAAAAATCAAAGTAAAACCTACTCAACTTTTTCCCCATCATGCACTGGAGCATGAAAAATTAATAAGGTTGATTTGTTTTTTTTTGCTGTTTTCTGTTTACACTGTTTTATCATTGCTTTTGTTGTTACACTTATATTTAACCCAGCATTTTCTAGAGTGTAGGTTTAGTAATTTGCAATTTTGCTACATGTGGAGTAAATTTTTTGCTCAAAATTCATACTCAAAAATGATCCACAGAATGTTACCGTCATGTGTACCAAGTAGCCTATTGAAGTCTCTGTGTTCGGGTTAGTGCCGTATTACTACACTCTAAAAAATGCTGGGTTATTTTTTTAACCCAAATGCTGGGTTCAGCCTGTTGGGTCATTTTATAAGGTTGTTTTTAATATTTCTACCCAAGTGCTGGGTTATTTTTTTAACCCAAATGCTGGGTTCAGCCTGTTGGGTCATTTTATAAGGTTGTTTTTAATATTTCTACCCAAGTGCTGGGTTATTTTTTTAACCCAAATGCTGGGTTCAGCTTGTTGGGTAATTTTATTGGGTTGCCTTGCATAACATAAATTGATTTTATTCGTTATAATACTGAGTGTAATTTAATTTGATGTTAAAATATGTTCTCTATTCTCAGTACTGTTTGTTTTTGGGAAGGTTTTGGAGTCAGTCATGGCATCTCTCAGCTACGAGTGAAACGTGAGGCCGCGGTCTAAAGTTCGCAGTTCCTCCGCGAACAGCACCGGATCAGATTTCGGCGACACACCGGCACGAGAATTAGCACTATTTCGGTAAAAAAACGATTACAGAGAACGGTTGAATACTCTTAAATTAAAATGCTATTTTAAAGTGCCTTTTTTATTTCTAAAATGCTTGTTAAACGAGTTTAAATGTATGTAATATTGTAAACTATGCTGTATTCACCCAAATAAATTCAATTTGTTTTGTATTTTGTCCATGGATGTTCTTGCTTAATAATAAATGTAATTTTTTTTAATTATTGCTTTTGCCTATAGTAATTCTGTGTGTGATTTTTAATTTCCAGCCCATTTTAAGCCAGCAATATAATAATGTTTAAACAATAGATGACTTAAATTAAACAATCCAGCATGGTGTGTAAAAACATCTAACCCAACCAGCTGGGTCAAAATAACCCAGCATGTGTTCTGTCCAATATTTACCCAGAGCTGGGTTGCCAAATAACCCAAGTTGGGCTGTTTTTAACCCAGCATTTTTTAGAGTGTAATTATGTAGATATGGTGTCTACACGATATCTAGTATTATTGAGTAACACATAAACTTTAAAACTTTTTATTACTCAAACTTTTACTGGCCAAGTTAAAGTTGCATATTTTCTTTTCTACATTTACTTAACTTAGGTAAGTAGATTTGACTCGACAATAACAGGTAAATTGTACAGAGCAGTAGCAGTGAAATAGAATTAAAATATGTTAGTGCAAATTGTCACAAAGACTGTTATCAAGAAAATCATAAAAGTCACTTTTTTCATACATAATCTCCTTCCTTTTGCTTTAACTCCTCTTACTGTATGAAAAAAGATCAAACAAATAATAATATTTTCATTAATTTATGGATAATAAATTAAATTTGATCCTAAACCTAATTCCTCCTGATACCTTAAGTTAGATGCATTTTCAACCCTGTAGTCCTCTTACCTATATTCTAGTAGTAATAGTTTGTACTCTGTGGAAAGTGCAGACAGCTGGCTGTGCAACACATTTGTCTTTTAATAGAGAAACTGATTTATTGAGTGAATAAATCAGGAATACTGAATAACTTAATGTTATTATTGAAGCTAGAATTGTAATGTGCTGTACATGCAATGAGCAGAGAGAATTGCTATATCGTATGGTGTTATCTATTACCTTGCTGACATAGGGCAGATGACTGTAGTCTACATTTTCTATTAACCGTTTGGCAGGAACGACCCATTCCCTTTTATGACGCTGCTTCTGTGAACTGGTCCAGCAGTCTCCAATGCTCATGATCTGTTTAAAAAAATAAATAATAATAATAATACAAATAAAGAAATAATTTAAATATAATTCCATGCAAATTTATATTATCTATGGCCTGGTGGTTAGGTTTTGCTATGTTTTTAACAGGGATAGGTGGTGCATATTTTGGTAACTTTGTGCATTCAAATGTAAGACAAAAGACACAAATATTTAATACCCAAATTATCTGAAAGCCGCCTTTTTTATTTTGCATATTTGAGCGTAATATGAAAACAGGAGTTTGAGAGAATCACATGGCACATGCCAATGACCAGAAGGCTGTTCTTATGTTAGAGCAACATAGTGAAAATCTCCTCATATTCTGAATGTAACACCGAATGTATCAGATAGAAGAACTCTGTTTCAGGGAAGTAAATAGTACCAAAATTATAAGTGAATTTGTCAAATATTTTACTCGATTAATAATCATAGAGTCTAGCCAAAAGAATCCGTGCTTATTTTTCTATACCTTGAATTATAGGCTATTTAAATATTCAAAAGTCAGCTATTTGCTCGCTTTAGTTTAAATACATTTTTCCACATTGTTTTAATTATGTTACTCTACAGGACACGATGCTTCACTGAAACCTGAAACTGTTACAGTTCAGTAGTGTCTGTTTGGCATAAACTGATTGTCTGATACAACTGATTGTCGCCCATGTTCACACATGAATCAAGTTTGTCCATCTTTTATATAAAAAAAAAAAACGGTCATAGACTATATGACCATATTGATTGACTTGTTACCAGCTAAAATAGAAAAAAATACTTGGAATTTACAGGACAGTACAGTCTCAGAAACGTACAAAAAAGGTACCTTTTCAAAAGACACACTTTTGTACAAAATATTTTAATATTTACATTTTTTTTGTTATTATTATCATTAAAAAAAAAAAATACTCCCGACATGTAACGTGGTTGCGCTTCGGGTGAGCGGAGTTCAAGTCCCAACTTGAGGACTTTTCCCGATCCCATCCACTTCTGTCTGTCCTATTGCAATAAAAGCAAAACTGCCCAAATATGAATATTATATGTATTTTTTCTATTTTCATAATTAAACAATTCTCCATTTTAATAACTTGCACTTTCTCATTAACTGCTAGGCTACTCTATATTAGTGTTTAGAAGGTTGTTGTTTGTAGTTCAGATGCACTCATTTAAAGTTGAATGAGTGTAAAATATTTACTGTGGAGCATTATTGTATGGACTTGTAAGGGCTGGTCAAATTGTAGTTGAGGAAAGATATTGTACAGAGTCCTGAGATGCCATTGTCTGTATGATATTGTATGGATTTGTATTTCTTTTTTGGAACTGATCAATCGTAGGCCTCATTGATCTGAACAAATGCACCGCAGTTTTTGAGTGAATATTGCCAAAATGATCCACTCAAAAACTGAGGTGCATTAAAACAGAAATACAAAACCTGTGCTAACTAAAAGAAAACAAGTTAATAAAAAGACTGAATCCAGTATTTGGTAATAATTTGACTAGAAATGTCGTTTTAGTAAAATGCGATAAGATCATCTAGCATTTTCTGGAGAAAGAAAATATGCTCCGGATCAAAATGATTAGAATACAACATGAGGGTTTATCTCAACATTTACTAAAACATTTTTAAGATTAAAAGTTGTATCTGTTAACATTAGCTTTGTTGACATGCACAGAGAGATATTACAACTTGTGCTTGAATAATTTTTTGTTTTTGTCACTTCATTGGCGTATAGGTTTAATCATAAAAAATAATCATTATCATCATCATCATCATAAAACAATGATGTTACAATCATTTTGGTTCCTGCACATGATGTATGTCATTAAATTATATTGATATAACCTTTGAAGTATTAACATAATTAATATTTCACAATAACATTACATTTATTGTCTTTTAAAATATAATATAATTGGATACACTTTACTATAAGGTCCCATTAGTTAAAGTTAAAGCATAACACATTTAGGTCCATTTTGAACCAGAAAAGAAACATAAAAAATTATTTAAAATGTCATAGTTTTTTAGTAAGGGAACAAGTGTTTGCAAGTGTTTTAATATAATATAATATTGATTGATTGATTGATTTTTAAGATACAACCATTTAAAAAAAATCCATCATATATATGATGGGTATTGTGTAAAAGCAGTAAAAACATGGGACTATTATGGTAACATTCAAAATTTGTTTTTTTCCCCCTTCACTCATTAATGAGAAGTTGCCGATACAATGTAGTTTTAGTTGAAAAATATTACGTTATGACTGTTTTATAAATCAACGATTCATCGGAATCCAAAAATTGTATGCAGATTTTGATTGCAATATGAGGGATATATAACAATGATCAATTATTATTATTAAGAAAATGATCAAGATTTTTTATAATGTATTAGTAAATGCTGAAATAACATGAACTAAGATTGATAAGTTTTAGAAGTAGTTTTTCATTGTTAGTTCACGTTAACTAATTTTAACAAATGGAACCTTATTGTACACATTGCCTTTGACAACCTTCCACAATATACTCTATCAGCCTGATTTTTCCAAAACAGCATTTATGTGCTACATCCACATCTCTTTCTACTCACCTGCACAGCGTGAAACAACAACAAGGTCAGAGCCAGCGAAGTTCGTGGAAACATCTTCTAGAAGAGATGAAAATAATCTGTGAGTGAGAGAGTTGTCAGTGGCAGAGCTTATCAAACTGACACTGTTTTTGGCACCACAAAAATATAAGACTCTAGCATCTTTTGGTCCGCCCAGAAAAAAAAGCCTCATCACGTGCTTCTTCCACCCTGCATTTATGTGTGTGGGTTGGGGAATGACATACAGTATTACCTAAGATCTGTTTCTGCTTAAAAGACATCACAAAGCCCTTAGGGAAAAAAAAAACTTTTTAGATTAATTAATCATTACTAAATTAATTACTGAATGATTAAACTTGAATAAAAAAAGTTATAAATTATAATGAGTTACTACACAAGCGACACATTACGAAGTCATTGTTCTTTAGAGGTTTGGGTCTTTTGAAAGTTAATTACTCTATGAGTTAGATGAGTTATTAATAGCACAGTTCTAAGGAAATCCTCGTGTTAAAGCTGAAAGTGTGACCTTATGAGTTATGTAGATGAGTTCTTGCCAGTACAGTTCTGAGGAATTCCTCTTGTTAACATGCAGCCACACACTATTTCCTGGGACTTGGCCATAACAGCTCCAGGGCAGTTTTGCAAAGAAACCATCTGAAAAACCTGATCAAATTAAATTTGTTTTTTGTTAACCCAATGTGAGGAATGCATCACATATATGTCATTGATTTCTGAAGAAGAAACCCTAGATACTTTCTTTTTCCAAGGTAAAAGTATTTAGATGTCATAAGAGTCATGATACGTTTTCTTTAGCAGATGTCTGTCTTTGATTTGAACAGCTTTAATAACTAATAGGTTCAACCCCGCAAAGCAATTGCTTATGAATTTGTCTGACACTTGAAATGTATTTGATTTTATTTAAACATTTATTTACTCATCAAAGCCATTTTTTAAAAATCACTTTCACTGAACTTGCTAAAATTATGAAGGCCACCCCTAAAGTGACCTTTTAACATCTCCACTGTTCATTACTAAAATTATATACGATATTTAAGTCTATACAGTATATTGTCAAAATTGAGAATTTTTTCTTTAAAAATTCTTAATATCTGTCATGACAACTGCATGGTAATGTACATGACAATGTTAATATGTATGTGGTCTTTGCAGAATAAATCTGCTATGTTGCTGCAGCTGCGGCAGAGCAAGTACCGAGACTGCCGACACATCCACAACATGCTGCTGTGAGCATGTAAGGAATATTGCTGCTGCACAAACAACATATATGAATAACCCCCATAGCATACATGATCACCCCATAGCAGATCTATACAGGTGGAGCTGGGGAAGGTGGAGGGTTTCTGAAGTGCGCTGCTACTGCTACAGCAAACACTGCCAGGTATTTGAATGTTGAGCAGCGAGCTCATAGGTTACCGATCCAGGAGAGAACCAATCAGTTGTGTCATATTGAGTTAGATCTATCGGGCTGCGCCATCTAGAATTTCATGCCAGAACTTTGTATTTACATCTTTACATCTTTCCATCATGAAATAAATATAAAAGGTAATAGTAACTTTTTATTTCACAATTGAACTTTTCCTAGCAATTGCAAGTTCCCATTCAGTCAGTCCCTCTCGACATCACGTGACCAAATTAATGACCAACGAATTGAGATCTCGCTTAGAGAGACCAATTCACTTCGAGTGTAAACTAAATGAGCCAATGTACATTGGCATGCAATGATTGCATCCAGCTGAGTATAACTAGGCAGCAGGTGCAACGCATATTCAGCTTTTCGCTTCGGAGCCGAGTGGTCATATCGTTATGCTCCTGACTTCTACTGAGAGAAGCCTGAACGAGTTCAGCGCTTCGTGTTGGCGGTACGGCACTTCAGCGGTGGTGGTTTCCCATGTCAAGTGGGTTGCACACATCAGGCTGCACTACCCCTGTTTGTGCTGCAGGGGCCATCTCCCCTGTGCACTTCAGCATGCTAAAAGAGCTTTTTCCCTAAAAGAGCATTCACAGGCAGTGTTGGGCAAGTTACTTCCAAAATGTAATACATTATATATTACTAGTTACTGTCTTTTGAAAGTAATTAGTTACATTACAATATTACTGCCTCTGAATTGTAATGCGTTACACTACTTTTGAGTTACTTTTTAAGTTACTTTCACCAAAATATCCACAGAAGTATTATAAAATGCCAAAATGTAGTTTATGGGCCCCCCCCCCCCCCCCATTTTGGTGTTACTTTCATTAACATTAAAAAAATAAACATACAAAAACGGCCTAATATGTGGCCTATAAACGATTGATATTATGGGAGCGGGGTCAAGCAACACAAGCAAGCAACGCGCAAACTGTGCGCAAGAGTTATGCCGGTGAACGTCAGTCAATTATAGAGAAAGTAAAAAAAACTGACGGAGCTTTCTTTCAAATTATTCCCTTTATATTTCTCTTGTGGCCCGTATCCTATAGTGAAAAACAGAAACGTATTTGTTATTAGGTAGGCCTATAGGTTGTTTTTGAAAATCTGTGCACGAAATAAAGCTGCTCTTATTTTTCATTGATGACTGCAGTGTTAATAATTTTAATTATAGGCCTATAATTCAATTGTATAAATTAATAGACATGTTTAAAAAAAAACATTCTCAATGAGGAGTAGCCTAAACTAATAGCCTAAATTTTAATTATCCTCACAGCGGGAACGGATATAGACTATGATTTAACAAAAACAGATTTAGTTATTTTTAGTTAAACTTAATTTTTGTTGCTTGTCTGCGCTCGTCCGCTGCCTTTTTTCTCTTCTCCGACCCCGCAGCTCTCTCCGATAGCTTACTGTTAGTGGCACCAGTCCAGGTGTTTCCAGGTTTTACTCGTGCTATTTCTCCATGTTGAGAGTTTGGTGTCGCACATATTGCTAAGCATTCTTATCCTTTTCTCCGATAAACTGAAAATAACAGGAGTGTGTCCATCTCACAAATGTAGAATCCGTCGCTGCAGTCATCTCAAGCATCTGATTCCAGCAACAGAAGATAGACTAACTATTTTACCCGCGGAATTTTTTCTCTGGTGCTGTTTTGCGGTGTTAGTAATATGTTGTTGTAACTTGCGTTACTGAGATTGTAACGAGTAATAATATTACCCAAATTTTATTAGTAATGCGTTATATTACTGCGTTACAGCAAAACGTAATATTACTGTAATATTATTACTTTTGTAATGCGTTACTCCCAACACTGTTCACGGGTGCGTCTTGACGGCGTTGCATCTGGCAAACTCGACATTACGTCTTTGTAAAGACGACGTTGCGTCTTGCTACAGACAACATATCACCCATGCGTTTCTGGATGCAGTTGTTACCTGGCGTCGGGTGATGGTCACGAATGCTGCCTCATGTGTCTGGGCATTAAGCACGCTGAGGTGGTGTTCGTGGATGAGTCATGTTCATTGTTGGGCAGTAACGCATTACTTAGTAAAGCGTTACTGTAATCTGGTTACTCTTTTATTAACAGAGTAATTTGACGCCTTATAATTTTCAAAATAGTAATTAGAGTATAGTTACAATCCGAGGTCGCTATACGTTACTGCCGCGTTACATTGCTGACAGAATGCAGTGTTTTATAATCTAGAGATTGTAAAAAGGATGTAGCACACGTACTGTCAAATCAAGTGCCAGTGGATTAGAGACCTGCTCCCGCAAGACCAAACGCAACAGAGCGCAGCGCGGGACAAGATGGGGGAGTGCTGGTGTGGGCGACTAGACACTCATGTGTGTACAGTGTGCAAAATAGCAAAATAGAAATATCTAAACATAAAATATCTAAAACAAATGAATTGTTATTCATCTATTGCACAAAATCAACATGAACTAATATAAAATATATAAACGTTTAACATGTGCAGCGTTTCTATTTAGGCTATAACACGTGTTTGCAGCGTTGAGCAATGCAGTGCTGAAATTTGCGTGCTCACGAATCCTCTCATTATAACACACGAATTGTAGACATTATGAAAAATTAATTATGCATATATTTATTGTGTTATAATAGAGATTTGTGAGATTGCGATGAACTGAGATGTCTTTTAGAGCTTACAAATGCAGCACTCCTTGCTGGCATTCTGCCATGCCAAACCATGCACGCAGCAGCCACTTGCTTTAGTTAAAAATAACAGTGTTCTGTGAATGTTGATGCTTTAATAACAAATATTTATCGGGAGCCTGTATGCTGGGATTTCATAAATTTCATGGAGAAAAAAGTAACGTAACTAGTAATGTAACTAATTACTAATTAATTTTGAAATAAAGTAATCAGAAAAGTAACTTGATTACTTTTAAAAGGAGTAATCAGTAATCAGTAATTTGATTAGATTTTCAGAGTAACTTGCCCAACACTGGTCATGTTCTCATTGCAGGAAGGTGACCATCTCAGAGTTGCGGGCCAAGCTCCGTTACCTCAAATGGGGCGGAGCTCCATTGCCTTTAACTCAATCTAGTTCTCGTCATGGCCGCAGTCAGGCGGGGGCTACTTCAGGCAGTAGCACGGGTGGTCTGAGGGTAACAGTGATGGCAAACCCTCCAGGGAACCAACTCTCGGGGTACCATCGCTCGTCTTGCACTCTGCAACCAGTTGAGCTGCCAAAGGAACGTGTTGGGCCCTCTACAAGGAGCGTACCAGCAGTATCCTTCGGCGCTCCTCCCGACGATCGGATGTCAATCGCTGCATCGGAGGGTGAGCTGGAGCTTTCTGGAGAGGAAGATTCGACTGCGCTGCTGCCCTCCGGGACTGTAGCAATGCCTGAATCGGATCCGGAAATGATGGCTATGCTTTCCCGGGCCGCCGTGAGGGTAGGGCTCGAGTGGAGACCTCCATCATGTCTCTAGCCCTCAAGGTTGGACGATTGGTTCTTCGGGGGGGCCCGCTCTCCCAGAGTCCCGCCCCGGTGCCATTCTTCCCGGAGGTACATGAGGGGCTTACCAGGCCGAGGATGG
>NW_015505288.1:127422-152016 GCF_001515645.1 Sinocyclocheilus grahami | reverse complement strand
ATTTCCTAATGATGTTCCCTTATTTTTGGTGTCACTTTCATTAACATTAAAAAAATAAACATACAAAAACGGCCTAATATGTGGCCTATAAACGATTGATATTATGGGAGCGGGGTCAAGCAACACAAGCAAGCAACGCGCAAACTGTGCGCAAGAGTTATGCCGGTGAACGTCAGTCAATTATAGAGAAAGTAAAAAAAACTGACGGAGCTTTCTTTCAAATTATTCCCTTTATATTTCTCTTGTGGCCCGTATCCTATAGTGAAAAACAGAAACGTATTTGTTATTAGGTAGGCCTATAGGTTGTTTTTGAAAATCTGTGCACGAAATAAAGCTGCTCTTATTTTTCATTGATGACTGCAGTGTTAATAATTTTAATTATAGGCCTATAATTCAATTGTATAAATTAATAGACATGTTTAAAAAAAAACATTCTCAATGAGGAGTAGCCTAAACTAATAGCCTAAATTTTAATTATCCTCACAGCGGGAACGGATATAGACTATGATTTAACAAAAACAGATTTAGTTATTTTTAGTTAAACTTAATTTTTGTTGCTTGTCTGCGCTCGTCCGCTGCCTTTTTTCTCTTCTCCGACCCCGCAGCTCTCTCCGATAGCTTACTGTTAGTGGCACCAGTCCAGGTGTTTCCAGGTTTTACTCGTGCTATTTCTCCATGTTGAGAGTTTGGTGTCGCACATATTGCTAAGCATTCTTATCCTTTTCTCCGATAAACTGAAAATAACAGGAGTGTGTCCATCTCACAAATGTAGAATCCGTCGCTGCAGTCATCTCAAGCATCTGATTCCAGCAACAGAAGATAGACTAACTATTTTACCCGCGGAATTTTTTCTCTGGTGCTGTTTTGCGGTGTTAGTAATATGTTGTTGTAACTTGCGTTACTGAGATTGTAACGAGTAATAATATTACCCAAATTTTATTAGTAATGCGTTATATTACTGCGTTACAGCAAAACGTAATATTACTGTAATATTATTACTTTTGTAATGCGTTACTCCCAACACTGTTCACGGGTGCGTCTTGACGGCGTTGCATCTGGCAAACTCGACATTACGTCTTTGTAAAGACGACGTTGCGTCTTGCTACAGACAACATATCACCCATGCGTTTCTGGATGCAGTTGTTACCTGGCGTCGGGTGATGGTCACGAATGCTGCCTCATGTGTCTGGGCATTAAGCACGCTGAGGTGGTGTTCGTGGATGAGTCATGTTCATTGTTGGGCAGTAACGCATTACTTAGTAAAGCGTTACTGTAATCTGGTTACTCTTTTATTAACAGAGTAATTTGACGCCTTATAATTTTCAAAATAGTAATTAGAGTATAGTTACAATCCGAGGTCGCTATACGTTACTGCCGCGTTACATTGCTGACAGAATGCAGTGTTTTATAATCTAGAGATTGTAAAAAGGATGTAGCACACGTACTGTCAAATCAAGTGCCAGTGGATTAGAGACCTGCTCCCGCAAGACCAAACGCAACAGAGCGCAGCGCGGGACAAGATGGGGGAGTGCTGGTGTGGGCGACTAGACACTCATGTGTGTACAGTGTGCAAAATAGCAAAATAGAAATATCTAAACATAAAATATCTAAAACAAATTAATTGTTATTGCACAATTGCACAAAATCAACATGAACTAATATAAAATATATAAACGTTTAACATGTGCAGCGTTTCTATTTAGGCGTGTTTGCATGTTTGCAGCGTTGAGCAATGCAGTGCTGAAATTTGCGTGCTCACGAATCCTCTCATTATAACACACGAATTGTAGACATTATGAAAAATTCATTATGCATATATTTATTGTGTTATAATAGAGATTTGTGAGATTGCGATGAACTGAGATGTCTTTTAGAGCTTACAAATGCAGCACTCCTTGCTGGCATTCTGCCATGCCAAACCATGCACGCAGCAGCCATTGCTTTAGTTAAAAATAACAGTGTTCTGTGAATGTTGATGCTTTAATAACAAATATTTATCGGGAGCGTGTATGCTGGGATTTCATAAATTTCATGGAGAAAAAAGTAACGTAACTAGTAATGTAACTAATTACTAATTAATTTTGAAATAAAGTAATCAGAAAAGTAACTTGATTACTTTTAAAAGGAGTAATCAGTAATCAGTAATTTGATTACATTTTCAGAGTAACTTGCCCAACACTGGTCATGTTCTCATTGCAGGAAGGTGACCATCTCAGAGTTGCGGGCCAAGCTCCGTTACCTCAAATGGGGCGGAGCTCCATTGCCTTTAACTCAATCTAGTTCTCGTCATGGCCGCAGTCAGGCGGGGGCTACTTCAGGCAGTAGCACGGGTGGTCTGAGGGTAACAGTGATGGCAAACCCTCCAGGGAACCAACTCTCGGGGTACCATCGCTCGTCTTGCACTCTGCAACCAGTTGAGCTGCCAAAGGAACGTGTTGGGCCCTCTACAAGGAGCGTACCAGCAGTATCCTTCGGCGCTCCTCCCGACGATCGGATGTCAATCGCTGCATCGGAGGGTGAGCTGGAGCTTTCTGGAGAGGAAGATTCGACTGCGCTGCTGCCCTCCGGGACTGTAGCAATGCCTGAATCGGATCCGGAAATGATGGCTATGCTTTCCCGGGCCGCCGTGAGGGTAGGGCTCGAGTGGAGACCTCCATCATGTCTCTAGCCCTCAAGGTTGGACGATTGGTTCTTCGGGGGGGCCCGCTCTCCCAGAGTCCCGCCCCGGTGCCATTCTTCCCGGAGGTACATGAGGGGCTTACCAGGCCGAGGATGGTACCTTGGTGCTAGAGGGTATACGGGGGTCCCACTGGTGGAAAGGTCGGTTTGCGATTCAGTCGTGTCTTCCCGGGTCTGTAGGTACTCGTCTGGTCTGTCCGGCAATGCTTATGCGGCCTGTGTACCAGCAGTATCCTTGGGCGCTCCGCCCGACGATCGGATGTCAATCGCTGCATCGGAGGGTGAGCTGGAGCTTTCTGGAGAGGAAGATTCGACTGCGCTGCTGCCCTCCGGGACTGTAGCAATGCCTGAATCGGATCCGGAAATGATGGCTATGCTTTCCCGGGCCGCCGTGAGGGTAGGGCTCGAGTGGAGACCTCCATCATGTCTCTAGCCCTCAAGGTTGGACGATTGGTTCTTCGGGGGGGCCCGCTCTCCCAGAGTCCCGCCCCGGTGCCATTCTTCCCGGAGGTACATGAGGGGCTTACCAGGCCGAGGATGGCACCTTGGTGCTAGAGGGTATACGGGGGTCCCACTGGTGGAAAGGTCGGTTTGCGATTCAGTCGTGTCTTCCCGGGTCTGTAGGTACTCGTCTGGTCTGTCCGGCAATGCTTATGCGGCCTGTGGAGAAGCTGCCTTCACCTTACACACTACGGCGTTACTGCAGGTTCTTCAGGCTAAAGCACTGAGGGACCTGCACGAGGGTGGTCACGATCCGGACGTTCTGAAAGAGCTCCGAACTGCAACTGACCTCGCGCTCTGAACGACGAAGGTCACTGCGAGTACTCTGGGTTTTGCGATGTCCACGCTTGTGGTCCAGGAGCATTACCTCTGGCTGTGTCTGGCAGACATGAGGGATGCCGACAAGTTCGGTTCCTCAAGGTCCCTGTGTCCCAGACCGGCCTCTTCAGCGACGCAGTCGAGAACATGGCCCAGCAGTTCTCTGCTGCACAGGAGCAGATTGAGGCAATCCGACACATCCTGCCCCGGCGGGCAGCTGCTGCCTCCACCATCTTGTTTCAAAAAATCTCTACAGAAGTGCAGTTTTCTCTGTCTCTGGGTCTCAAGAGGACATGGAGAGTCCCGGACAGACCAACACCGGACCACACTCATCCTCCTCTCTCGCCAGCAGGCAGCAGCGGGCGGTTCAAGAGCGTCATCAAAGGCCCTACTCATGCACCCTCTGCCAAACCATGGGACCAGGTAAGCGTTGCACAGCACACTCAGACCTCTCTTTGGTCCGCTCATGGACCGGGTCCCTGCTTTCCACCTCGCTGCCCCACTGCGGATACATCGGCAGTCCCGCTGGTCCAGCTTGTACGGTGTCTGGGTGCCTGGCTACCCAACCCATCTCGCTGGCTCCTGTGGACAATCAGACTCAGCAATGCGATTCAGTTCGTCTGGCGTCCCCCCAAGTTCAGCGGCATCCACTTCACATCAGTGAAGGTGGCCGATGCTCCTGTCTTGCATGTGGAGATCGCAGTCCTACTGGCAGAGGGTGCGATAGAGCCAGTCCCTGCAGCCGATATGAAGACGGAGTTTTACAACCCCTACTTCATTGTACCCAAGAAAGGCGGTAGGTTACGACCGATCTTGGAGGTAGCTGACACCATCCCTTCGGCGAGACACGTTTACGCCTTGAAGTGGAACCTGTTTGTCGAGTGGTGTTCTTCTCATCGAGAAGACCCCCGAAGATGCCCGATCAGAGTCGTGCTGTCCTTTTTGCAGTAGGGGTTGGAGCGAAGGCTGTCTCCCTCCACCCTTAAAGTCTATGTTGCTGCGATTGCTGCTAACCATGACCCAGTGGAAGGGAAGTCGGTAGGGAAGCATGACCTGGTCATCAGGTTCCTTAGGGGGGCCAGAAGGTTAAATTCTCCCCTGCCCCCCTCTATACCCTCTTGGGACCTGTCTCTAGTGCTGGCCCATTTGAGCCTTTGCAGTCAGTTGAGCTGAAGTTTCTATCAATGAAAACTCTGCTCCTGCTTGCACTGGCCTCCATCAAGAGGGTAGGGGACCTGCACACATTCTCAGTCGACGAATCGTGCCTAGAGTTTGGGCCAGCTGACTCCCAGGTAATCCTGAGGCCCTGGCCCTGGCCCGGCTATGTGACCAAGGTTCCCACTACACCCTTCAGGGATCAGGTGGTGAGCCTGCAAGCGCTGCCCCCAGAGGAGGCAGACCCAGCCCTAGCTTTACTTTGTCCCGTCCGAGCCTTAAGATGGTACGTAGACCGGACGCAAAGCTTCAGGACCTCAGATCAGCTCTTTGTCTGTTACGGAGGCTGGCAGAAGGGGAATGGCGTCTCCAAGCAGAGGATGGCCCACTGGGGAGTGGATGCCATCACCCTGGATTATCAGGCACAGGGTGTGCCCTGCCCGCTCAGGGTGCGAGCGCACTCTACTAGAAGTGTTGCAACCTCCTGGGTGCTGGCTCGTGGCGTCTCGCTGACAGATATTTGTAGAGCTGCGAGCTCGGTGACCCCCAACACATTCTCTAGATTCTATAGCCTTTGTGTGGAGCCGGTATCCTCCTGTGTTCTCACCTCAAATGGGTAGAAGCACTGAGAGGCCCCAGTTTAGTGTTGGCTTGCTAAAACCGCTCCAGAGAGTCCGTACTGTAGACCCTGTTGAGCTCCTCCATCCTCTCGGCAGCCAGACGTGGCAGAACGTCTGGCGTCAGGCCCTCACTCGATGAATCCGTAAGAACCGGTAGAGGGCTGGGTTTCATATGTAGAGACCTAAGTGGATCCCATATGTGGAAAGTCCACAGTATAGCCTCAGAGCCCGTGTTTCCATTTTCCAAGAGAGTTACAATCACCTCTAATCTTCCATATGCACCTAAACGGTTGTTCATATGTGTAAGTGCTTCCGAAACTCCTTCGGGAAGGATGGGGCTTCTGCAACATTCCTGTTCCAAGTGGAACAGGTACGTTTTCCTATCTCACTGAGTGGGTAGTGCTACGACAACAGTGACTGGCCTTCTTGTTGCGAGCCCCGACCTACGCCGAAAAGGGGGCGCAGGAGGCTCGCACAGGACACTGGAAGGGGCAGCATCCATGGCGTTTTGGTAGGGATCCCAATTCGTCGGTCATTACCGGTGAGCCGAGCTCCCCCTAGCCCCCCGTAGTTCGCACTCTAGTCTATATTATTTTTAACAACTAGTCTTGTTATCAGTGATGGGGAAAGTTACTTTTAAAAGTAATGCATTACAATATTGCATTACTCCCTGAAAAAGTAACTAATTACGTTACTAAGTTACTTTTTATGGAAAGTAAGTGTTACGTTACTTTTGAGTTACTTTTTAAATCTGGGCAGTGCTTGCTTGTTTGTTTTTAATATAAAAAGTTCTTCTTTTACAAATGTAGAATCAGAAGAAAGTTCAACACTACTCAGCAAAAACAAAACTGAAACACAAATGTGTCATTTATGCTTAATAATATGGTTAAATTGGATCATCGAAGGTCCGAAGCCAAATCATTGGTTAATAAAATGGGATTAAATACATAAGTGATATTTGTCTATTTAACATATTTAATTATTGCAGGTTTGTATAATATTCTGAGTTTACATTTTGAGGAATACTGAATCTATTTTTGTGCAGGTGAGATGAGTACATACATGTTCATATTTCGTCTAGAACTACAGTAATATCATGTTCACACAGCGCACACCTCCTTAGTTCTGCAGAAACGGCATACTTCAGTTTTAAATGCGGCATAAATAGAAACCAGGCAATTAACTAAATGTCTAGAAAATGTAATAAAGTCAGATTTACATGGTAGACTTTAAGATACTAAACAAACTTACGCAATAATGAAAGGAGTCCAAGGAAGAGCAGGCCGATTCCAGCTGGTCCAAACCTGGATCCCTTCTTAAACGCTCCTGATGCTCCATTTGGTCCTGCTCGGGCACAAGCTCCCTGGTCGTTACAGGTGCACACATCCACCTGAATTTTCTGAGGTTCTGGACATGACAACCCCTGCTGGTCCTTGACGTCCACCATCAGCTCATATTCTCCTGGCCACAGCTTTTCATTTGTTCTGAAGATGGCAGTGGTATCTGATAGGAAGAAAAACAGAAGATCTCAACCACAAAGTCAGTAGTGGCAGAATGTGTGCGTTGTGGTAGTTTTGTGTATGCGCGACAAAGACTGACATGGAAGAGAAGAAATCCTTGAATAAAGTGGTTATTTTTGTTTTCTTTTTGCACAAAAAGTATTCTCGTAGCTTTGTAAAATTACGGTTGAGCCACTGATGTCACAAATACTATTTTTATTTTTTCTGGGCCTTGAACATGGTAGTTGCGCTACTGTCTATGCAGGGTCAGAAAGCTCTTGGATTTGATCAAAAATATCTTAATTTGTGTTCTGAAGATAAACGAAGGTCTTGCGGGGTTTGAAATGACAACAGATCTCTGACTAGTACTTCACATGTTTGACTTCTTACAATAGATAGCTTTTAACATGTGGGCTAACGTCCCCCAGTGACACAAGGAGGTACTGCGGCAGTATTTTTCTATAAATATTCATGGAATATTTTTAATTCGATTTTACTTCAATGCAATTTTTAAATTTTATGTCAGTGAAGTATTGTTGTGGGTCAAAAAATAAATTGGCAACATCTGGCATACCGTTTAAATGCTCGACTGTCCATTTCCCCTTAGTTCCTTCTGGGACAACATTGAAGGTGAATGGAGCTCCATTGGGAGGTGCATCCTCATCCACTGCAGTGACTAAGACGGCATCCTTGTCAGTACAGAGTGTCTTGACTTTGCTTGTCAAAGTTGGGCAGTGGTCATTAAAATCCTCTACTTGGATGGCAATGGTGCCTGTTGCCGTCTTTGAAGGCAAGTCTATTAAGAGAAAAGGAAAAACATATTAAAAAAATATTATAATAATTATATTAAAAATATAAAAAAATATATCTATATATAAAAAATATATTAAAAAATTTTTTTTTTTGCATTCAACACATGAATATAAATTTGAGACAAATGTTATAATACTGTAATATATAATAAAAACGAACGTGCCGAAAAGCAAACTAAAAGAAAGCTTTCGGTCTACTTTCCCTTAAAAGGTTTTTAAAAAGTACTAAAAAAATTTAAAAAGAAAGAACAATATATAAAAAGAGAATGCAATGTAAACGAATGGATCAAATTAATTAAATCAAATAATTGTTTACATCATAACTTGCAGATGGTTAAGCATCCAAACATTGACCCAGTTTTCAGTAACTACTGTTGATCAATGTGAAGATCTTCAGGGCAGGTTATGTCCCTGCAATATCCATTGTATTACACTATGTGGCACACTGGAAGTATGATTGGTCTATAAGTTAATTAAGTATATTATCATATATTATGGCAGGGAGTCATAACCTGGCAACATCTGGAAACAGTTCAAAAATGAGAAAAAAAATAGAACAGTTGGATAAATAAAACAACAAAAACTTCAACAAAGAAAGGTTTTCCGTTTTCCCTAGAACCACTGTTATTTTAGTATGATTTATACTATTATATTTTTGTTAATATTTCGAATTAGATTTTACTTTTATATTTTATGTTTTCAATTTGATTTTAATGTCTTAGTGATTTTGTTATGTTTTTGTCATTTTTAATTATTTATTTGTTTATTTTTAATAATGTCTTAAATAGTTTTTAGTTTCAGTTATTTTAGTACTTAAACTAAATAAAAATGAGAAATGTTGCCTTGGCAACTAGCTGAAATAAAATAAAATAGATTTAAGTTATAGTTATATTGTTGGTAACCAAAAAGTTGCTGGTAGCCATTGGCGTCCACTGTATGGAAAGAAAAGACTATGGAAGTCAATGGTTACCAGCAACTGATTGGTTACCAATGTTCTTCAAAATATCTTCTTTTGTGTTCAACAGAACAAACTTCTACAGGTTTGGAACAACTTGAGGGTGAGTAAATGATGACAGAATTTTAATTTTTGTGTTAACTATCCCTTTAATGTTTTATTTAGGATAGGCTTTTGGTTAATAACCCTGCAGAGAACTTGCCTTGAGTTATGCTGTAAATCTGGGCATAGTAAGTGCCGTTAACTAGATACTTGGACTCGCGGTCAGGAGCCTTGTTCATTTTAATGGCTCCAGTTGTCTCATCGATGGTCAGCCAGTTATCTGGGTCAAATCCTTTAACATACCTGTAAGAAAAGGGAACATATTTAGCTCAAGCTCAGTTCTCATTGTTTTCTATGTCCTCTTAATCGTTGACAGAACTATTTCTATGTATACGTACTTTACGTTGGTAGCTTCCTTTCCTGTGTCTGTATCAATGGCGGGGTATCTTGCGATGACCTCATTGCTGCTAAAAGTCTTTCCTTCTGAGATGGGGATGGCTTTTGTTAGGGGCATGAACCTGGGTCCTTCAGGCTGGTTTTTCACCTTGACGTTCACATTGTATATCTGACCCCCTGACATTGACCATGAACCGCCTGAACTGCCACTACCTCCACCGCCAGCTCCACCGTCAGCTCCACCACCAGCTTCACCGCCTCCTCCTGTGCCACCACCGCTGCCCCCGAAGTTCATATTCATTCCTTGTCCTCCTCCACTCACAGAGGAGTGGAATGGAACATTGTTTATAACACCAATGCCAAGGTTCAGGTCTTTGACATCCTCATAATCGACAGCCTGCAGGGAAAACAGACATGAGATAATTTTTTCAAGCAAATGACTGAGAGTATAATCTGCTTCAGAACAGCTCCATGCTATAACTATCCCTGTCAAAAGTACCAGTACTTTTAAAGTAAGTTGATACTGTAACAATACTAGCCTTTCTTCTGTATCAGTATAACCAAGTACCCATTACATTTATCACCCGAGTGCTGTCTGACTAACATGTTTTTGATGGTGAAAAAATGCACATTTCTGCCCATCTTGTATTAATGTAAACACAGTATATTATGTCTCCTATGAATGTTAATAGAATCCTTTTTGATGAAAAATCTAAGTATATTACTATTCAAAATTTTGGGGTCAGTATTTATTTTAATTAACACTTTTATTCAGCAAGGACACATTTAAAAAAAAAGAGAAACTGCCATGTTATTCCTTTATTATCGACTGCTTACTTGAATAATTACTTAAAATAATTATTTGTTTACTTAATTGATAAATAATTTCAATATGTTAATATTTATATGAAAAATGACCTATTATAGTAATAATTCATTTTTAATGATTAATAGCAATATTGGTATGAAAACTGACATTTTGCTATCATAAAAAAACCTACTCATACCAGAAATTATGAAAGAAATAAGCAACAAATATCATTGCACACCTTGTCAAGCATAATGACTGCCTCATTGGTCTTTGGGTCCGTGTGAATGCTGAAGTGTCCAGCCTCATTGCCTGATGCAATAAAGCACTTAGACACCCAGTTGTCCGTGTCCTTAAGATCCAGGTCGCTTGCTTTGAGTCTCATCACCTCTACTTTCTCTGTATTTTCCTCAATACTGGCCTCAAACTATGGAGGAAGAAAAAAAGAGGTTGCAAAACTGGAAGGGACCACTACAGTACAACAACATAACTGTGTGGATTTAAACATAGTGAAGATATTTTCTTACTGGGCCTTCCAACACAGGTACATTATCGTTGACGTCATTGATCCTGATGGTGACCGTCCCTGTGGCGGCATTGCCACCTGCAGCTCCATTCAGGTCAGATGCTTTGACAAGCAGGACATACTGATCAACGGTCTGAAGAGAGAGATGGCGTGTGAATAAAAAGGTGGAATCGTCTACATACTGCTCATTATGCTCAACAAAAGCAGTCATTGTGTCTTTATATGTTCCTGCATTACTCATTTAAAATGAAACAATAACAGAACATCTAGCACTGGCACAATGAAGCTCATATGTGCTGTAACTGAAGAAGAGCCAGTGCTGTGTGTGTGTGTGTGTGTGTGTTATGTAGCATGTTAGATATCAGAAACACATTGGATACAGTGATGGTGGTTTCTCACCTCTCTATCCAGGTTAGAACTGACAACACGGACTGTGCCGTCACTGTCAACTCTGAACATCCTCTCCCCAGCTGGCTGCTGCTCAACAATCTCATACTTGATTTGAGAGTTTGGGTTTCCAGGCTCATCGGCATCAAAGCAATTAATCTTCATCACTTCTGTGTCTGTATCAAATAAGAGTGCCCACGATAAATGAAAGGAAAAAATATTTCGAAAAATTGACTTTAAAACATGTGATTCTAAGTTCTTAGAAATGCACTCTTTATATTTATGTTGGTTTCTTAAAGTAAAAAAAAAACTTTTTAATAGCATTTTAATACTGTAATACATTTCAAATGGTGTAACCGTCAAGTACAAAGTAATAACATTTTCTCAGACCTTGAATACATGTGAATGTAAACACCTTTATCATTATTTTTAAATAGTTTTTAATTATACACTACTGTGTATAATGAATACTTTTAAACAGCACAGATGCATTAAACCATTCTTTGACCAAATGTGACATTAAAGACATTTTCTTTAATATTTCTACATACAATAGAAATACATATTTCTATTTCAAATAAATGTTGTTCTTTTGAACTTTCTATTCATCAAAGAATCCTGAAAAAAAAAATATATATATCACCATTTCCACAAAAATATTAAGCAGCACAACTGTTTTCAACATTGATAATAATAAGAAAATATTTCTTGTAATAATATTTTTATAATATTACTTTTTATACTAAATTTTTACCGAATAAATGCTTTGGTGAACATAAGAAACTTCTTTCAAAATCATTTAAAAATCTTACAGACCCCACATTTTCTGAGCTACTGTAGTGAATTATTCATTCATAAATATCATTACATTTTTGGGGAGTTGCACCACATTTTACAACTAACCTTATATTACCAAATATCCATAATATATAAAGTGCAGCTGATTTTTCTCCCCTAATTAATTTCTTATTAAATTACTGTTAAATAATAATACAATATTATTAAATAATAAGAATAAGGTAAACATTATTTATTACATTTTTATATTATTATATAATTTATAATTAAAACTACTTTATAAAAAAGAAATGAATTATAATACAGAAAAGTATACTGCATATCAAAATTAGCATATGAATACATTTTAAATTAACAGATTAATTAATTAAAAGATCCAGGACAAAAAAAAGGGTTTGAACCAATAACCCACATGCGGAATTTGATCATTATAAAAATCACCATTATGTTTATTGTACAAACTTCGTCAACTTTTTTTTAATATATATATATATATATATATATATACCTGTAACAACTGCAGATCACATACCTTCTGGACTGAGCTCGTCTACAGCCCCGGGATTCATCGGACCAAAAACAGGCGGATTATCATTCTGATCCTTCACTTTTATTCTCAGCCCAATGTCATTTTCTGCAATCATGCCATCTGTGAACGTAGCAATGCCTGAAAGCTACAGAGGAATAAATTCAAGATCACCATCCATCATAATCAAGTGTAGGTGTTAAAGCCACCTTCATCACCATCATCATCATGAATCATCATTGTCATCACAGCCATTTCACTTACATTGTATTGTGCGATGGACTCTCTGTTAAGGAGCCCCGTTATCCTGACATATCCATTTTCAGGATTCACCACAAATAAATTGAACGGCTGCTGGTCTGCACCGACGCCCTTCAGTGAGTACCTCACATTTTTCAGTTTGACGTCTTCCTTATCTGAGCGAATCTAAATAAATCAGAAACACATTTATTTAACACAAAAACCGATCAAGCCTACAGTGACCTGACACATGAGGCATTGTAAATCTCAAATGCTTACTTTAGTTGATGATATTGTTGCACTGTATGTCACACATGCGATGTAGTGAGTTCATCAGCTACTTTTGCAATAATGATACTGCAGACATCAGTTTTATATACAAAGTTTGAATTACAAGAAGCTAAAGTTGTCATTTCCGTGTATATTCTACATGTAATTTATATGCAATTTCTATGCATAACATACATTTAAAGGAACAGCTCACCCAAAAATGAAAACTTGCAGAAAATGTACTCTGTCAAAGATGAGATTTGGACAAATTTTAATGTCACTTGCCTACCAATGGATCCTCTGCAGTGAATGGTTGCCGTCAGAATGAGAGTTCAAACAGCTCATAAAAACATCACAATAATCTACAACTAATCCACATGACTCCAGTCCATCAGTTAATGAATTGTGAAGTGAAAAGTTTGTTGTTTGTAAGAAACTGTCTTCTTCTGGCTAAAATACTATAATTGATAATCCATAAGAATGCTTCTGTCAAGACACCGGTCTGATCTGGGTTTGTTTATGTTGTGTCCAGGGGTGTATTCCAGAAAGCACGGTGAAACTTACCGTCAGCTAAACCCTGAACTTTCGGTTGATTAACCCCAAACCTTGCTTACTCGAGGTATGTGGTTCCAAAAACGTGTCCCGGAGTAAATTCATTCAACTCAGAGTATGTTCCTGGTTAAGACCATAGACTGTAAAAAAAGACTCAAGACATTCTCAACAGAGCGACGAATCGACGAGTCACTATGGAAACGGACGCTAAGAAAAAGCATGCCATGCTGTTTCTTTCTTCTTCTTTTGTTCAATGGTCGTTTACATGCTTAGTGCATATGATGGTTGTGCAATCATTTGTATTTTTTTATTCGTTTAATCTTTAATCCTTGAGAATATAAATGATATTGCTGTTGTATCAATGAAAATTTCAAATAAGTCATTTGTGTCAACACATATTGAAACATTCAAAAAATAAAGTAATTTGTGTGAAAGCATATTGCTGATTATTGCCATATAATTAACTTAGTTAATGGTACGTGTTTGTGGTCACAGTTTCATTCGCTGTCTTCTTCTGGCTAAAATACTATAATTGATAATCCATAAGAATGCTTCTGTCAAGACACCGGTCTGATCTGGGTTTGTTTATGTTGTGTCCAGGGGTGTATTCCAGAAAGCACGGTGAAACTTACCGTCAGCTAAACCCTGAACTTTCGGTTGATTAACCCCAAACCTTGCTTACTCGAGGTATGTGGTTCCAAAAACGTGTCCCGGAGTAAATTCATTCAACTCAGAGTATGTTCCTGGTTAAGACCATAGACTGTAAAAAAAGACTCAAGACATTCTCAACAGAGCGACGAATCGACGAGTCACTATGGAAACGGACGCTAAGAAAAAGCATGCCATGCTGTTTCTTTCTTCTTCTTTTGTTCAATGGTCGTTTACATGCTTAGTGCATATGATGGTTGTGCAATCATTTGTATTTTTTTATTCGTTTAATCTTTAATCCTTGAGAATATAAATGATATTGCTTGTTTGATGCTAATTATATATTAAGTCATATCAGATATGTATTTTGATTTAGAATTTAGACATTATAGAAAATGCCGATCCATGTGTGAGATGATAATCTAAAATGTAATAAATAAATATATATAATATAATAAATTAAACATTAACCTGTCATAGTGTTTTATAATTTATACAGATAACTGTTATATATGGCAATAAAATAAATATAATAACCATATTAGAATAATATATTGACTTATTTATTACTTATATTAGCGCATTCTTCATTAACATATCATACAATATATATAAATATAAATAAATATAATAGACTATATTACATATTGTAATATTATATAATGTTGCGCTATCGGTCACGCCCACTGAAGGCTCGTCAGTAGATCACACGTGCACTGAAGTGAACTAACCCTGGAACATAACCTGCTCCGGAGCAGTTTATCTTCAGAGAGCAAGTTACTATCGTTACTTACATACCCTGAAAGTAACCTCCGATTTTGGAACCGCTTATCCTCAAACATACCCCGGGTATGTCACATAACATGCTTTTTGGAATACCCCCCTGGTCTGTCTGGAGCACATGGCTGTCAGTTGGTATTTGTGTTTGTCTTGTGCTCTATTTCTATTGTTACCCTGCCCCTCTTTTTACGTGATTATCTTGTTAGGGTTAACACCTGTTTTAGATCATTAGTCTCCCTTTATATTCTCCTCTTGTTTTCGGTCCTGTGCCGGATTGAATCTCTGATCTGCTGAGTTAACCTGGCTTTTGTCTCTGTTGACTGTGTCTAGTCTAGTCTAGTCTAGTCTAGTGATGCAAAGTCCGATTCATTTCCGCGAACCGGTTCTTTTCTGACAGATCAGCTCATTGAACCGGTTCAAAAAGCCGATTCATCGGTTCCTGACGTCATCAAGAAATAACGTCTCTACGCATTTCTTTTCTAATAAGTCAGTGCCATGTTGTATCAATGAAAATTTCAAATAAGTCATTTGTGTCAACACATATTGAAACATTCAAAAAATAAAGTAATTTGTGTGAAAGCATATTGCTGATTATTGCCATATAATTAACTTAGTTAATGGTACGTGTTTGTGGTCACAGTTTCATTCGCGGATCCTTATGTCGGATATGACTGACTGACCAATATTGACTAGCCTACAACTTGGATAAGATTCCTAAAAGTTTCACACCTACAGCACACATTACAGACATTGATGCACAAACGTGGATATGTTCTACATGTCTACAGTATAAAGAATGAATAAACCAGTCTTATAAACTCCTTGATTTCGCTTAAGCAACTTTAAATATAATATGCATGCATAAAATGTATTCACATCACTCGACAGAAAGGTTTTTGCAGGTTTTTTAAAAATGTAAATTAATAACAGTCATAATAAGCATATTTCCAGTACGCGCCTCAGGCTTGCACAGGATCGTCAACTCACTCATCAGAATCTTCGGTACTCCTTGGCAATCTTCGCCACGGCTCATTCGGTTCTTGTTGAGTCCTCGGTAATCCTCGGCAAACTTCGACAGTTGGTTGAACCGGCTCAATCGGTTCTTTTTGAGTTGGATGTGCTACTTTGGCTGTGCGTTCTGCATCATCAACCCGGAACTAAAGTTCAATTCAGTTCGATTTGTGAACCGGTTCGACCGGTTACTTCCTGAGAACCGGCTCAAAAGAACGATTTGTTCAAGAACCGAACATTCCTAGTCTAGTCTAGTCTAGTCTAATCTCCTTTGCATTTATTTTATACTTTTTGATATTAGGGTTTTTCCTTTTTGCTTTAGTTCTGTGCTATCTAGTTCCTCGTTTTCTGAGATCCTGCCTTTTAGTTTAGTTTAGTTTTTGTTTTTCCCCTTCCCCCTTTTGCTCCCCCTTCCCCACCGGCTCTGGCTGCTGGACTCCCTACTGCCTGCCACCTCCCTCCCATCCCTTGCTGCCCTGCTCAACCTGCTTCCCTGCCATTCCTGTTCCATCCATCCAGCTGCTCTGCTAATATCAGTCTTGTCCACCAACCTCAGAAGATTTCAGTTAAGTCAGCCAGGCTTCTGCCTTCACTCTCACTCTCTCTCCCACCGTTGCCATTCCCTGTGCCCTAGTGCTCACTGGAGAGCTTGTCTGTCTCGTTGCTCTTGAACTGTTGCTCTTTGCCATCTGAAACCCTTTTCCTAGACACCTCCTGCTGAGCTGATATTCACTTCCATGGACCTGGCTGGAATCTCTCCTGGTTACCCTCTCAGACAGTGGCTTAGTTCCTGAGTTCCTGTTTTGTGTTTGAAACTCAATAAATCTGTTATCCCTGCAAGTGATTCCTCTTTCTTTACCACCCTGACAGTTTCCTTCAATGAAAAGTTCATCCCCTCTTATCCTCTCACATCAATCCACCAATATATTTGATTAGAACTGTTTCGATCTGTGCATATTTATCTCCTGATTCAGATGAGACCACTTTTTAATGGAGAAAGCAATATTATGGAGATGACTTGAAGTTTAAAAACATTGTGATAAATTTGTTTATTACAAAAACTGCTTTTCGCTTCACAAGCCATTAATTCATTGGATTCATGTTGATTACTTGTGGATAATTTTGATGTTATCAGCTGTTTGGACTCTCATTCTGACGGCACCCATTCACAGCAGAAGATCTATTGACAAGCAAGTGACTTAAAGCTAAATTGCCTGCAAATCTGTTCTGACAAAGAAACAAACTCATCTTGGATGGCCTAGAGGTGAGTAAATCTAAAGTAAATTTTCACTTTTGGGTGAACTAGGCCTATTCCTATAGTTGTACTATAAACTGCAATTACATGAGATTTTATTTTTCCCTTTTAACTCCCTGGTGAAAAAGATGATGCCTTTTCTTTTTTACACTTTGATTGTGCATTAAGGTTGATGTTTGCATATCAATGTGTTTGACGCAGGAAAAGTCTCACTCACTTTTGCAATGAACTCTCTCTTGGTGTAATCCACATTCTCCTCTAAGATTTGGGGAGGGACGATCCATTCTCTCTTCTGCCTGTGGAGGGCCACAGAGTGCTGGAATCTGGCTTCAACCTCAAACACATGCTGTGGGAAAACAGAAATGCACATCAACAATTTGTGAAGACAGACTTATCCTGCCAACCTTCTCACACAGCAGAAAAAGGAGACCAAGAAATATTTGTTTTTATATTTGCTACCCAGCCTGTTGAGAACGTTCTCATTAGCAGGATTTGTAAATGATTCACTGGTGAGTCATTATAAATGATCGAAACTGCGATTGCAACTTGCACGCAAGCATAGTTGACACTAAGCTCATCCTGTCTGTAAAATTAAACAGATGCTGTAATTTATATGAAATGAAATGAAAGTGAAACCTGAAAAGATTTGCAACCACAGAAAAAATCCCTATACAGGAGTCGAGAAAAGAAAGAAAACCTTGCACTATCACAAATATGTCTTAGTAAAGTGGCTTCTTTACTTTCTTCTACAGTGCATTTCTGAATTGTAACTACAGAAACTTTGCACAGTACTTCTACAAGTGTTTATAGAGATACATGGAGATTTCACATTTTGTGTAGTAATTACATAAGGTTTGATACATGCATTAGGTTGTTTTACGTAAACTGAAGGCCCAATGATCGTCGTATAAATAAGTAGAACCTTTACATTTGTGAAGTGGAAATAGTAGGTATTAAAAACTGTGATAAAATGTGTGATTCACTTTCTCATACACACTCTGTGTATGAAACATGTATGGGTATAATGTATGCAAAAAATATTAAAACCGAAAGCCAAAACAACCAAGACTGTGAGCTATTGGCACATCTACCCAGCACATACTGATAAAAGCAGTAAAATACTCCTTCACTGGGATTCTCCAGTGTAAACTATTCCAGGTAAAGTGATTTTCACTCATTTAGTAGATCACAATCATTTAGTAACCATTTGAATCGACTGTTGCTCGGTGACTCATCTTCATTAGAATTTGAAGAATTATTACTGAGAAATGTCAATCATTGAGGTGGCAGGGGGCGGGGATTTCAACACACCTGAAATTGAATAGAATAGGCTATACTTTCTCACACAACACTTGCAGATCCAGCTTGACTGCTTTAGTTTGTCTGTCTGTATTCTAGACAGAGCCTGTTCTGAAATAACCTTAACGAAAATACACCACGGTAAACAGTGGAAGTTCCCAACAAAATACTACAATTACGATGATAACACCATAATAAGGATCTCCAGACCAATGTAAAAAACAAAAAAAACGTTAATATATTATTAATATTTATCTCCTGATTGACAATATCACCAACAATAATATAATAGCCTATTATAATACTGTATATTTAATATTATGTGTAATAACTTATAAATAACGTATAGCCTACAGGCTACACTGTAAACAATAGATAGATAGATAGATAGATAGATAGATAGATAGATAGATAGATAGATAGATAGATAGATAGATAGATAACCCACTAAAAACTAAATTGTTGTCTTAGCACTGAGAATTGATTTGCATTTTATTCAAGGCTTTGAACTTAACCACTGATTAAACTGATTAAACAGAACTGAATCTCTGAAAACTAAAATCAACTTTGACAGAAATGATTGTGAAAAGTTTAATAGATGGCCAAAAAGATGCAACATTTGATAGACAGAAATGTAACATGTAATGTAACATTTTTACCAAGTCTCTTCTTTTTTTTTTACATTTAGCTGCCATTGTAAATTCATATTATAATACTGTATATTTAATATTATGTGTAATAACTTATAAATAACGTATAGCCTACAGGCTACACTGTAAACAATAGATAGATAGATAGATAGATAGATAGATAGATAGATAGATAGATAGATAGATAACCCACTAAAAACTAAATTGTTGTCTTAGCACTGAGAATTGATTTGCATTTTATTCAAGGCTTTGAACTTAACCACTGATTAAACTGATTAAACAGAACTGAATCTCTGAAAACTAAAATCAACCTTGACAGAAATGATTGTGAAAAGTTTAATAGATGGCCAAAAAGATGCAACATTTGATAGACAGAAATGTAACATGTAATGTAACATTTTTACCATGTCTCTTCTTTTTTTTTTTACATTTAGCTGCCATTGTAAATTCCTGTAAAGGGTTGGACAATTGAGGCGATTGCCCTCCGGCATTTTAAGAGTTAAAGACAATACAAGGCTTTTTTCACACTAACTTTATAAACATAAATGTGGTTGCTTTACACATCGACAGTGCTATAAACAAACAGGCTGCCAAACAAGCAAACAAAAGCAGTTTCAGTTTTATGAGAGATTGTTTCGGTTTACAAAACGATACTTGGTCATACAGAAGAAAGACTCAAATGGAGTAGCTAGGCTATGTTAACGTGGATATCTATTGACTGATATATTTAAAAGCACGACAAACTTACCGATAGTCCAAAACAAAAGAGAAAAGCGACAGCAGTCGAGATACGCCGGGCCATGGCCGGAGGAACACACGGTATTTATTTCCTGGTCGCCTGAGATCCGCTGCTGTCACCAGCTGCTTATAGAAAGTTTAATAGATCCCGCTGCTGGAGAAGTGCGTCCCGATGCTGTTTGATGCGCGATAATGCGAATGAGATCGATCCGGAGCGCTTTACACTAACTCCTTATTCATTGTTTCTCCCACACCCTCACCTTTCGGGTTAAAAGGAGGACCCAACGTCACAAAGATGGGTGTGTGTGTGTGTGTGTGTGTGTGTGTGAGAGAGAGAGAGAGAGAGAGAGCGAGATAGAGTGAAAGAGAGAAAGGGTTGGGGAATATATAATTTTCACAATTACATTTCATGTATCATAAGGGGTGGCAAGTGTTCTCACCCAGTAGTATTAACATATATCCACAAGACCCATTCTTAACCCTTTATGTGGTGTTCTATGAGTAATAAAACTTGGATCATTAAAAAAAAAAAAAGTATTATTATTAGATTAATATATTATATTATTAAAGTTAATCAATATGAAATTAAAAATAAATATTTAAATTAGTTATCTGTAACATTTTAAATATTATGTAAGATAAAGAATGTCTCCAAGTGTTAATAAATTGCATCGTGTCATCTTGAGCTAAATAAATACATTTTAATATATGATGGAACTTGGGCTATAGCTATGCTTTAAAAGGTGACATAAACAAACAGGCTGCCAAACAAGCAAACAACAGCAGTTTCAGTTTTATGAGAGATTGTTTCGGTTGATCATGTTTTCGGACAGGTGAAAGGGTTGACAGTTTTATATTTCAGGATTTCACCGTAATGTTTTTAGTAGAAGGTGAATCTAACGCTGATATTTCTATAAATATCAAGTTTTCAAAAATCAATTGGTAAATGTCAGTGCTTTAACTGTTTCTTATACTGGCAGACATACATAATAAACAATGAACAACATATAAAATAAAGTGATAGAAGAGGAAAAATGTACTTGTTTTGAAAAGTTCAAAAAAGAGTTGTTTTTTATTTATGGGTTTCTGCACAATTTGAACAAAGGTTTTAATGTGTTTATGTATGCATGAAACCCTAAATAAATGTATAAACACACAGTATACACACACGTATTTGCTAATCAAGAAGTTGGAGACACAGGTCTGGGTCAAAAGGCCAAAAATGTGTCCTCATGGGGAAAGACGGGCAAACATAATACTGAAAAGGAACACTTTTTTTTTTGACGTTCTAAAATACCTTTAAAAACACATAGTATCACTATTGAAGTCACATAAGTGACACAAAAGGTATATGCTTTTGTAAATATGCATGCTTCTATTGCTCATTGACAGTGTGATGCTGTATGCTCTCACATGAATGTTTTGACACCACCAGTTTTATGCTTGTTTAATGGAAATAATACATCCTAAAATGATTCTGAGATCATTCATTTTTAAATCACACAAAAACCTCCGAGCAATCATGTGTAGTTTTGCTAAAAGCTATTGTGCTGGCCTAGAGATTAACTTCATTAGCAGATCAGAAGCCATGCTCTTTGAGGTGCTCTTCTTTAGAATTAATATGAATCACATTTAGTATAAACGGATTCCTCCGAAGCTCACACCTTAACATGTGCTTATTAAAAGTTGGTCATATTCAAAACAGCTTAACCGAAACATGTCTGAGGGTTTGCCCAACTAAACAACTAATCAGCAAATATTTTTCTATTGACTTTTATTTGTAATGGACGTGTGATTGTATGCTAAATTATTTCTGGAACTAGTTTTGATCAATAGTTTTGCATGTGAATTTCATGTACACACTTATTTGGCTGCGATAAGACTCCCAAACATATTCCGATGTACTCTGTGACGCAACTTCAGTGGAAAGGAGAGAGTGTTTTGAGGGAAGGTGAAGTCATGGAATGGCTGCTTGCTTTAAAGGAGGTGTAAGAAAAGAGTGAGAAAAAAAACTAGATTGGGCGAGACAACTTTAGCTGTTTATTATGCCGATCTGTCTCTTTCACTTACTCACTCCCACTCAGTTTCTCGTACTTAATTGTTCACTTTGCTGACTGTCTCAATTTGAAAAATACAATCAAATAAATCCAAATCATTGTGTCATTAAGAATGAGCACAATACTTCAGCATTAAGTATGCTTTTCTAGATGTTAATAAGGCCTTGGGGTCTCTCAGATTGGAAATAGAATATGAGAGCTAAGAAAATTCAAAGGGTGTTTCAGAGGCCCTTTAGAGAAGCTCTCAATAGCACTGTCTGAGCCGCCATAAATCTGTTTCTCAGACACAACTGCTGAACAAAGACACTGAAAGAGAGGAGAAATAAAGAGAGATTCCACGATGTTTACTGCAGGTCAAACATTCTCTAGAAACGTTCATGCGAAAACAGAAATAGACTCGATTTTGATTAGATATATAGTGGATTTTGTACACTGAAAAAAAGAAATAAAATTTCACTCAGAAGTACATTTCACAATTAATTACATAGAAACAGCAAGGAACACCATGAATTAAATGTTACATTTTAAAGCAAGACTGAAATAGTATTTTCGCATAAAATGTACTACAATAATCCTTGAAAATAATTACAGTGTAATAAAATAAAATCTTCAATAAATAAATCTTAAAATTCTTAAAACAAGATAAATTTATGTGAGAAGCAAAATTACGTAAGATACTGAGGATTTTTAAAGAAAATATATCTTAAATTATTGAAATTTTTCTTACTGGCATTGTTAAATAATAAAAAGAAACACAATTTCACTCATAAGTTCCTAGTAAATTTCACAATGTACTACATAGAAACACTAAGGAACAGCATGAATTAAATGTTACATTTTAAAGTAGCAAGACTGAAATAGTATTGGTAACACTTTACAATAAGGTTCATTAGTTAACATTAGTTAACTACTTTAGTTAACATGAACTAAGCATGAACAATATTTCTACAGCATTTATTAATCTTAGTTCATGTTAATTTCATCATTTACTATGCATTATTAAAATCAAAAGTTGTGCTTGTTAACATTAGTTAATGCACTGTGAATTACCATGAACTAACAATGAACGACTGTATTTTCATTAACTAACATTAACAAAGATTAATACATTTTGTAATAAATATATTGTTCGTTGTTTGTTCATGATAGTTAATACATTAACTAACATTAACTAATGGAACCTTATTGTAAAGTGTTACCATAGTATTTTCTCATAAGATGTACTACAATAATCCTTTATTTTACTTAAAAAAACATTTACAGTGTAATAAAATAAAATATTAAATGTTTTATTTGCATTTCAATAAATAAATCTTAAGATTCTTAAAACAAGATACATTTACTTGAGAAGCAAAATTATGTAAGATACTGAGACTTTTACAAGAAAATACATTTAGAATTATTTTCATTTTTCTTACTGGCATTGTTAAATAATAAAAAAGAAATAATATTTCTCAGAAATTACTTGTAAATTGCATAATTACAACAGAAACAGCAAAACAAACGGTATTTAAATATTAAATCATATTTAAATATGACATTTTAAAGTTATTTAAAAAATATTTTTCTTATAAAATGTGCTCCAATAGTTATTTTTTTTATTTAAAACTTCAAAAGAAAATACTTTTTTTTTCAGTAAAAAACAGCAGGTTCTTAAAACAAGACACATTTACTCATGTACTTAAGAAAATACATCGTATTATTATTTTTTGTTACTGGTACTGTTTTACGCTCAATTTAGTGAGATTTAAACTTAAAACAGCACTTTGCCAATAGGATAAGAGAAGAAATGTAATTCAATATTTCATATTCTCTGAAAAATTCTTAATCCTTATACACAGTTTTTATCTTCTTTTATGAATGTTTGGATATTTTTGTGGTGTGTGTGTGTTAAATTTATCTGCTGGTATTCTTGGATGGAGAATGAGAATAGAGAGTACAGAAAACCAGTCGTGCAGGAAACTCCCTTGAGTTTGGATGGTAAACAGTCACATGTCTGTATCTGTAGACGCCGCATGCACCTGTCACCTGTGCACAATGATTGTATGACTCATGGTGAAATCAGTGAGAGAGATTGGGAGTGTCTGGCTGGCTAAGGCAGGGTGTGTTTGAGGGAAGGGTTGTACAGGCAACGCCCAAGTTTTCCGCGCTCACATGGCAAACCACCTAACCTATAGGATGCAGTCCTACTCATAAAATAGTCGTGTGCAGTGCTGAGATGGTATATCTGTGTGCTCATATTTAATTTGCAGTTGTGGAGGCACACATCTTTCACACCCCACTTATGTATGTTGGCCAAAATGTTTTAAGTTACAGTAATAGTCCCAGGTTAGTTTCAGTGTTTTTTATGTATCACTGAGATACAAGTTATTATCACTGAGATTTTTGTTATTAATTTAAATTAAATTTTATTTTATTTTATTTTATTTTAGGGCTCTGGTTAGGGTTAGAGTACAGGTTAAGATTAAGTGTGCTGCTAAACTTATGCTAAGGAAACACTTAGGGGTGTGCAAGTAGTGCGACAAGGTATTACGCATACTTTTGTAAGGGCTGGGTTAGGTTAGTTTATGTTAGGTTAGGTTGTAGATTTTCATTTCCTTGAAATCTCTACCAGTTTACTTATTCTGAGAAGAGGGTGAGCATGACATATTTCAGTCTTCTTCTTCAGTATGGCAGGGTTTGCATGGTTAGGATTAGTTTAGGTAGTGTAGACTTTCACAGAATTGTGCAGAAGTGAAAAAATTAGATGCCTTTTCATTCATAAGTGTGATTTGAACCATATATTGGCCACACCCTACAGGAAGCTTTGGAATTAATTGGAATGACAGGAAGAGGGATTAGTGAATTGTAATTCAAAGAAATTTAACACACGTGGTGCACTTGTTTCCTCGCAGTTGTGAGTTTGTATCTCACAGTCTGATATAACCTCAGAACTGCAAGATATATGATGTTATTGTGAGATATAAACTTGCAAATCTGAGAAGAATTGTGTGAATTGCGAGTAGGGCTG
The DNA here is from genome assembly GCF_001515645.1 of Sinocyclocheilus grahami. Classification (NCBI taxonomy): domain Eukaryota; kingdom Metazoa; phylum Chordata; class Actinopteri; order Cypriniformes; family Cyprinidae; genus Sinocyclocheilus; species Sinocyclocheilus grahami. The sequence continues at coordinate 127,484 of NW_015505288.1, read as the reverse complement.
GACAAAAATTCAATATCAATGTATCGCGATATAATTTTTTTCAATAACGGTGATATGATTTT
>NW_015505288.1:123990-124408 GCF_001515645.1 Sinocyclocheilus grahami | reverse complement strand
TGCCACCGGAAGTGGCGCTGCGACCTGCCGATGCCAGGATTTGCGTTTGCTCTCGCTCGCCATTACTGGAGAAACCGTTAGTTCTCTTTCAGTCAGTCACGTTGTCGTGACTGACGAATTGGCATCTCGCCCGAGAGCCCAATCACCTTCGAGTGTAAACTAAACAAGCCAATGACAGTTGGCGTGCGTGTTTCGCCACTCGCACCCCGCCCCGCAGCGCGGGTATAAAAGGAGAGCGCGTGCAAACGCACATCAGCTTTTCGCTTCGGAGCCGAGCCTTCTCAGGACGAATCTCCGCGAGTGTTTGGAAGAAACAGCTGGCGTTGGTGTTAAGGCCCTCAGCGGGGGTTGCCGTTCAGTGCTGCTCATCTTCCGCGTGCTGCAGCTGCCATTCTGTGGTCTCGCCGCGACCTCCCCT
>NW_015505288.1:121267-122590 GCF_001515645.1 Sinocyclocheilus grahami | reverse complement strand
GGGCGGGCGGCGTCCCTGGGACGGGTGACCCGGGGTTCTTGGATCAGCCTCTTCAGGAGATGGTGACCGCACCACTCCTTCCCCCAGCGGAGGGCCGGGTGGAGAAACCTTTGTTCCTGGTTTTTTCTGTTCCGCTGCTGGCTACCCAGCCAGTGGTGCCCAAAACCTCAACAGAAGAGCAGGTTCCTTTTTCTCTGGGTTCCAAGAGGGTGAGGATGGCAGTGTGCGAGACCTGGTCTCCCCATGGCTGTCCCCCTCTCCCTTCGCCAATGGGCAGCAGGGTTCAGTTCAAGGATGCTATGCCTCCTCACGAGCCCCCTGCCCTCAGACCCCCCCTGGGACGCACGGAAGCCTCCCGGGTTGGGTCCCTGTGTTCCACTGCGCTGCCCCACTGCGGGTACGTCGGTGGTTTCCCTAGTCCCGCCTGTTCGGTCGCTGGGGGCCTGGTTAGCGTGCCCCAGGCCATCTCGCTGGCTCATGTGAACCGTCAGACTCGGCTATGCGATTCAATTTACCCGGCACCCTCCCAAGTTCAGGGGCATTCGGTTCTCCTCTGTGCTGGACAGGGATGCTCCTGTCTTGTGTGCAGAGATCACGGTCCCGCTGGCGAAGGACGCGATACAGCCGGTCCCTCCAGCCGAGATGAGGTCAGGTTTTTACAGCCCATACTTCATCGTACCCAAGAAAGGCGGTGGGTTACGACAAATCCTGGACCTGCGCGTGCTGAACCGGGCCCTTCACAAGCTCCCGTTCAGGATGTTGACGCAGAAACACATCTTTCAATGCTTCCGTCCTTTCGATTGGTTCGCAGCGATCAACCTCAGTGTCGACTGGGAAAAGAGCAAACTCTCCCCGGTGCAGAGGATCTCTTTTCTCGGCATGGAGCCGGACTCGGTCAACCTCTCGGCACGTCTCTCAGTAGAACGTGCACAATCGATGCTGAACTGCCTGGGGTCCTTCCAGTGCAAGACGGCGGTTCCACTGAAATAGTTTCAGAGGCTCCTGGGGCATATGGCATCCGCAGCCGCTGTCACGCCGCTCGGGTTTCTTCATATGAAACCGCTTCAGCGTTGGCTTCATGACCGGGTCCCGAGATGGGCATGGCACTGCACTTACCGGGTTTCTGTCACCCCGTGCTGCCATCAGACCTTCAGCCCGTGGGCAGATCTTGCCTTTCTTCGGACAGGGGTGTCCCTTGGGCAAGTATCCAGGCATGTTGTTGTGTCAACAGATGCCTCTGCCAGGGGCTGGGAGTGCCATGTGCAATAGGAATATCAATGCAGTGGCATATCAACTGCCTCGAGTTGCAAGCAGTATGGCTAG
>NW_015505288.1:119622-120777 GCF_001515645.1 Sinocyclocheilus grahami | reverse complement strand
AGACATGTGGAATCTCCACTTGTGGTCCCTGGACGGGACGCGGAGTTTCTAGGTGGGTTACCTACAGCGGTAGTAAACACCATCACTTCAGCCAGAGCCCCGTCTACTACACACGCTTACAGGCTGAAGTGGAACCTGTTCGTCGATTGGTGCTCTTCCCGCCGGGAAGACCCCCGTAGATGCCCGATCGGATTCGTGCTTTCTTTCCTGCAGGATGGGTTGGAGCGAAGGCTGTCTCCCTCCACCCTTAAAGTGTATGTTGCCGCCATTGCCGCGCATCTCGAGGCAGTACATGGTAAGTCTTTGGGGAAGCATGAATTGGTCATCAGGTTTCTCAGAGGGGCAAGGAGGTTAAATCCTCCGTGCCCTCCCCTGTTACCCTCTTGGGATTTCCCCTCGGTCCTGGCGGCCTTGAAGGGGGAGCCCTTCGAGCCTCTGCAGTCAGTAGAGCTTAAGTTTGTGTCGTTGAAGACAGTGCTCCTCACCGCATTGGCCTCGGTCAAGAGGGTAGGGGACCTGCAGGCATTCTCGGTCGACGATTCGTGCCTAGAATTCGGGACGGGTAACTCTCACGTTGTCCTGAGACCCCGACCTGGATATGTGCCCAAAGTTCCCACCACGCCTTTTAGGGATCAGGTGGTGAACTTGCAAGGGCTGCCCCGGGAGGAGGCAGACCCAGCCGTCGCTCTGCTCCGTTCGCGCTCTGCGCGTTTACGTGGACCATACACAGAGCTTCAGGACCTCAAACCAGCTCTCTGTCTGCTTCAGAGGACAGCAGAAGGGGAAGGCTGTCTCCAAACAAAGACTTGCCCACTGGTTAGTGGAGGCTATAGTCTTAGCTTACCAGGCCCAACGGTTACCTTGCCCCCTTGGAGTGAGAGCTCACTCTACGAGAGGAGTGGCATCTTCTTGGGCATTGGCACGGGGCGCCTCGATAGCAGACATCTGTAGAGCTGCCGGCTGGGTGATGCCTAACAGCTTTGCGAGATTCTATAATCTCCGTGTAGAGCCCGTGTCCTCTCGTGTACTCGCCTCAGGTAGGCAGTAACACCAGACCTGCTCGGTGTCGATCACGCTTGCTGCGCCATTCCTCTCTATGGACCGGATACGTGCGCTTTTTTTGCTCCTCAGTTCAGTTCCCCATGGTGAACCCTG
>NW_015505288.1:118207-118753 GCF_001515645.1 Sinocyclocheilus grahami | reverse complement strand
CGAAGGTGATTGGGCTCTCGGGCGAGATCCCATTTCGTCAGTCACGACTGACGTAACGTCTCCATTCTCTCCTTCAGGGAATGAGGGTTACGCAAGTAACCGAGACGTTCCACCGCTCTCACAGCGCCTCCTGCTGGCAGACAAGCAGTTTGCATTTTCAATAATAAACCCATTTCCAGCAACATGCTTTTGTTGTTGCTCAATTTTTTTGTTTTCTGAAGCAACTCAGAGCATGTTTCATACTCGTTATCCTGGTTAATGCACGTTTCAATCTATAAGAATAATCAGCCTACACTACCAGTCAAAGGTTTTTGAACTGCAAGATTTTTAATGTTTCTTAAAGAATTATCTTCTGCTCACCAAGCCTGTATTTATTTGATCCAAAATGCACCAAAAGCAGTAACATTTTGAAATATTTTTACTATTTAAAATAACTGCTTTCTATTTGAATATATTTTAAAATGTAATTTATTCCTGTGATCAAAGCTAAAGTTTCAGCACCATTAGGCCTACTCCAGTCTTCAGTGTCACATGATCCTTCAGCAA
>NW_015505288.1:116529-117804 GCF_001515645.1 Sinocyclocheilus grahami | reverse complement strand
AGAGAATTCTTTAAAAAACATTAAACATCTTACTGTTCAAAAACTGTTGACTGGTATGTTAACCTATAGTTTGAAGTTACAAATATTAATATTAATATTAATAATGAGAGTCTGAGATTTATTTGACAGTGATTTCACATTTCTTGTTTGTATGAAGGCTAAATACCAATACAAGGTGAACATTTATTTATTTGCGGCATTTTTTCCCTAAAATATTATATCGTTTTATAGGAGTAGGTTTCATAGAGTTGGCAAATTCATTTTTCACAAGTTGGTAGGTACAGACATCTGTTGTGGCCGTTCTTGGACGTTTTTATGAGGCTTTTTTAATAGTGTTCATATCGATATCGGAATTATATCGTATCGACTGAAATTAATAAATATACCGTGATATAAATTTTGGCCATATCGTCCAGCCCTAATTGCGAGATATAAACTCCCAATTGTGAGAAAATGTATTTTTTAGATAAAATAATTACTTTTTATAAAATAATTAGAATTGCAAGAAAAAAAGTCACAATTCTGAGTTTGTCAATTCTAAAAATGTTTGAAATGTGCAATTTCTAATAAAGAAATAAGCATTAAGGTCCACCCCTAAACCTAACTGTCAATGGGGCATAAGCAGGTCAAACTAAAATATACGAATGTGATTGTACAAATTCATACGAATTTACCAATTCAGCTAAACATACTGTAACTATAAGATCATGTTGCATCATCCCTAAATATGAATTGCATCCTCAATTAAAGCTTTTTAAAAAATGTTTTAGCCTAAAATTAAAATTTCAACAGAGATTAGTGCCACCTGTTGGTACTAATAATCACTAATACATGCTATTTATAAATGCATTGCACTACAAATGCAAAAAGAAAAAGAAAAAGAAAAAGATCTTGTTTATTGGTAGGCCTAATGATTTTTAATCTATTCAATTTTAAATAGATTCCCTATTTCTCTCTTCTTCTTTTTTTGTCAACTTATGATTTACTATGTAATGTTGTTCTGACTTTTCAACAGAGAAAACTAAAATGAAATAAATAATAGTTCAACAAGCATAGAAATCCCTGATAACTCAGTGCAGGCTGTGGAGGTTTGTCTGGGAGTTTATGATGACCACTTGGCCTTTGACACACCCTTGCATTTCACTGACTTTCCAAACTCTTTTTTTCCCCTTCTCTCTTTTCACCCGTCTTTCTCTCCGTCTTGCTCTGTCACTTCCGCTTCCCAGTTTTCTCATAGTTAGTCTCATAACAGCATTACCTTCACTTTTTCAAAAG
>NW_015505288.1:110923-115785 GCF_001515645.1 Sinocyclocheilus grahami | reverse complement strand
TTTTTTAATTTTTAATTACATTTATTCTTGTGGCAAAACTGAATTTTCAGCAGTCATTGGTGTCACTTGATCTTTCAGAAATTATTTTAATATGCTAATTTGCTGCCCAAGAAACATTTCTTATTATCATCAATGTTGAAAACACTTGTGCTGCTTATTATTTTTGTGGAAACTGAAAATTCTCTCTCTCTTTTTTTTTTTGTAACAACACATTTCATGCAAACATAAATGTCTTTACTGTGACTTTTGATCAAATTACTGTGTCTTTGCCAGATAAAATGACTAATTTTAATACATTTGATAAAAACAAACAAAAAAAAACAAATTTTTACTGACCCCAAAACTTTGAACGGTAGAGTACAAAGCAGATTTTGGTTCAAATATATTGGTATATTTACATTATATCACTTGATGAAATGCATAGTTATAAGTTGTAGAATATGTGATGACATTTATTTTTTATTTTTTGGTAATTTACTGAAAATTCATTGTATTCGAGTGTATTGACGCACAGAGATAGAATCAGAGAGCTTGTTTTGACATTGATTGAATGCCATGAGAGGCCGATTGGGGTGAAACCACTGACTCACTGTCTGACTGTCATCAGATGTACCTATCTGTCACACATCTGTAACAATGCGGCACACCCAGAGTACAAATGACGCTTTCATGGCAACTTCCAGTGCACCGACACTAAATGCACAAAAAAATGTCATGCTTAGGTCAGAAATATGTTGTTGCAATACATTTTTGTATGTACTGTTACAATGTTTAACACATATTTTATTGTCTACATTTGTTTAATTTGAGAGTTTACTGAGAGATTGCAAAATGAGGGAAAGGAAACAAGAGAGAGAGAGGGTCACATACCTGCACTCGGAAAGCGAACAAACAGAGCGCAGAGTGATCTCTCGTGTTGAATTGCATGCATGCATCAGTGCTCATGCAGGCAGAATGCATTATCCTAAACAAAGCTGTGCCACATAATACTGAAGTATGTTTGTGAGCTATCTGAAAATAAATCTGGTTGAGAGGGAAAGGGGTTTGTGGTTTATGCTTGAGGTGTGGATGCATCTGGGACATTTGCTGTCAGCGTGTATCAATAGCAGCTGTACCGGCACTGTCAATAGTTATCACATCTCATCTCACACTTAGTTTGGTGACTAGTATCTCTTTCTCTCGCTCTCTCGGGTTCACGCTCTCTCTCTCTTATCTTTTTCTTTTATACTGGGATTGCGCACCATTCAGAATTGAATAATGATTTGAGTTCCTAAATCTGAATTGAGGCAGCAAACTGGATGCAAAACTATAAATCTGAATGGAATTTAACAAAGTAGAATTCAAATGGGATGAAATGCACATAACTGCTTTAAGTGTAAATTTTAATAATACATCATTGATATTTTTGATAATACATTTATTTATTTATTTATTCTATTTGAATTGCACATAAACATGTAGTCATATATGGGGCATCCAGAAACATTTGAACTATTTATTTATTTATTCATTCATTCATTCGTTTGTTTGATTTAAATTTAATAAAATATCGTCCATTTTATTGATCATAGTGCAACACCAATTTGTTCTCAGAATGCTCTAATTTATTTTTGTCAATATTTAATTTAATTAAGTCATCTGAAAACAAAGTGGTGGACTTTTTGTGGTGCTGTATGACAAAATAAAATCTGTATTGAAGGATGTAGAGACTGAATGAAAGGTCAAGAATAGATAAAAAAATATATAAATATGAATTGAATTTAGTGAAGTAGAATTAAAATGAAATTCATATAACTGCTTTAAGTGTACATTTTAATAATATATCATTAATCCTATGTACAATTAATATTGTATTTATATTTATTTATAAATTACATTTCATTATATATATTAAATGAGCTTTCCTTTTATTGGGCATAGAAGGACAATTTGTTCCCATAATTCTCTAATTTATTTTTGTCAATATTTAATTTTATTAAGTCATCTAAAAACAATGCGGTGCATAACATTTTGTGGTGCTGTATGGCAAAATAAAATCTGTATTGAAGACTGCATGAAGGTTCAAAAATAGAAACAAAACTATAAATATGAGTTGAATTTAATGACATAGAAGGACCATAGAAGGGCAATTTGTTCCCAAAATTCTCTAATTTATTTTTGTCAATATTTAATTGTATTAAGTGATCTGAAAACAATGTGGTGTAATTTTTGCAGTGCTGTATGGCAAATTCAAATCTGTATTAAAGACTGGAGACTGTATTTAACTAGTTCAAGAATAAAAATATTAGAGAAATGTATAAAAATATTTTGCAGTACAACAGATAATTCAGCAAATTTAATTACAGTATGTTACAAAAATACAAATCCTCTGATGGAAATTTCTTGTTTCATTCAGTATGCTGAGCAAAGCCCATTCAATTCAAATTACGACTCATACATTGATATCAAGCCAATTCTCAGATTCTGATTTTGCCCCACCTTGTTTCACACACTGATTTTCTCATGATTCAGCTATAATGACAGAGCTTTGTGTGATTTTCATCTGTCAGTCAGGTGTTGGGAGGTGTAGCAGGTGCTCACACCCAGACTCAAGAGAAGCTTCAGGGCTTCAACATCACCCAACAATCAATGTTCAACACCACATCAAGAAGATCAGGATTTGTATTTCTTATCAACTGGGAGTTTTCATGACACAGTCACCACACCAAAAATATTATTCACAATTACAATACACAAAGTAAAAAAAAAATAAAAAAAAGTACAACATAAAAATGAATATTACTTAATCTTAAATGGTAAAGTTGATGAAAAATTAAATATACAATAAAAAAAGAGTAATAAATAAAGTATTCAAATCGTAAAATAATGAATGAAAATATATATGCTGTTGGAAATTGTTCTGCTATATAGAGCGAAAATTACATTTAAGCTAAATAAAGATACAAAAGCTGTCACCGGGGTGGTACCTTTTCAAAAAGTACCTTTTAGGTACTAATATGCACACTTTCAGTACTAATATGTACCTTTAAAGTCCAAAATGGACCCTTTAGGTACAAAGGCGTACCTTTTGAAAAGGTACCACCCCAGTGACAGCTTTTGTGCCTCTTTTTCGGAGAATGTACATATCTCCACTGAAAAGATCTTGTGAAGTTTTTGGCATGCGTGAAGCACAACTTTTAAGAAAAGGGTAAAATATGGTCAGGGGGTGGAGACTGGAAATGTGTACATGCCGTTCACCTGCATGGGGCCTGGTTGCTCCTCGGGACATGTGTCACAATAAACATAGCTATTCAAGACAAGCTCCAGGGTGGGTGAACCAGTGTGGAAACCATCCACCTTTGCAGTTTAAGTCATTGCCATGGCGATAGGACATAAAGAGCCTCTCTGAGGACATTCCTTTAATAATTTATGCAATTTCTGTCGACTGGCTTGATGTGTTTCATATGGCCTTCATTGCTCTGATTACTGTGTTTTACTATGGACACTGCCTAGTTAGTAGACAGGTTTTACAAGTAATTAACATATATCAATTGCTAATTCAGTTACATTTTTGACACGATTCCGCCTATTTAATGACAATGAGCTGTTCTTTTAAATGTCTTTGAAGACATTAAGACGATTAATGAATGTACTGTTTTTAATGATTCAGACCTAAATGTCCCTATAGGCCAATTATCAACTAACTAGTTCTAATACCGTTAAACTACTTCCAAAAAACAACACTTTTTAGTGTCATTCATAAAGTGCACTTGCATAAATTAGTGACCTAACTATACAAGATGTCAACGGTTTTGATTTACTCTTCTCTGTTGATCATGGATGTCAGTGCACTTCTTCAACATCTATTTGTGCTGTAGTAAAATGAAGGTTGTAAATGTATAACAGTTCAGCGAGCTGTGCACAATAGTACAGACTCAACACTTACTGACAGGGCTCTGCCAAATTCCTTTCCACCCAACCCAACCCATCCTCCACCTCCCCTGCACACAAACACCATCATATTGCAACATGCTCATCTCCAGGCTGTTGTGCTCTAAACTTCCACATCAACACATTACAGAAGGGTCTCAAAACCTGACAAATGAACCAAGAAATTCAACTTTTCTGTGAAAAACAATACCTGCCTTTGTCCATTGTTTGCCACTAATCCCCTTTCTCTGTCTCTCTTATCAGTTTTTCTGCAAAAAAGGCTGACTAGTTTAGAAATGGATGCTGTCTGTTATGTGGCCAGAAAGGATTTAAGCAAATAAAGTTGCATACTTCAAAAAATATGTTCAAATAACGGTGCTTTACATAAAAGGGTAGGAAATAAGGCCTAAAATGGTTAGAGTCAGTGAGAAATGATGATAACCAACTTCAGGAGGTCAAATTAAATATTATATGAGCTGTTTAGTTTTCAATACATTTTACATTAGATTTTCCAATTTTGCAGTTTGAAATAAATAAATGCTAAGTTGTGTGATTTTGTTATCTTCTAGCAATGGGACAAATTATACTGTATGATAACAATGTTGCACACATTTTGGATTATAATGTTGGTTTTCATTACAGTTAATTGACATTTAATTCAGCAGACTGTTGTATGATTTTATTTGGTGGAAATAGTCATGGGCCAAAATCTTGAGAACCTTTTCATGAAAATTTTATTTTATGATCAAATAATTGATCCTATTTATCTTATAGTTTGCACAACAAAAACATTAGATCTGAGGCTCTAATGTTTAAACAAATAATACATTTGAACACATTTAAAGGGCTTAATAGTGTCGTAATTTGAACACTTTTCTTATGTTGCTCTCATAAATGTCTCACATTCACTTGCTCAGTCTGAGTCACTCCCTTATCAGTTCCAAGAAGTGAAG
>NW_015505288.1:95070-109871 GCF_001515645.1 Sinocyclocheilus grahami | reverse complement strand
ACAAATCTAAGCACCCTTAAATCAACATGAGAAAACATGTTTTTTAAGATTATAAGACAGCAGCCTACTTGCTTTTAAATATGTTGGCATAAACGTCAATGAATTTTAGGCTAACTGAATATAGTCTACGAAACTACTATACTTTTATCACATTTTTACAGAACAACAAATAGGCCTGGTGAATTTAATGAATGAAATAGTAAATTCTTCTGCTTTTTTTTTTTTTTAGAATATTTTTGTGATTTTAATTTTTTTTTTTTTCATGGATTTTAATTTCTTATTTTGTCATGACAGTGGTGGTAAATACCATGTGATCACATTTTATTATAGTCAATAACTAGTACTATAGTACTATGGTAATTTGGTGGAATCTGTGTTTACCATGGTTTATATTTAAGTAAGTTTTCCCCAATGATAATAACCAATTATGAATTGATTCCCCCCTACCTTTTTCCAAACAATTTGGAAATGATTTAGATGGGATATTGGTTAAATCAAATCAAATATAATTAATTAGTTAATTGGTTGGACATTGTGTATTATAGATTTGAAAGGGATTCAACTACTTGAACATTACTATGGTGATTTGGTGGAAACTATGTAAACCATGGTTTATTTTTAAATAACTTTTCCCCAGTCATTATAATAAATTATAAATAGATTTCCCCCTACCATTTTCTTTCAACTATTTGGAAATGATTTAGGGTTGGATATTGGTTAATTGTGTGTTGTGGATTTCAAAGGGACGAAACTACTAGAATAATGAAGTTCTCACTAATTAGTTAGCCTATCTGCATTTGAATAGCCTGATTGATTGTTTTGTTTTTTTTCTCCATCAAACAATTGTGTTGCTATGTTTGCTTAGTATCATCCAGAGCGAAACTAAGCTGCTGACCAAGTAAATCAGTTCTAAAAAATGTTAATTGATTTGTTTTAAAGGAACCACAGTGCTATTGTAAATGTCTTAATTCATTCATTCATGCATTCATTCATTCATTCATTGATCACTAATGTTGACTAAAGAGAAAGGTGCTATCACTTAGCTGACTGATGTTCACTGGGTGGGTCAGTTATTTAGATTTTTTTTAGTGATGGATTCATTAAAACCTGAATGTAAGTTTTAAACTTTGTGATTTCCTGATATTGTTCAGGTTCATACACTGTGGTATGTTTTATTGACTTATGTTTATTGACTCCATTGTTGGTGTCAGTAAAAGACGCATGAAGACAAAATGACAATAAACCTTTTAAGCATTCAACTAAAGAACTTATTTACACGTATTTTCAAGTCTTTAGCTCTACAGGTTCTACTGGGCAGATTAGCCTAGTTTGGAGATAAGATAGAGCTGATATGAATATATAACCGAAACCCATAACATTACACCATATATTGAGACAGAATACCATATAACAATACGTAGAGTACTTGAAATCTGCTTTGTGTCTTGGCTTATGGTTAATGTTACCTTGATAGGGGTTTTGTTTAGCTATGTTCTTATTGTATTTTTATTAGCCACAGTTTCCCATGTCATTCTTGAGCTATGCGAGTCATTGTTTCAGTCCATCGCTGTTTGTTTGCCGCGCACAAACAAAGGCACTGGTGTAATGCTTTCATGTAGCTGTTTAGGACTGAATGTAACAATCAAGAGATAATGTGACGAGGTTTGCTGTGTAAAACAAGTAAATAAGGTACTGATTAATAATGTTTTTGCAAGTCAAACACCCCTATACAGTATGCTATATTACGACAATAAGGAGTATATACTGTATTCAATGTTTTAAAAATGCATTGTAGTTCATACAATTAACATGAATCTGATTATCACACAATCCCAATCCTCACCTGATTCATTAGGATTAACATTTGAAGTCATATGTTGTTTCAAACTACATTACTCAGGTTTTGCTCAATCACAGTGGGGAATGCAATACTCCCTTGATTCTCCCTTTCACTTGCTTTCAATTCCACCCTCAGGTGCTGTTTCAGAGCGCTGCGTCTTGTGAGTTGAGGCCTGTGCTTGTTCAAGTGCCTAAGAGGCTGCCCGCCGGTTATGTCATCTCCGAAAGCAAGGAAGAATGTAAGATTTGTGGTTTCACTAAGCCTTTTCATACCGCATGTCATGAAATGAACTTTTATGCAGACTTAAGCTTTTCCTTCATTTGATGTTGCTAATTAGGCTACGTAACATGACGTTTACATAAAGATAATTAATGATAAAATAATTTGTTCTTCCAAAAATGATAAAATTCTGTCATCATTTACTCACCCTCATGTTGTTCCAAACCTGTGTGACTTTTTTTTTTTTGCTTCTATGGAATGAAAAAGGACCTGCAAATAGACACAAAACCAGCATAAAAGTATCATAAAAGTCAAAATGAAAAAGAAAAGTCAGCTGAATGGAAAGATTATCAGTGAATAATGATGGAAATGCATTGGTTACTTAAACAAAATAGTCATATTGCTTCAAAATACTTTTTTATGATACTCTATTTTGCCAATCACTAATATGTTTATTCATATTTTAAATAAGCTTTTATTTTTATAGTCTCAGTTTTAATTTTAATTTTAAATGTGTAGTCATTTTTATGTGCTTTTGGCATTTTTATTAGTTTTCGTTTGATTCCATTTAGCTTTAATTTTAAAGTTTTAGTAATTTTAGTACTTTATTTCTAATGTTCTTTCTTTTTTGTATTTTTATTGCTTTATTATTTTAAATGGATAGTAAGTTTTTTTCATACTGGTGATACTTTTATGGTGATTTTGCATTCTTTTTGAAGCTTGAAAGCTTTAGTGATATGATGCTGTGTGAAAAACAAGCAATAGATTCAAATTGCTTTTGATTTTGGAAAGCTACAAGGCTTGGCTGTGGAATAATGGCCTGTCATTGTTGTATTTTGTCACAGTGAGTCTCAAAGGCTGTGCGGCCAAACCTGTGGCCTTTACTTCCAGTGACCCTGACTTCACTGTGAATACAGATGGAAACATTATCACAGTTCATGGTTTGGAGATTACAACAAAGCGGTTTTCTGTACTGGTGCAGGATGAGAATGGAATGGATTGGAGGGTGGACATAATCCTGTCCTGTAAAGATGAGGTAAAACTACAGCCTGTAATTCTTAGCTATAAACCATATGATCTGGATCAGCAGCATGACAAATGCTTCTCTATATGTTCTGGCTTCAGGCATCTCAGAAGTCTAGCAGTGTGGCTCGCAAGCGTACTAAGAGAAGATGGAGACCGTTGCCTTTCTCTTTAGTTGAGAATGACACGCCTCCATTCCCAAAGGAACTGGAGATGGTGAGACCGAGTAACATAAGCTAGATCTCTACTTTAGTCATTCCTTTACTTCCTTCCTGTTTTATTGTCCATTCCATGATCTCAGTTTGACCTTTTGTTATATTTCCTGTTTTCTTATGCTCTCTGACATATTGCTGTGTTCATCTTTTCTCAGATTGGATCTGATTCTTCAGTAAATTACACAGTGTATTATGAAATCAGTGGACAGGGTGTTACTAAAGATCCTGTGGGCCTATTTATTCTAAACAAGAACAACGGCATGCTGAGTGTGACTAGGTCTGTCGACCGTGAGCAGTACCCACAATTCAATGTGAGTCTGAATATTTCAAACCTTATACAGAAAACAGTACATGAGCTTATAGTCTGGAATATGATTATAACATCAGTACAACTAAATTTGTCTGTTTCTCTTGTTGTAGTTTATTGCTCGTGTGTTTGACATAAGAGGCAAGGAAACGGATGCATATCTGCCCATCACTGTGAATGTGGAGGATAAGAATGATAACACACCTGAATTCATAGGAAGTCGATTCTTCACTGTAGAAGAACGGTGCAGGGCAGGTATGAAAGAGAAGGACGAAAGATGCATTTTCCAATATCAAGTTCAGGGCAAATATCACACCAAAATCAAAGAATAGAAATAAGAAATTATATTTTAGAAATTATGGAAGGTGTCTTTAAGACCATTAAAATCATTTGGATTTTGATATTATTTTCATAACAATTCTCATCACTATAATAATAAAAAAGATAATTATTTTTATATTCTCAATAATGTAATGCGTAAAAAATATATTCTGTTCTGTAGTACTTGTACATCATGGTAGTATTTGTTTTACAACCTTTAATTTATTGAAAATATCGTTCGTTCGATATTCATACGGTGTAATTTCTTATATATAATTATTATTTTTTTTCTTCTAATTTATGTGTTATTAAATTTTTTTTTATTATATTTTGGGGTAAAATATGACCCAGAGTATTCTTGACAGGCTTTATGAAATTTTCCTGTATGTTTAAAGTGAACTCGTGGTCTAACGGAGAAATGCAGTAAATGATACTAAACCGAACCTGAATATACTGAAAGTGAAATTGTATTTTGTAGTGTATTCAATCATATTTGCATTCTGTTTTTCAGGTACTGTAATAGGACAAGTGAATGCCACAGATAAAGATCAGCCAAAAACCCCCCACACCTTCATCAAGTTTACTCTGCAAAACGCTACTGATATGTTCTCCATTGATCCTTTTACCGGAGTAATAACTGCTAAAACTAACACCTTAGACAGAGAGGTATTTTTCTGGTTTTGTGTTGTATCTACAATGCCTTTCTGTATTGTGTATACAGATGATAGAGTATGCCAATAATGCGAATGTTTTTATTTTATTTTTCTCTCAGGCTCAGGACAAAGTCTGTATTGAAATAGAGATCAGAGATATGGGCGGTGCTACTAATGGGCTCTTCAGCAGAGGAACAGTTGTGATTACTCTCACAGACGTTAATGATAACCCTCCTACCTTTAAAGAGAAGTTGGTAGGGCCCTTTTATTGGCTATACAGCAATAAAACAAAACAAATAAAACTACTACTACTACTAAACCACTCAGATGAACAGAATTGCATAGCTCTCATCTTGAGATATTTAGATACTTAACTAACATCGATAACTGAAAGGCTTTATGTTGTAAATTGTGGTATTTGAACTTTAAAAAAAAAAAAAAAATTTTTTTTTTTTTTTTTTTGGAAACAGTACAAGGCCAAGGTTCAGGAGAACCAAGAAAATGTGCTAGTTACTAGGATACCAGTGGAAGATAAGGACTTGGTTAACACCCCCAACTGGAAGGCCCTGTTTGAGGTCACAAAAGGAAACGAGAGTGGGAACTTCAGGATGGAGACAGACCCCAAAACCAACGAGGGGCTTCTGTATGTGATAAAGGTTAATGGTTTTAAATGCATAAAAATAATAGTCTGTACAGGAAGTTATTTTGTGGAAGCATTTGAAAATCACCTTTTTTGGCAAGAAATAGACCCCAGATGTCTTTGATGAATCCGTTGAAATTTCGTGGAATTTGCCCTTTGCTAGTACGTTCTAGTAGCGATAGCTTCCACTGAGGGTCACAGTCATTATCTTGAGAGCTCTCTTCACTCTCTGACAGGGTTGTGTTGGTTTTATTTATAGAGGCACTGCAGGGTTAGCTCACTATTTTAGAGCTGTGTGTGAAAACGCTTGTCTGTTCGATATGCATGTGCGGTTCAACCACACCCTGTTATATAAAGTACATCCATCAGGCAGGCAAACACAGGTTCTTCTCTTCAAGGAGAATTCAAGGCAGAGCTTTTGACAGCTCTTCACGGCATAGGCGCTTTTGGGTGAAATAAGCAAGTTTTATGTAGATGCACTTGAGTGAATTCTTAGTGTTCTCATTCCTCTTCTACTCTACTTTCAGGGATTGGATTTTGAAAAAACTCCACTGGTGAAGCTGGAAATAACTGCCCGTAATGAGGTTCCACTGGTTGGGCCTGACACTAAATGGCTCTCTGTGCCACTCGAGCTCAGTGTGGGAGATGAAGATGAAGGACCAGAGTTCAACCCTGGCATTCTATATCTCAAAGTCAAGGAGAATGTTGCCAATGGAACCGTCATTGGAACCTATAAAGCTCTGGATCCAGAAAAAAAGAACAGTGATGGAATGAAGTATGTTCTTTTATGATGTTTGGTTTATTTGAGGTTAACTAAATAATTCTCTTTAAAGCACCACCTTACACATTCAGGTGGTCTTTGGTCTTCTGTTCTGTTATGCTCTGACTAGCTGTTTTGGAAGACAAGCAAGAGCATGTCTTATGTAAATACGTCCAAAGAATTTAATAAGAAAATAATTTTAATTATACAGGACTTTAAGAGTGATTAAAAAAAACTTTCCTGTAACCTCTCTAGATTTTTTTTTTATTGCATCTAGTGTCTCTATATATGACATTAGAGTGTATTATGGTAATGTAATTGTACATGATAAACCTTTATACTGTATTTTAAATGCACTTTCTCACTTTTCTATTTTATTTATGTGTAAGGTACTATAAGATGACTGATCCAGGCAACTGGATCACTGTGGTGGAGAACACTGGAGAACTGAAAACAGCCAATACTATAGATCGAGAATCACCTTTGGTCCACAAGGATATGTACAACATAACCATCAGAGCTGTGGATGAGAGTGAGTCTGGACTTGATGTCACACACTTGACAAAATAATTAGATTAAACTTGATATCTTAACTTAATAATCTGTGGACATTCAGCACAACAACAATGAAACATTGGTGTGTTTCTGAGTACACACTGTATATGTGTGTGTGTGTGTGTGTGTTTTCTCTGGCTGTCAATGAAAGACCATTTGCATTTGGTTGGGTAGAAATAGCTTCAGGCCTCTGCGAATATTTCAGGATTTTGTGGTGTGATGTAACATGTCTTTTTGATGACGATCAACATGTCCTACCTGACAGTACATGTTCTAAACACTGAATGTTGTTGAATGGCATTCCAGGAAGAACTGAGTACATTTGTAACTCTTATGCAACTTTTACACGTGATTTTTATCTTTGGACGTCACCAGGCTGCAATGTTTTCACTGCTAATGGGCGTTCTTGCTGCCCTAATTTTATTGGAGGTCTGTGTAGTTGGACATAGCTTTTGAGAAACTGATCACAAACGTATGCATGTATGTAAAACCTGTTTCAAAAAATCGTGAGATGTGAAGTCACGATTATGAGATATTGCAACTGTGAGATGTGTAGTCACAACTGTGAAATATAAAATTGCAATTGAGATGTAGTTGCAATTATAATATACTGTAAAGTCAGTTATGAGGAAGCTGCAATTAAGAGATAAAAAGACGCATTTAGTGTGAAGCTATATTTGTTAGAAAGTTGCAATTGTGAGAAAGTTGTCAAAATTATGAGGTTGCAGCTATGAAATATAAAGCTGCATTTGTGAAATATCTCACAATTGTTACAGTTTCAATTCTTAGATGTAGTCACAATTGTGAGATATTAAGTCACAAATATGAGATGTAGTCGCAATTGTGAGTTAGAAAATAGCATTTATGAGAGTTTCAATTAAGAGATAAATGCATTTATGAGATGTGAAGCTATATTTGTAAGAAAGTTGCAACTGAGATATAAAGTCACAATTATGAGAAGTTTTCAGCTATGAAATAAAGTTGTGTTTGTGAGATATGTCGTCACAATTGTGAGATATACAGTCTCAGTTCTGAGATGTAGTCGCAATTGTGAGATATAAAGTCACAATTATGACATATGTAGTCACAATTGTGACAACATTGCAATTGTGAAATGTAGAAGCAATTATGAGATGTCACAGTTGTGAGATATAAAGTCGCAATTATGAGATGTAGTTGCAATTGTGAATGATAGTCACAGTTATGAGATATGAAGTTGGAGTTATGAAAAAGTAGCAATAAAGAGATTAATAGACAATTATGAGAAGCAAATTATGTAAGAAAGTCGCAATTGTGATAAAGTTGTCATAATTATGAACAAAAGGGTTACAGTTGTGAGATATAAAGTTGCAATTATTAGATATAAAGTCACAGTTGTCACGATTATGAGAATTAAGGTCATGGTTGTGAGAGATAAAATTGTGCATTGTAAGCCAGTTGCATTCTGGCAATTTGTTTCTCTAAAGCTACATGAAGCTCACTGGAATCTCTCTTTCCTCAGGTAAGAAGACAGGAAAAGGGATGGTTATAATCCAGATCGAAGATGTGAATGATAACATCCCTGTGATTCCGGGCAAAGACCTGATCATGTGTAGTAAGGGCGATATGCTGAGCTCTGTTCTGGTTGAAGCCGTGGACATGGACAAGCCACCTTACTCTACTCCCTTCATTTTCGAACTTGGAGCAGATCATGATGGGAAGTGGAAACTGAAGGATACTACAGGTAAGGATAGAGGGCATTGATGTTTCTTAGGGCTGGGGGTTTATCTACTTTTTTTTAATATATATAATTTCTCAATATAGCAAAAACAAACAAAGGCTGATAAACTGAAAGTGTTGCAGTATGATCACAGACATCATGTCTTTCCTCCTCTGATGCAGGTTCCTCTGTGGTGCTGGAACAGGCTGTGACCATGCCCAACGGTCTCTACAGTGTTCCTCTCTTGGTGAAGGATCTGCAGGGATTCGGGAAAGAGCAGATCATGGATGTGCGAGTGTGCACTTGTGAGAGGGTGGACAATGGGTTGGGAATATGTGGGGCTCGGAGTGCCTCTTCCTCTTTGGGCAGTTTGGGAATCCTTGCCTTAGTTCTCTCTGGCCTGCTGTTGCTACTATTAAGTGAGTGCCCTCTTCTGGCTATGGCCACCATATATTACATACGTTTATTTACATATGTAGATACATATGTTTACATATACATATATTTACCGATAGACACACTACCATTAAAAAAGTTATTAAAGAACTATTGTCCTAACCAAGGATGCATTTGATAAAAGTACAGTAGAAATAGTAATATTAGGAAATATTTTTTGCAATTTAAACTAATTGTTTTATATTTTAAAATGTCATTTATTCTTGTGATGGCAAAGCTGAATTTTCAGCATCATTACTCCAGTCTTCAGTGTCACATGATCATTCAGAAATCATTCTAATATGCTGATTTGATGCTCAAGGAACATTTATTATTATTATTATCAAAGTTGAAGAGTTGTGCAAAGTTAATAATTTTGTGGAAACTGGAATCATTTTTTTACGGATTATTTGAGGAATATAAAGTTCAAAGAACAGCATCTATTTGAAATAGAATTTTTGTAACAATGTTAATGTCTTTACTGTCACTTTAGATCAATTTAATGCATCCTTGCTGAATACGGTCCTTAAACTACACTAGTCAACATTTGAAGTGGATCAAAAAAGTTAATCAAAGTTGTCCTAAAACCAAAATGCGTTCTTGTCTTTTGATCCACTTGAAATGTTGACTAGTGTATATACACAAGTCCAAGAGTCTTTTCCATTTATTTTTATTTTACACATTATATACCAGCATAATAATTTAAGTGAAAAGTTTAATTGAAATTTTAACATGAATTTCTTAGTATTCAGTGTTTTTTTGTTTTTGTCAAAACCTCTCAAAAAGATTTTTTTATAGTCTCAGACTCAAATTTTTCCTGTTACGCCCATAAATGATTCTCAGAAACACTGATACATTTGCCTTCTGTTTTTCTTGCCGTATCAGGTCTGTTGCTCATCTTCAT
Source organism: Sinocyclocheilus grahami (assembly GCF_001515645.1). Classification (NCBI taxonomy): domain Eukaryota; kingdom Metazoa; phylum Chordata; class Actinopteri; order Cypriniformes; family Cyprinidae; genus Sinocyclocheilus; species Sinocyclocheilus grahami. The sequence continues at coordinate 100,300 of NW_015505288.1, read as the reverse complement.
ATGCAGTACTAAGAGAGACAAGCTTTACATCAGTGATGACACAGGAACAGGTGGAATGCTGCTGAAATCCAACACTGAGGCTCCTGGTGAAGAAGTGGTAAGAAAAACACCTCTTTTTTAAATGGTTAAATTAATCAGAGAAACCACTAGAAGAGTTTGACCATATCTGGCTGGAATGTCTTTCTCTTTTTAGAAAGATGGAGCTTTGATGATGATTCCTGGGGCAGAGGTAGTGGACGGGTCACTACAGAGCGGCCTGATGGAAAGTAAGAACATGACTTCAGCTTCAGGGCGCTACGGGCAGTCGTTTTTCCAGGGAGGAGGCGTGTACAACACCACCACTCAAGGGTTTGGGACAGAGAAGTACTACTCATCTGGACGCTATGATAACAACATGCACGGCAATGCCACGATACAGAAACTCTCCAATACGAGTGCTCTGGACACATGGAAAACCAACGGGCGCTACTTGGACAGAGTGAGCTGAATTTATACATTCATTCACCCAGGAAACTCATATTTCACATTCTCTCTGTTTTTCGTTCATGCTCTACTGAAGTTATTTTCACGTGACCTAAATTGCGACCTTATTTTGTGACAGAAACTGACTTACTTCGGAGACGAGGCGGAGGGGCGGTATGCGGATGACCTGCTGAAGACTTATGGGCATGAGGGGATGGGATCTCCTGCAGGCTCTGTAGGATGTTGTAGCATCGTGGGTGAACAGGAATCACTGGACTTTTTGAACACTCTCGGCCCCAAATTCAGACCACTGGCTGACGTCTGCTACACCACGAATCGAACCGGAAACTAAATCGAGACGTGACTGAGATGAGAGAGTACTGTATGCTGTTTGCCAGGGCCCTTCAAAGCACACTGCAGAAAATCATGTTCCTAATCAGTATTTTTGCCTCGTTTTCTAGTAAAAATATCAAAATGTCCTTAAAACAAGATTAATTTACTTGAGAAGCAAAATTATGCAAGACCATTACTGAATGTTAAGTCTATTTTTTGATTGTTTAAAGGTAAATCTCACCAAATATTATTATATTTAAGCTCAAAAATAAAATTAATGTTTAAGAGTAACCTTAACTCCATGATACAGTGGGGCAAAAAAGTATTTAGTCAGCCACCAATTGTGCGAGTTCTCCCACTTAAAAAGATGAGAGAGGCCTGTAATTTTCATCATAGATATACCTCAACTATGAGAGACAAAATGAGAAACTCTTAGTATCTCAGTTTTGCTTCTTAAGTAAATTTACCAAGTTTTGAGGATATTTAGTTATTTTTACTGGAAAACGAGACAAAAATGCTGATTTAGAAAACTTTTTTTTGCAGTACATGCCTTTCTGCTGGATTAATCAAGTGCCTGTGTTTGTCTCTTAAGTTTTTAAGTGTGTGAATGATGCAAATAAGCTTTTCTGTAATTTGTTTTGCTCTGTTTTGCAAACCTCTTCCTCACAGAGCTGAGGAAGGACAGTTTCAATATAAGTAGGCCTATACAGAAGAGACATTATTTTCTCCCCGATCGATTGCAATTCTCAGCCGTGTGAAGTATTAACTGAGTCTATATTTACAAGACCACGATGAAGTGTGCTCGTAAACATTTTTTGGGCAACGTATGGAATTCAGAGCGCTCTTCAGCTCCAAAAGCACTGACACCACGACATCAACTCTGGACACTGAACTCATCCTTGGGCCATGATGTATTACTGGAGTTTTTGTGTTATTTTCTTACAACATTAAATGGTATAGTTGCTATAGGGATTTTTTATTTCAATGGAAAGAAACCAAATATTTTGTATGTAAGTCACTTTATGCTTTAAATGAAGATAGAGGTGAAAGGTGAAAGAACAGGTAAATTTGGGAAAAACTACTTAGAAGTAATTTTTTTTATCTCTTTGATATTAGTTTTGTTCTGACAGCACCTTTTAAGATTTCTTTTTTTTGTTTGTATTTGTGGTAAATATTACCAACATAGATGTTTAGAGGGTTGTTCTGATTTTAAACTTAAAGGGATGCTCTTTGTAAATATTTTAATAAAATTGATTGCAGACCCTATTTTATCGTCTAGTACTGTTTTTATGCTGCAAAGACACATTTATAATTGAAAGGCACACATAAGTTTAAAATGTACCTTTACCCAGAGTTAAAAGCAGGGTTTAGAATGATAACCCAGGGTTAAGCGCAATGTGAAAAGCCCTGAAGTGTGAACGTTAATTTACCTGGGTTAGAAAGACGATAACACACAGGTTTAGCACAGTGTGAAGACCCTGTTTAATGCTGAACCAAGGTGGCATAAATGCAGTTACACAGAGACTATAATGGCAAAAAGTTATGCTATGAAATTAATGTGTGAAGTGTGAAATTCTAAATATTAAGATAAAAATATGATGGTACACATACAAAAATATGAACATAAACAGTGTCTGACAGTAAGTATTTTTACTTAGTTACTGTAGCACACGTTAGCACTTTATGAAATAGACTGATCATTGAACAATTGCTGCATTCAATTTGTACTTGGTAGTTAGAAATTCCGAGTTTGTATGAACTGGAACGCCCTCATAATTTGGAGTTCCAACTCGGAATCTCGAAGGAATCACAACAACTCCAACTTCAGAATCCAATATGGCTGCTCAGTGCATCAACAGAGTAGAAACAATAGTAATACATTGTTTATTAGCACATGTTGTCTTTGTCTCAATAAAGTCAGTGGTGCACACAGTTCGATCCATTTGTATAGCCTTGTATATCCATTTGTATTATCTGTGCAAAGTAACGCTTATGTGTTTTTATGGTGAATTGCTTATGTTTGATTCCAAATGAGCCATGAACTGGTAGCAATATGATCCTCAGAGTTCGGGTGTGCAGAGGATTTCACAGATAGAATGAAATTTAAGTAATAATGCTGATTTTTAACCATGTTAGAAAATATATATATTTTTTTACATGTACACTACCAGTCTTTTTTTAATCTTACTTTTGCATATGGTAGTGTATCACAGTTTCCACAAAAATAGGCTATTAGGTAGCAAAAATGATAATTGATGATAATTAGAAATGTTTCTTGAGCACCAAATCAGCATTAGGATCGTGAGACACAGTAATGGCTGCTGAAAATTCAGCTTTTTATTCTATAACATGAATAAATAACGTTTTGAAGTATATTAAGATAGAAAATAGTTATTTTAACTGTTGATCTGTGATTTTAACTATTGCACAATATTACTGATTTTACAGTATTGTTGATCAAATAAATGTAGTCTTTGTGAGAATAAGAGACTTCTTTCAAAAACATAAAAAAAATGTAAATAATAATCATTCAAACTTTCGACCGATAGTTCAATAGTTAGGAAAAAAATTAAATTTCAGTATACTTGTCTGTAGTGCATTGCACCTCATTTTTATTCAGCGATTAAAGGATGTAAAAGTATTAAGTGTATTACTTCCTGTCTGCTGTAGGTTAAGTGAAATCAATAATCCAGGGTTGGATTTGGTCCCACTACACTCTTACAGTGAATCTGATCTTTGTGTGAGACAGGGCTGTTAAAGCGCTGTGACTGAGCTGCTGTTGCTGAGTGTGTATGTCTGTTGTGTCATTCTCAATCTCCCTGAAGTCCAAGTTTAATATCTGTGCCAGTGCCCTGTGAAGTATCTCGCCAAGGTCTCGGCCTTTGAAAACAGAAGAATTAATTCAATATTCAATGAAAAGTCTCAGGCAGGCAAATTGCCAGAGAATTCATTCTTTATTCAAGGAAACACCCACAGTCTGAATGCAAAGAGGCCTCTTTAAACTAACAGAAAGAAGTTAAAGCAGAAAGAAATCATGTTTGTCTGTTGGTCTCAGATCTCATAGAGCAGGTAACCAGAGAAGACACTGAAGCGGCTTTCTGAGTCCCTCTTGCCTAGTTCACTGTTGTTCAGCCAAACATACAGCCGGTCTCCAGCTTTAAGCTGCAGCACTACATTATTGCTTGCGGTGTCTGTATGAAGAACATCCACTGCCACCGCACTCGCCACAACCTAGAACACACAACAGTGGAAATGAGCAGATTTATCAGACTTATTATGCTGCAAAAGATGTGAGTCCTTAATATTTTATTATGTAGCAGCTGTTTTATTAAAGCAACAAAGCAGGAGTTTTCAGGACGATGTTTTTTTCTTCTTTCTTTTCTTCTTTTTTTTAAGTTTGAATTTAATCTTATTTATTTATTTTTATAAAATCTACAAAATTGTAAGGCTTACAAATTTAACATATACATTTAAAATTGAATTAAATATATTCAATCAATAAACAATTTCTGACCCTGGACCACAAAACCAGTCATAAGGGTCAATTTGAAAAACAAAACGGAGATTTATACATCATTTGAAAGCTGAATAAATAAACTTTCAATAGATGGATGTATTGTTAGGATAGGACAATAGTTTACTGAGATACAACTATTTGAAAATCTGGAATCTGAAGCTGCAAAAAAAAAAAAAGAAAAAAATCAAAATATTGAGAAAGTCGCCTTTTAAGTTGTCCAAATGAAGTTCTTGGCAATGTATATTACTAATCAAAAATTAAGCTTTGATATATTTACGGTTGGAACATGATCTTTACTATCCTAATGATTTTTGGCATAAAAGAAAAATCAATAATTTTGACCCTTACAATGTATTGTTGGCTATTGCTACAAATATACCCGTGTCACTTAAGACATTAATTTGAATGTTTCCTTTTTTTTAAAATTCTGGTCAGAAATCAAGGGATTAATTGCAATTATACTATTCCCAGCAATAAATACATTTGCAATACGCTTTTTAAAAAATAAATAAATAACTTTATATATATATATATATATGCATTATAAAATACATATATAAAATATATATATTAAACATTATAAAATACATTTTAATTGAATTGATGTACAGTATAAACCTGAAGATAAATATTTTATTGACAGAGCGTAGAAAAAATACCTAAGTTAATACAAATACTGTTTTGTAGATGGCTGTATTTTGCCAATGAAGAGCACATTTTGCATTTACACTTTTGTTCACGTTCAAACGTTTGGGGTCAGTAAGATTTAAATTTTTTATTTTTTTTGTAATTTAGCAAGGACACAATAAAGTGATTAAAAGTCACAGTAAAGACATTTATATTGTTACAAATAATTTTTCTTGCAAATAAATATTGTTCTTTTTAACTTACTAATTATCAAAAAATACTGAAAAACTG
>NW_015505288.1:74126-93837 GCF_001515645.1 Sinocyclocheilus grahami | reverse complement strand
TATATATATATATATATATATATCTTAAATTATAAATGGGTCTTTTTATGCATACAAAAAAATAGAGCAGCTTTTATAAGGCTTACATTTTTTATCATACTTAGATGTCTTTGAAAATCCCTGCAAAAAACTTACTTTACTTGAGGTAAACTCACCGTTTCGTCATTAAGAACCAAGTCCACTCGTAGGTTTTGGCCGGTCTTCACAATGCTAAAGGTGAAGTAGTACACTCCTGCTGTCTTACAGGTGAAAGTACCGGTCGAGGAGTCATAACCTCCTCCCAGATTAGTAATCACGTCATTAAACTTTATCACAATATTCTTGCTGAAGGCATCCTGCAGCGCAGCACTGAATGCGACACCTCCCTTACTTGACGAGCCTATACCTGAGGGTCCGGCTGGGCCTGGAGGACCTGCTTTACCTGGAGGTCCAGGTGGACCAGGAGGTCCTGCTGCAGATGAGGTGAGAGGGATGACAAAGCCATTACTCTGGTCTTTAGAACGATCTGAGGAGGGGTCACACACGATCCTGCAGGAGCCAGGGAGGGTCTCACAGATGCCTGCTCTGGTGAGAGACAGAAGTGTGAGGAGAACCGCTATCCAGTGCTTGGCCATGGTGAAGTACGAGTTCAGAGAGATGAAGGGACTCAAATGTAAAGCCCATGGTAATAAGTCACACAGACTTTGGGCTGTGATTGGTTGAGTTAGCTGGTCACATGATGAAGTTGAGAAACTGTTTGTCATCTGACATTTTTTAGCATCAGCAAAAACTAATATTGTGCTTCTTTAAAACTAACTTATGCTTCCCTAGTCTTACAAAACTATTGTTGTGCAACAGTGCTGTCAGAAGATTAGACCACTGAACTTATATTTTTTACCAGTGATGAACCGACCAATATTCAAATAATGTGAATGGGTGCCGTCAGAACGCGTGTCCAACCAGCTGACAAAAGCATTGCAACAATCCACAAGTAATCCATGAAAAGTCTTAATGATGTTTTTTTTTTCTTCTTACAAACATGCAGCTTTTCACTTCGTAAGGCATTAATTGTCGGACTCTCATTTTGACGGCACCCATTCACTGCATCCATCCATTGTTGAGCAAGTGATGTAGCATTACATTTCTCCAAATATGATCTTGGATGGCCTGAGGGTGATACATTTTCAGCAAAAGTTGAACTATTCCTTTATGTGAGTGTTAGATGTTAAAAGTTTATACATTATAGCAGAAAAATATGGATAGCTTTGCACGTTTCACAAGTGTCAGAATATTGCAGTGATCATTTTGTCAGTGATGTAAATGTTGAGAATCCATACGCTCAGATTCACAATATATACACTCACCACGTCTTTCAGGAAATGTCACTGAAAATAAAAATTCCCCAAATGTCAGCTTGAATGTCAAGATCTACAGTAAACATATTCAAACACCTCCACACACACACACATAAACCAACACAGTCAGTCTCTATTACAGCTACATTAATTATGTATATGAATGATAGGTGCCTTAATAGACCTCCCAGGGTCTCTTTATGACCAGCAGTCCCACACACAACCACCAGAGGTCTGACTCTCCTCATCATCAGTTACCCTGACTACACACACACACACACACACACACACACACACTTCATTTTGTATGACTTATACGCTTGTTTCTTCATGGGGACCAAAAAGTGTCCTCACAAAGACAAAGGATTTGGATATTGCCATCTTTGTGCAACATTCAGAACAAAACTTAGGGTTAGGGTTGTGAAGTTGTGTTCATTTTCTTTTTTAGGGTTTTAAAGTGCCTGACATTATTTGGATCATGTTTGCATTATTATTATTATTATTATTATTATTATTATTATTATTATTATTATTATTATTATTATTATTATTATTATTATTATACTGGTTGCAAAGTTTTTGAAGTAGATTATAGGCTTGCAATTTTTTATATATATAAAATTCAATAGTTTTTAAGCTTAAATCTCTCTCAATTTTGTTTTATAAGTTAAAAAATACACCAATGGGTCAAGAAACATAACATAACAATAATATAATATAATATAATTCATATAATATAATATAATATAATATAATATAATATAATATAATATATAAGTTTACAATAAAGAAAAAAATATAAAAAAATGTATATGAGTGCACTGACGGCAACAAATAAAATTAATTAATAATTCCTTTCACAAAACCCCTGCTCTGCTTTCAAATAAATAAATAAATAAATAAATCCATACATCCATCCATACATACATACATAATCTTTTTAAAAAATATATTCACTTGGGAAGCAAAATTGTTTTAGAAAATTAAGCCTATTTATCGTGAATTAAATCTATTTTTAACCCACTGAAACATTGTTTTTTTTTTATTGTTTTAAATATTACCATATAAAAAAAATGCATTGGGGTAAAAAAACCAAACATTTAAAATGTTCTCTTAAAACAATATCTTTTAAATTAAATGCACTGACAGTTAGGGCTATTTCCGTTTCCAAACCCCCCTCATGCTTTCAGTTCTGTATTGCTTAATGCATTCTGCTTAAGCAACTTCTCTTCGTGAGCCATTATGTGTGACAAAACAGCTAAGAAAGGCTCTCCTTAAATATTTTCACAATTACTACATGGAATAAATACTAAATAAACCCAGTGCTATGTATCCACATGATAATCACCACCATTCTGATTTTTGTTTCAACAGGATTTCCCCATAAGATTTCATTATTTGCCATCGAATAAAGGAATTGCTTTAGGAATGACGAATTAAACATGATCACTTTAAGTCAAGTCAAGTCAAGTCACCTTTATTTATATAGCGCTTTTAACAATACAGATTGTGACAAAGCAACTGAACAGCGTTAATTAGGAAAATAGTGTCAATAATGAAAAATGACAATAGTAAACACAAATTTTTCAGTTAAAGACAGTTCATCATTGAATTCAGTGATGTCAACATCCAGCTCAGTTTAAATAATATCTTTGCAATCATGTCAACGATAACGCTGGAAATGAAGTGTCCCCAACTAAGCAAGCCAGAGGCGACAGCGGCAAGGAACCAAAACTCCATCGGTGACAGAATGGAGAAAAAACCTTGGGAGAAACCAGGCTCAGTCGGGGGGCCAGTTTTCCTCTGACCAGACGAACCAGCAGAACGGAAAAATCAATATAAGACGTAATAAAACAGACGATGAATAATATTAACAGCAATTATTATATGATGCAATCAAACTTATAGCAAAATGTGGTAGTTCTGTATGTTGTTTCAGGGTTGGCATCATCTGAGGTCCTCTGAGGAGTTGCATCATCTCTTCTCAGGTGTTCTGGATCCAGACTGAAGCTTGTTTAACTTTACTTTAACTTTAACAAAATAGATCTTTAGTGAGGAAGAGTTTTCTGCTATTTTAGACTCACAAAGGATCTCATTAAGAGCTTGAAGAAGGTACTTTTAACATTCACTAACACATCCAGAGAGAATGTGGCAGGAGAGAGAAAGTAAAAGAAAGAATCTGTTTTAAAAAAAAGTCTTTTTGCACAGAATTTATTGCTATGTTTAATAAAATCGTCTTTGCATCAGATGCACGTATCATGGATACAGTATTGAGTCTTATAGGAAAAGCTGCATGTTTGTAAGAAATAAATCCATCATTAATACCATTTTATGTATTAATTGTGGATTATTGTGATGTTTTTATCAGCTGTTTGGACTCTCATTGTGACGGCACCCATTCACTGCAGAGGATCCATTGGTGAACAAGTGATGTAATGCTAAATGTCTCCAAATCTGTTCCTAAGAAGATACAAACCCATCTACATCTTGGATGGCCTGAGGGTGATACATTTTCAGCACCTTTTCCTTCATAAAAAAAAAAAAATGTGTCATTGTTTACTCAATTAGCCTCATGTCATTACAAACCTGTATGACTTTATTCTAAAGAAAGAAAATACGATATTTGAAGTATGCTGGTATCCAAGCAGTTTTGTTTACCGCTTACTTCGGTTGTCCGGACAGATTGAATTTAATTTACAAAACTGAGTGAAATTTTGCCATTTTGCACCTCGACCGAATTGCACCTCAATTTGCCACGAGAGTACGGACGTATCCAGTTCAAATGGTCCTGTAAATGTCCCCTCAGCAGGATGCTTTCAAATCCCTCTGTGGGACGGCTGGATTTGTCTATAAATCTGATTTAATCATGTTCCTCTCCATCCACCCTTAGCACAGCGAGACACATCATTTTCTTTTTACTGCCGTGTGCAAACATTCAAAAACGTCTCCAATGGCTGCTGTTCATGCCAAAGAAATATCTGCTTCATTGAGATGATTTACGCAGACACTGGGAATAAAGCCGTGCGGGATGGCAACTAACTAGCATTTTATTCTCGAAAGAAGATCTTTTTTGCGGTCCACAATAAAAATGATGCAATCGATGAAACCCTTATTTAATGTGCTATTTCCACCCCTAATGTCTAAAGAGTCTTCACGATGTGTGCCGATGTTCCTTATTAAAACAGAAATGTTACCAGAAATCTTTATTGCTTTGAGACTATGAGAGATGTTTCTCTGCGTTAAAGGGAGCGAGGGAGGCTGGTGTGAGCTGTACGGAGGCATCATCAGATGAAGATCACATTATTGCTCTGCTAGTTTGAATAGTCTGCTTCAGCCTGCAGGCCTCTACTGCTGTAGGCTACAAGCTTTGGATAAATGCAAATGTTTAACAAGATTTTGGAGTCTCAGGTGTAAAGAAAGTGCTTATAAGCTTACATCTTGTTCTATATATTGTGCAATCCTTCATAATGCTTTATTTGCACCTGAGACTCTAAAATCGTATTGAAAATTACACTATGGAGTTCACTAGGTTTGCTTTTGTGTACAGTAAACAAGTAAACTAACAAAGTACCATGGTATGTTATAGTTTTATTTTAGTATCATTGATATGCTATTATGGTTTTTGTTAATATTTTGAATTTGATTATATTTTTATATTTTCTGTTTTAATTTTAATTTTAATTAGTTATATTTGTATAGTTATATGTTATGTTTTTCTATTCATTTGTTTGCCACTGTGAAGAGCTAGAGTATATGATGATGATGATGATGATGATTATTATTATTATTATTACTTTTTTAAATCTTCTTTAAACGTTGACACAAACATACATTTTTATTTTTAATTGTTGTATTTTCATGCTACATTCAACCTTAGGAATTCTGTTGCCACTGTAAACAAAACAAAACAACCACAAACAAACAAACAATGAATGAATGAATGAATGAATGAATGAATGAATGAATGAATGAATGAATGAATGAATGAATGAATGAATGAATGAATGAATGAATGAATGAATGAATGAATGAATGAATGAATGAATGAATGAATGAATGAATAAATTATATTCTTTGATGTACCTTGAGGAAAACAGGCATGTTATACTGTGTTTGAATGAATGAATGAATGAATGAATGAATAAATTATATTCTTTGATGTACCTTGAGGAAAACAGGCATGTTATACTGTGTTTTTTCACTGCCAGGTGTACTCTATTAAGGTTTTTCAGTGCAGCACCTTAAGATTAAAACCATTTTTACCGTATAGGGCTTTGGAGTTGTCTATATGGTTCCTATTTTAAAAGTATTGGATACATTATAAGTTCACCAGATCTGTGCATTAGGGTGCTTTAAAACACGTGTACACTGATGGCTTCTGACTACATAAAAAAAAAAACATGTTCTTTTTTATTCTTCTTAAGGCAATGGCCCTGATCTTAGTTATGATGTCAAGTACCAATTGTGTGTTTTGGATACAGATGTTTTGTATCCATGTTCCTTGTATGGCCACCTGATGGCACTGTTGTTCCTTCATGCACATTTTGTCATAATGCAGGGACTGTTGTGAAAAACAGATCAGATGTGTCATGGTATGATATATTTTCACTAATAGGTGCTATAGACTATTTATTTGATTGTGAATGAGGTTGAAGTAGCACCAATGATGAAATCCAAAACAAACCCTTCTTCCCAGCATGTGCGTTATTCGCTGTCCCCGTATTCATTCTCCATTATGCATTTCTTAATATATTGGATAAAATATTAACCATATGCATTTAAAATATGTAATTTATATTACTTAACTTTCTTTTTTAACAACTTAATTTTTATTGAGAAAACAATATTTAAGTATTGTTTGGATTTATGGATTTAATAAAACCTGTGATGTACTATTTAATTGGTTTGTCTCAACGTAAAACATTTCATCCTGTTTTAAAATGAAATTACAGTCATCTGCTTGACATTAACATTTCAAAAGATGGTTAAAAGTACATAATTAGTTTCAAATCGACCTCCTTATGTAATATTACTCTAAATTCATTACAGACCAATGGCTAACTGTAGATCTTCTTTCCATCCTGAAAACAAACAAACAACAAGACAATACAAAAACAAGTCTGATTAAAGCATATCTTTTAATCATTTTCAAATACTAAATGACAACACAAACATTCATTTTTAAAGGTTACCGTTTTCAGAAAGATAACACATAACAGGAATGGCATGACTTCATCCTCACACACATCCATCTCATACACAACATGTATCTGCCTCTCTCTTTCACCATTGTTTGATCGAGTACTCGCATTACAAAAGCTGTGACGACTCTCTCCCTAAGATGTCTGTTTAAACACAGCCATTTATTAAAATCAATAGGACTGAATATGTTATTAAGAGATATCAATCAACGTGACATCAGTCTGAAACCAAGGTACGATAAGGGCTTCCTCTGATGCTCTGTCAAGCCTATGGGATGATCTCTGCATGTGGTATTAGGATGGAGAAAGACAGTTGGCAGCACCCGGACTGTTGGGTGTTCACACACCATCATTGTACATCAGATGCTTTCCCGCTGCTTGAGAAACTCAGGGAGTTTATTACTCTCACTGGTTGTTCTTTTGTTTGTGTGTGTGACAGTGAGAGAGTGAGAGCATACAAGTGCTTGAAGTCACAGCACAGAATCTGTTTACTTGAATGTGTGTTTTCTCAATGACACTCCATGGCAAGAATCCACAGTCAGAAACAGAAACAGACAGAGGAAGAGACCAGTTTCAGTCTGTGCCAGTGAGCGCTGACAACAAGGTCATCTGCTGGAATACACATTTACTATATAAGTTCTATATATATGTTGTGTGTCTCTTATGCTCACCAGAGCTGCATTTATTTAATCAAAAATACAGCAAAAAGTCATATATTGAATTATTACAATTTAAAAAATTACTGTTTTCCATTTGAATATATTCTTGTGACGTCAAAGCTGAATTTTCAGCAGCCTTTTCTATAGTCTTCCATGTCACATGATCCTTCAAAAATAATTTTAGTATGCTGATTTGGTGCTTAAGAAATATTTCTTATTATCAGTGTTAAATACAGCGCTGTTTCATATTTTAGTGGAAATCTGTCACGTGTACGTTTCTGTCTAGTTCCTGTCTGTCCTTATTTGGTTCTTTTCCTGTTCTCATTATTTAGTTAATCATCATTCATTAGTTTCCACCTGTGTTAATGACTCATCTTATTAGTCTATCATTTGGTTCAGTATAAATAGCCCTACCTTTCCTAAGTTTCTTTGTTCTGTCTCCGTCGTTGAAAGTGGTTGTTTTCTACAGTTCGCCCCAGTGGATTGATTAAAAGACTCCGTTTGTTGTATATCTGCCTCCTGCGTACTCCTTTGAACTCCTTCGCCTGGCAACCCCTGACAGAAGACAGGACCAACAAAAAGATGGACTGGCTGAGGACGTTCTTCTGAACATCCAGCAGGATGGAAGGCCTTTGGCGCGGTATGTGGAGGAGTTCCTGAGTGTCTTCCATCTGGTGAACTGGAGCGATCATATGCTTAATGCTTGCTTCCGGATGGGACTGGACGATGATAAATAGTTTGGATTTCTGTCTCCTGGTGATTTTGTTATTGACCTGTAGCAGACTTTATAAATTACGTCCTCGATTTGAATGACTCTGATTTCTTTGTTGATGTGGAAGATAATCATCCTGATCCCATCCAGAAGCATGTGAGCACTCCAGATCACCACAAGCCAGCTCCCTCCACATACCGCTCCAATGAGCCCGCTCCCCTCGTTTCACCTGTGCCTTCTGGATCCCGTCCAAGATCCATTCCAGCCCTCAGCCCAGAAAATGAGTCACCAGTGCTCCTGGATTTGCTGCTACCTCCGGGGTTCTCGGCTCCTATTCTCTCGCCTGAATCTGCTCTCCTGAGTCCATCTCCGCTGGCCCTTTGTCTCTAGAGCGCCCCCCAGAGCTGGCTCCTCAAAAGCACCCCTCCAGAGCGCCCTCCAGTGTCTGCACATATTAAGCGCCCTCCAGAGCCCATTCCTTGAGCGCCCCCCCCCAGGAAGAGTCCCCTGATCCGGCATGGCCTCCTGAGTCCCCTGATCCGGCATGGCCTCCTGAGTCCCCTGATCCGGCATGGCAACCTGAACTGCCTGCGCCGCCCTGGAGGCTTCCTTGGTCTTCGCCCTGTTCCAGTCCTGCACCATCCCCCATGGTGCCTGCCCCCCCTCCTTAATTTCACCTACTTCAACTTGGTTTTCCTATTCTCATTTAGTTCATTCATTTAGTTTCCACCCGTGTTAATCATCTTAGTCTATCGTTTGGTTCAGTATAACTAGCCCTGCCTTTCCTAAGTTTCTTTGTCAGTTGAAAATGGTTTTCTACATTTCTCCCCAGTGGATTTATTAAAAGACTCTGTATATCTGCCTCCTGTGTATGCCTTTGCCTGGAAACCCCTGACAAAATCATATTTTCCCCTAAGGTTCTTTGAATAAAATAATTTGCGTTATACATGTCTTTACTAAAACAAAAAATGCGCATACAAGTATCTAAAGCTATATAGTATACTATTAATATTACTTTGCATTGTTACTGTAATGACATATGCACAATATGGCTTTAAATTTAATTTTACATAGTTCACCTGTGAAGATGTAAACTTCAGTATTGCACTTATATTGTGACTAGATGCTATTTAACTAATAAGATGTGTCTAAATGAACTACTTAAATTGCTATAGTAAAGCATTAAGTTACAGTTAATTTAAACTAAACTGTAAAAAGTGTTCCTACTTCAACTTGGTTCAAGTTAAGTTGCTGCCTTTTTTTTTAATAAAATCAAATTGGCTGTACATGTTAATTCTACTTGAATTATATTAAACTGACTTAGGAAATTTAGTTGAACCCATTTAGCTTTAAAAATAAGTGAAAATTGGCTAAATTATTACATATTGATCCTATTAATTCTTTTAGCGTTAAAATAAAGTCTTTAAATATTTGCCTTGTGTGCAATTATTTTCCGATAATGATTGGCTGACTTCATATTATCCCTTACTTACTACCAATTTTGGGGAAAGTTAAAGTAATGCATTACAATATTGCATCACTTCATAAAAAGTAACTAATTGTTTATTTTTGTGCAAAGTAATGCATTACTTTATTAGTTACTTGGAAAAGTAATCTGATTACATAACTCACGTTGCTTGTATGCGTTACCCCCAACACTGCTTACTACAGACTAAGCCCCAACTCTATAGTTCGTAAGCATTTGTTGCATTTATGAATTGATTTGACAAGTGGATGATATCCCCAAGTGTCCCCAAAAGAGGATTTGTCAGATTTAGCTAACTTCTAGGGACAGCTTTTTGCCCTCACTATAGTAATAAATAAGCTCACACATTCACACAGAGATGAGCTCCACTTCATGCCTGTAAACACTGGCATTAGGACAGACAGGCCTTCAGGGACACATCTCAGAAAATACACTGCAGACACTTAACAGCATATTTAACCAGCAGAGGCTTAAAGGTGGGGTAAGCGATTTTTCAAAAACGCTTTAGAAAACTGATTTGGGCCGACTAGCAAAACAAACTTGTAGCCAATCAGTAGTAAGGGGCATGTCTACTCATGATGTGGAGGAGAGAGAGTTCAGTGCACAGGACGGACATTAGCGAGCCGAGCGACAGAAAGATAGAGATGGCGGATAAAAAACAAAAACATCTGGCTACCAATTTTGGGGAAAGTTAAAGTAATGCATTACAATATTGCATCACTTCATAAAAAGTAACTAATTGTTTATTTTTGTGCAAAGTAATGCATTACTTTATTAGTTACTTGGAAAAAAGTAATCTGATTACATAACTCACGTTGCTTGTATGCGTTACCCCCAACACTGCTTACTACAGACTAAGCCCCAACTCTATAGTTCGTAAGCATTTGTTGCATTTATGAATTGATTTGACAAGTGGATGATATCCCCAAGTGTCCCCAAAAGAGGATTTGTCAGATTTAGCTAACTTCTAGGGACAGCTTTTTGCCCTCACTATAGTAATAAATAAGCTCACACATTCACACAGAGATGAGCTCCACTTCATGCCTGTAAACACTGGCATTAGGACAGACAGGCCTTCAGGGACACATCTCAGAAAATACACTGCAGACACTTAACAGCATATTTAACCAGCAGAGGCTTAAAGGTGGGGTAAGCGATTTTTCAAAAACGCTTTAGAAAACTGATTTGGGCCGACTAGCAAAACAAACTTGTAGCCAATCAGTAGTAAGGGGCATGTCTACTCATGATGTGGAGGAGAGAGAGTTCAGTGCACAGGACGGACATTAGCGAGCCGAGCGACAGAAAGATAGAGATGGCGGATAAAAAACAAAAACATCTGCGGAACAAAAGAAGGCTTAAGGCAAGAAGTAAGACCAGTGTAAATATCTGATCAGCTTTCCAGCACTGGAGAGAACTCAAGGAGCAGAAGGCCTGCGATCGGACGCCAAGGTTGCTTTGTTTCTTCTTGATAGGTGAGTAACACCGTGTCTGCGCCGCAACAGCTAAAGTCTGTCTAGTACACTGGACGCGACAAAGCGACCGTTGAAAATAATTTGAAATTTGTGTCAATACGTCATGAATAGAACGCAGCAGCAGTTTTCTGTCGAGGATTTGTCGTGTCGTGCCGCACCGCATCCAGTGTAGACCATAGATATGTATATATATCTATATGGTAGAAGGCATCACTGATTATAATGAGTTCCATAGTATTTTGTCGAGCCGCGCCACTCGCGTCCAGTGTAGACACGGTGTAACATTGGTTTTGCTTTGTTTCACAGAACTAATCGTTGCCTGGGTTGCGTACATATGTGTGGGGTGGAGCTATCAAAATAGGGGCGAGACCCTTTTGGGGTAGGGGCGTGTTTGTTTTGGTGATTTCAAATGTCAACATTGGCTACCAGAAATCACTTACCCCACCTTTAAACCTGGAGATTCATTTGGAAACAGCATAGGTTGGTGTCAATCTATACACATGTGCACTTAAATGTTAAATTATTGCAATCTGTCCCTTTTTTCCCCAGAGTCTGATAGAGTTCAACATTATGGTCTCTGCGAGACAAATGGCAGAGAGAGCAAATCAGCAGATGAGCAAGTTTCATCGCTTGGAAAATCAGTGTGAGTAAAATGTCAAACATTTAAATCGACAGGGCACAGCTAGCCTTTATACAATCACAATCACATACGGAATATAGACTTGTCTATATATATATATTTCTTATATAGCAGAAATATGGGATATAGCCTTGTCATTTAAATCTGAAAAGTCTTAGGCTACTGAAAATGTTCAAAATAAGAAACATTATGTAATGTAATTTTTTTTCTTGCTAATCAAATAAGCACATTTATGACATAACTCTTTGTATAGAGAGTCAGATGTTTTGCTTACATTGATGCACAAGATGCTCTTTAGATCATCTCAAAACATGCTGGAGAACATGATCATCAGGGCGAGCTCAAATGCTGGTGCCATCAAAGAAACCAATTTGATAATTTTACCTTTTCACTCAAATGTTCAATATATGGGGGATATTGATAATAAACAATAAAATATATCAGTAATATATTGATAATAATATTGATTACTGAAGGTGATTATTCAACAAAATGACAAAGAAAAATTCTTTATTCAACAAAAATACAGAAATTCACATTTGTATCTTTGTAAATATAATTACACCAGTACTGCCGCCTTTGGCAGAAATAACCTCTTGTAGGTGTTTCTAAAACCCATGAAAGTAATAAAATGTATGTGAGATATGATGAAATATTATCGTGAATATTGTTATTAGCGTGCAAGATGAATTAAATAGTTTTATGATGTTTTTGTCATTTTTATACCTTAACAGCCTTGTCATTCACTTTCATTGTAAGGCTATAACAATACATCATGTCACAATTTATTGTAATAAAACATACAACAATATGTATCATGCATAGTGACTATGCATTGTGTATGGTTTAAAGTTAAAGTTCAATACATTTATTTCAGCATCAAATATGGTAAACCAAGAAGGCACGCTTTTTGAGCTTCCATGTTTATTATTAAGTACTAAATAATAAAAAATAAAATGGAATATTTATAACTTTTCAAATGTATGTAGTCAGGGACAGAGTGCAAGCACATGCATTTTTAGTTAAGTACATGAATATTTCTGTTCGGCTGTCATCATTGACCTGTGCTTGAAGAAGGACCAAGTCCAAAGACCAAGTCCTATTAAATTTTGCAGCTTATGTAAAATCAAATTTAGCATCTTAAAAAAAAGAATTATGATGAACTTTCTTGTAATTATGGCCAAGTATCTAATCATAATGAGAAACTTTCTAGTAGTATCTCATAATATTGTATATCGAAATACCTTTCATTATGACTTACTCTCTCATAATATTGAGACATATTCTTGCAGTATCTCAAAATATTGAGAAACATTCTCATAATAATGAATCTCACAATATAGAAACTTTGTCATAATGATGTAGAGTAGGATCTCATATTGAGAAATGTTCTCACTGTAAAGACTTTATATCTCATAATACTGAAAAAAGTTCTTATTGTGACTTACAGTATGCATAAACAGTGTGGCCATGCAATAATCTTTAGCTGCATTACAATATGATATTGATCTTACATATAAATAATAACTCTAATGAAACAGCTAAATTGCTCTGAGAAGAGCAGAATCATCCAACATATACAGTATATTTATAAGTTGTAAATAGAGATCTGTCTCCAAATCCATGTAATTTCCATTCTGTGAACAAACTGCGTATAGATTGCACCAGAAAACTACAGAACAAAGTCAGTTATTTGTCATCTGTCTTGGAGTGTAGAAGCCGTCAGTCGAGTTATTGATTTCCGCTGCTTGGTCCAAAGTTGACACAAGTCGAGTTGTGATGTGTTCCATCATGCAGAAATGTATGCATCTCTATGACATAAACATCTCTATTGCAAGATCCAATTTCACTATTATTTGAGATAAAGTTTCTCAAAAGGATCGGATAACAACTACATATACAGTGCCAAGAAAAAGTATGTGAACCCATTGGAATTGCTTGGTTTTCTACATTAATTAGTCATACAATGTAATTTGATCTTTATCAAGGTCACATTGTAACAACAAACAATTATAATCTGTTATATCTTACATCATATTTAACATTCTCAGAGTTGTGGAAAAGTAAGTAATTTTACCTTATTGCTGTTACCTGGATGATCCACGGCTGTGTGTGCTTGTTTAGTCCTTAGTTTTATTTAATAACCACATCTCATAATTTGTTTTTACTCCAAAATCACTTCATAACGTCAGTCGAGTGTTTGAAATAAATCCTGCTGTGAGATGATGTGGCTTCTTACACAGAATAAGGCACGCAACATATTTCATAGTATTCTAAGCAGTGATAAAGGCTATGTCGATTAGCATTGCATTATTATATACTTTATTATAATAAAAAATTATAATAAGACGAACTCAGATAAACCATATATTGTCATAGTCGTGTGTTTATTAGTCATGTTGAATTAATGAAAGCAGTTAAATCTTTTTATTCAGCTAAGGATTTCTGGGTTTCTTCTGCAAGCCATATTTGGAGTTTCAGCGCGAGAGCGCCCTCTGGTTTTCGGATGGAGATTTACTGTTGATCACAGAACCGTGCTTCACTGAAACATACGCACGACAATCGCAGCTTCTGTCTAATCACGATTTATCGCCTTTGCGATTTAATTTCGATTAATTGTGCAGACCTAGATCAGATTACATTTAAGAACCATAATCACTTTTTTTCTAACTGAAATCGACATCTATCTATCTATCTATCTATCTATCTATCTATCTATCTATCTATCTATCTATCTATCTATCTATCTATATATATATATATATATTGCTTAAAGGCACAATATGTAAGATTTTTTAATGAAAATATCCAGAAATCATTAGAACAGTATATTTTGCTGACTTGTGTACTTACATTATCCCAAGTGTTTCGAAGAATGTTTAAATCCAGAGAAATAGCAATTTTAAATAATGGCTCGTCCCTGGTCGTTGCATCACCTTGCCAATGACGTCATACACCCTCCATTTCCGGTTTTGTTTTGTAGAAAACATGGAAACACCAAAACGCTTTAATGTGTTATGCGTTTTATTAGACAGGTGACGACCGCACAGAGTAGCATAATAACAGAACTTTCAAATGGATCTAGCATGATAAAACAGCGCTGCTTTACCCCACATACTCACGACCGGAAGGAGTGGAAGCGGTCGACTGTGGCATAATAAAAGCTCTGCTGCTTTCGAGCCGTGTGTCACGCTCATTCAGCGCCTCATTTCGCTTCGACGGCTTTCAGCCTCACCCTGCTTCAATCTACTATGTTAATAAATCTTTAATACATTAGCTCATCCATAAACATGATTTCTGCCCGAGTCTCGTCGGATTGCATCGGCTGTGGGAATGAAGACGAAAACGCCCATGATTCCACACTCAGTCACGGCGTCATCAAACTACACATTTGTTTCTTTGTTTGTTTTGAATACGCGCCCTCTAGCGGCGAAAACTTACATTATGTGCCTTTAAATTTTATACTGCAAAATATTATTGTGTTGCCATCAGCATTGTCTTGATGTCATGGCATTTGCAGTAGGTTCAAGTGACTAGCTCTAAGAAAACTGCCAGCAGAACAAATTGCATATGAGCAAAGATGGCAGACTTCAAATCACATTTTTGGGAAGTTCTGCGCCAGCTGAGCATGTGCCATTGAGAAGAATGGGAATGCTAACAGATAGCTTTCTCCAGGTATTATAGAGCTCCTGGCGCACACAGATACATACGCTGCCACAGAGAATAAAAGAGCAAGTCAGATGAATAGAAAGAGAGGACAGAAGCATTGCTTTCCATTTTCAGCCTTCACATGCAGTAAATGGTGGGCAAAACCTGAATAATGTATGTAGAACAGCACAACTATCCAACTGAGCATGTACTTGATTAAATGTATGACAGCCCTTTACCCACGCCGACTCTCTATCCTTGAATGATTAGAAGTTCCTTAAGCTACCCTGGCAAGTGAAATGTATTTTTGTTGTGACAAATGGTGAAATGAAAATCTCAAGGCTTCATTAGGCAATAGAAACATGGATCGAAAAAAATATAATGGAATGTCTAAAAAAAAAAAGTGTAACAATGTGGCAGCCAACTATGAGATCACATCTGCCGGTGTTCTGACAAATAATGCTACCACCGGCCGCTCTTGTATTTAGATTTCTTCAGTTAAAAACATGGTGGTGGCCTTCAACCACGGAGAGCTGTGGTTAAGAATAATGAAACAATGGATAATTCTCACCACTTTTCTGCATGTTTAAACATCAGAAAAGATGTAGCGAAAACGGCCTTGACACAAAAACATTTATACAGGTAAGTGCTCAGTGACAATGAAGCTTCAAGTATTATGTACTATGGCAGTGGTTCTCAAACCTGTCCTGGAGTATGCCATGCACATTTTGTATGTCTCCCTCATCTATCACACCTGGTTCAACTCATCAGCTCATTAGTGGAGACTGCAAGACCTGAAGTGGGTGTGTCAGATGTAGGGAGACATACAAATCGTGCAGTGCTGGGGGTACTTCATGGAAAGGTTTGAGAAACCCTCTACTATGAGTGGCGTTGTAGTGGGCCTACATGTCAACAAAACAAAGCACACTGGCATTGTACGTTTTGTATTATTTATGTATTTTACTGATAATGTTTTGATACTTTTTAGTATTTAGATGTCTTTACCTGAATTCGTTCACTAACTGCATGTGTTGAATTTAAGAACTCGATGGGACGCTTTTGCAGGTTTGCTTTAATTGATCGTACTGTAGGCAATATTAAAAATTTTATTAATCCAAAGATTGTTTGTTTTCTGTGCTGTTGTGATTGCTTTAATGTTTTACGGACTGGGAAATGATTCACTTCACCACTGTTGGATTAAGGAACCATGAGGTACAGCTAGGGAATATTGAATTTTCTCGTGACTGTGTCTTATGTTCAACTACATTTACAGTTCATACATCTGAAGGTAAATAGCTGGCATTCAGGTGTTGTCCTTAACATGCTATAAGTTTGCAAAGGAGTCTTGTTTCCATGCTTCAAGTGTTTCACAAGGCCTTTTGAGTCGCCCTTGCTCTTAATGTATCATGCACTTCCTCCCATCTGTAATTTTTTCAGATACATTTTTAAAAACTTTGCACAACATTGTTGTCCTTGTACTGTGTGTCCATTAATGTTAAGTGTGATGGTTTGAATTTGGAACCTTTTCAAACAACAGCCTTGAGCAACAAACAAATGTATCTGTGTGTGCTTGGCTCAAAGAGAGAGCACTTATCCACTTAACACTGTGTGTAAACACACATACAAACAGATACCTTCAAAACCATGCTGTACACACACACACACACACACTCTCTCTCATGGTTCAAACAGAGCTGGGGCCCGTTTCAGAAAGGAGGCTAAGTGAAAACTCTGAATATGTTAACCCTGAAATGAGGGAAACTCTGGGTTTTCCATTTCAGACCCGAGAAAGCAGGGCAAGTTAAGCCCGTTTCTGAAAGAGAGGTAACTTATACTCCGAGTCAGTTACCGCGGTAACTTACTCTATGAACCTAACCTGGTTGGGAGCAGGTTTTCTTCGGTAAACCCAGAGTTTCTTACGGTCTCCTCCCCCTTTTTAAAGTGTAAGTGATGTTTAAATACTTCATTCATTCACGCTGAAAAAATGCTTTTCTTACTGAGTATTTCTGTCTTATTTCAAGTACAAATATCTAAAAATTATTAAATCACGATGCATTTTCTATATTAGAAAAATTATATAAGTGCATTTAAGTGCATTTTACTTAAAACAAGTAAAATTATCCGCCATGGGGTAAGAAAAATCATCTTAATGCAAACGTAAACAAGATTATTTTTTGTTTCCCCCACCTCCCCCTGTCAAACACCAGACACCATCAAAGTGACAAAAATGGCATGTCCTTTTATACTGTAGATGAGGAGGCTGTATTAATTCATAGGGAGTTAAACATTTTTGTGCCATATCCACATGCATATTTATTTGGTAGTTTTCTATATCAAGGATGCAGAGCACATTAGTAAGGCCCCTGTATGCAGGGTGGTAATGAAGGTGTGCCTCGCTGACATTCTAACATGATAACATCTTGCGGCGACCTCTGGAAGTAACCCAATAATTAGAATTTCCTTTAGAATTTCCAGTGTGGTTGGGTGCATTGATGACACGCATATTCCCATCATTGCACATTCTGAAAATGAAACAGATATGGAATGGAAGGATGCCATATGGAAGTGTAGCTCCAACGGCGAGGGCGCCCTGGAGGCTGATGCAGGGCAGGAATAAGGCGTAAACTAGGAAGGCCTCCAGGGCGGAACAGGGAGTTCAAGGGGCCATGGTAGTGCTGGGCGGTATACCGGTTCATACCAAATAGCGGTGTTTATTTTTGTTATGATATAAATTTTTTAAATACCGCAAAAATTGTATGTCGCTTAAACAACGTTTGGAACACGACACTGTTTGAAAGGGGTCCCTTTTCACTGTTGCACTGTGGTGAGGGAACAGCTGTATCCCAGCAAGCAATAGCCGTCATTTCAACGTCTCGGTTAAGTATAGACCCGATATAGTCCGGCTATGTGTAACCCACATCTAGCCCAAATAACCTTGAATTTGGTTTCATGTCGTTTTTTGGCAAAATAACTTGTGAGATGTATGCTATTCCATCATGTAAGCAAAGTAACAGCGTTTACAAGGTGTTTGGTTTCATTTCTTTGACATGTTCAATAGTTAGCCTGTGCATAGCCACGATTTAGCTCTTAGTCAGAGCGGCTATCTGTAGCCCACTTATAGTCAAACTTGATTCACTGTAGTTTTTGGCCAGGCAGCACATGAGATGTTTGATATCCCATCATGTTCGCAGTGTCAATAATATCTACAAAGATATAAGTGTCATTTTATGACATGGTCTATATGTAGCCACGATTTCGCTCTAAATTGGACGGGCTACATGTAGTCTGCTTTTAGCCCACCTGGCGAAATCGAGGCAATCTGTGGTCTAATTTTAACGGCTTGGCTATAGCCCTATACCAGTAACCAGACCAGCGATGAGCATAGCCAAAATAGCCTTAAAATTGTTTACATGTAATTTTCGCCCACGCAGCTTCTTATCAAATGCAAGTAAACTTTTGAATCATTTAAATTAGCATTATTTTATATTTTATTTAATTATTTACAGCATTATTAAATATAGCATTATTTATTATGCCAAACATAATGGTAATTTAAATGTTTCAAAAGTTTACTTGCATTTGATAATATGATGTCATGCATACCACAAGCTGTTAAATGTTACATTCATACACATTATATGATATTATTGATATTCGGCTGTCTTTCAATTTATAAATAAAAATGCAATTACAATTCTCAACCGCTAGATGGCAATTGTAGCACTACTGAGACATGACTACTGGCAACGCGAGACATGAGAGTTAGTAGAGATCAGTGTTGTGTTTTGAATTTGTTTTTACACGAGAGAGCACTAAGTTTACCTGTCGGAGAGCAGCGGGTAAACAACAAATGATAAAGGACATTCCTACTTGGTCTTGTAAGTATCTGTGTTTTCGTTTTGACATGTGTTCATTATTTATCTATATTATTTGTTATCATGTTTAGGAACCGTGACATTTTAGTGAAGGGAGCAGATCGTCACCCTTCCATTACATTGACTCTCGCACTACACAAACTGTTGCATGTCATCCCAGACTATATATCCCATCATCCATTGCACTGACTGCACACAGCACTGATTGCACACAGCTGTAACCAATCACACATTCACTATATAACACTCACTCAAGTGTTCGCCCCGTAACAGATACACAATATATCTCGTTTTTGTTTTTAGTTGGCATCCAAGCAAAAGAGAATGACTCCCTGTCACAATTAGTGTAATTAAAGTAAAAAATGATGTCAAGCTTTTCTTGTGCTTTTTTTCTTCTTTCTTATTTGACAGATACTGTGATGACCAACTTCCTGGCAGCAACAGAGTTGGACTTGAGGAATGCAGTTGGGAAGCATTTTAAACAAGAAATAAACCAATAATTAATAATTTCCTTTAAGTTCACTGTTGGGTGTTTTATTTGTTAAAAGTAAACCAACAAAAGGGTTAATCTTTTTTTATGTTGTCATTTATCCGTAATGTTTTAATGTTAAGCGTGATAACATGCTCTTGACTTGTATTAGATTTTTTTTTCTTTTAAATATCTTAAGTTATTTAAAATATTTA
>NW_015505288.1:56264-73057 GCF_001515645.1 Sinocyclocheilus grahami | reverse complement strand
TTTCTTTCTTATTTGGCAGATGCTGTGATGACCAACTTCCCGGCAGCAACAGAGTTGGACTTGAGGAATGCAGTTGGGAAGCATTTTAAACAAGAAATAAACCAATAATTAATAATTTCCTTTAAGTTCACTGTTGGGTGTTTTATTTGTTAAAAGTAAACCAACAAAAGGGTTAATCTTTTTTTATGTTGTCATTTATCCGTACTGTTTTAATGTTAAGTGTGATAACATGCTCTTGATTTGTATTAGATTTTTTTTCTTTGAAAAATCTTAAGTTATTTAAAATATTACATTTTTTCATTTTTATATTTTTATTATCTTAAGTTGTTAAAAGCTCCAGATTTTTTATCATAATATTTATATTTAAGTGTATTGTATTTATAACATTTTATTTTGCTTTTGTATTTTTATCATTTTGTATTGTCTTAAGTTGTCCAAGTTGTTAAAAATGTTATTTTTCTTAATAAAAGCTGTATGTATGGATTGCCATTTTGTTGTCTATTAGATGTATATATGTAGTCGTTTAATAGCCGTCTAATTGATGACTAGTCTATTCTTGGGCTATGATTAGACTTCTATTAGATTTTCACTGACAACCCAAATTTAGCCTAGTTTTAGCCTAGACGTCTAGGCTATATTTAGACGTCTAGAAGACGTCTTTTAAACGCAAAATTGCTTGCTGGGTTCTTTGTATGCGTTCCTTCCCTGGCTTTTTCCACATTTAGTTTTTCTCCCTTAACAAATTTGTCCATTCTGATGCTCAATTTTACTGAACTATGGCTGCTGATGACTATTTGAATTGGATTCTGCCAAAGTGCGTGCTTGTAAGTGCATAACGTTAATTACGCGAGTAGACTACAGGTCTGTTTTCATGTCTGAAAATAATATGAAAAACCAAATTATTTTACATAAAAGCATTATAGCTTATATTTGTTTAGTACATTTTTTTATTAATGTAAAAGCTAAAACGAAATGTAAAACTAAAAGTTATTTTTTAAATTGTGTTCAGCATGGTGGGCCGCATTTGAATTTGTGACGGGCCGTGGGTTGAGAACCACTGGTGTAGATGATGCATGTTGATTTTATCAGACGATGCCGCGATTATAAATGAGAGTGACTCTTGGTTAACATGTATTAAAAGGGTCGTGTTTAGTCACTATTTAGTGTGGTATTTTTGGACAATATTCACTCATCATGACAGTAAAATAGGGCATTCTAAGTCAATATACTGCAGTATTTCCTCTCTCAATCAGTAGAAAATATGGTTGACACCCGGTCATGCATGAAAAAAAATACCGTCATGTACCGTGAAACCGGTATAATTTTGAAAAATACCGTGAAATAAATTTTTGGTCATACCGCCCAGCACTAGGCCATGGTGGAGCAGGCAGTTCAGGGGGCCATGGCGGAGCAGGCAGTTCAGGGGGCCATGGAGGTGCCGGCCATTCTGGAGGCCATGGAGGTGCCGGCCATTCTGGAGGCCATGGTGGAGCCTTCGTGGCCTTGTCCAGGTCCCCCGGCTCGGCCACTATGGCCACGGATATAAGAATATGAATTTCCCATTACTTTTTCCAGTCATTCATGTTTACTGCATACATATTTTTCAAATAATTTTATAGAGGTTGCTGTGAGAATCTTCATCTTTTGAATTAAATTTAATCTACACAATTATAATTATTTGTAAAAAAAAATGAAAATATTTTTGGGCTTAGATTTTTGTGCCTACATCGCTGACCTTAATCAGAGAAATGTAAATATTTCCATGATTTTTTCTTGACCTTTAACATCTTACTGCATTTACATGTTTTTTTTTTCATACCTGCAAAGCACAATTATAAAATTCCCTGATTTTGCTATAGGTTTCCCATGACTGTTGAATCTTGTATAGGGGATGAAGCATGTTCATTGGAAAGTTTCACAAACAAATTTTGCTAATAAATCAAAAAAACATTATTATAAAATCCACTGGGAACCATATGGTGAATTAGTTTTCTGAATTGGCCTACAAATTAACATAATTATTGCACAGCTCTACTGAGACCATTTTCATGCTAAAAACTGATTTCAGATGTTTTGGAACAGCATTTTAATTTGCATGCATTGTGTGTAGCAGCATATTGATGTGTCAAAGTAAGAGCGTGTGTGATTGGTGAGGTTTTGAGGAGCTCCCACTGCGAGCTGCGATGAGTCTGTCGATCAGTCTGGCTGAGGGGAGTCTGACGTTTTTGATGTCATTCGTGCCTAAGCTCTGAACAACAAGAAGAAACATGTACAGCAAAGACTCCATCAATGACACCACCCTTTGTTTTGTTCACCAGTCACAGGAGAATCAAACACCAAGACATGATCCTTGTCACTTTGCAGCTTTCTGTCATCTCGCTCTCTTTGTTTTATCCTGAAGCCCCTTTAGGACAGTGTTGTAAGGTTTTTGAACCCTCTACCAATCTCTGCCTCTGTCTTTCTTCTTCATCCTTATTCTTACTTTGCTTCGCTCTTTCTCTCTCACATGTAGCTGGAAGGCCTCGCTTTGTAGCTGTTGCACAATCTTTTGCCCTGTTTACTTTTCAGTGGAATCATAGAAAGTAGAAATCAAAAGTAGTTTAAAACAACTCCAAAATTCAACTCCCGAAGAGCAGAGAAAGGTTCATTTTGTTATAGAAAAGTTCATATTGCGACCTCTTTTCAAATTGTATATTTTGAATTTTTATTGCAGACAGTCTTGGCAGACGATATTGAGATTTCTTCAGAACCTCCAGTTCATGCAAATATGAGATTACTGTGGCCTTTTTCTTAATACGAAAAAAAAAAAATCTAACTTGCGGCAGGCTATAGCAGACATCTCCATTGGCTTTCCATGTTCTGTGTAGGAGAAACAGTTGAGTTATTAAGAGATCTCATTTGCGATTTTATATGGTGCCATTAGATAGGGCTCAACAATATAGGGATGGTTCTCTGACAGAACTGTCACTTGCCCTATATAATGCATTTATTTTCTTTTTATGTATGTACATGAATATTTGCAAATTTATACATTTGGTTTTCTACATTGTTTGTTGCAGATTCTACTTGTCATTTTTTTAAACTTTTAAGCTAGATAAAATTATAATTGGTTCCATAGATAAAAAAAATATTGTTGAAACTGCAAGAGTGACTTGTAATACTCTTAGTAGAGGCAGATTGTATAACTGACAGTCTGTTACTGCAGAATTTCTTTTGGAAAAATATGTTAAAATGTGTATATTTAAAACAATAAAATAAATGTAAAAACAAAATGATAAAAAACAAACAAAAAAAATAAATAAAACGAAATGTATCATTTTACATTTGCAGTTTTAACAAATTTATACAACAATTTTAACAAACTTGACTAATTCATTTAGTTTATTAATTTATTGATATATTGATCGCAAGTAACATATGTCTACCAGTCACCTTTTTTGTTTAGATGGCTCTTAAAAGCATACAATAGACTTATATATTTCAATATATTTCACATTTCATGTAATATTACAGTAGAATACTGTATTTTGGAAGTAAAAAATAACAAGTCATCTTATAATTTACAGTGAAAAATTGTCATGGACTTTCCCCCATGGCACATTTGTGCTTCTTAAAAGTGTTAAGTATCCATTTGTTTATGTATTGACGGCAAATTACAGTTTTTAAACTGTAAATCTACAGGTCGGTAAATATGTTTACATTTTTACTGTATTTGTACAGAATTATTATGGCAACCACAGCTCATTTCAAATCGCATACTGTATTGATCAAATTACAGCAAATTGCATAGCAACTAATATTGAGATGATTGGGAATGCTAATGGATAGTTTCTCTATCTATTCTCTATCTATCTACTCATCTTTTAGACAAGACTAGCAAAGCAAATAAAGAGAATCTGTGCACATACTGTTACTGTACGTTACTTGTATCCACGCATTTGAGAAAAAGACAGCTGAATGAAAGCAAAGCAAAATCAAACAATAAAGAAGCAAAGACTTTGAGCTCTTTATACCCTTTGTGTTTATATATTTTTTTCATCTTTAAAACTACTTTCTTGCATGTGTCCTCTTTCTTTTATTACGCATTTCAAGCAGCTTCATTAATGTTCTCAAACTCGTTCCGCTGGATTCTGATCATTTCAAAGAAAGTCGTATTATGTATTTAGCTGTCAGTCCATGATGCGCTTTATTCAAACATATTTTTGTGTCTTTTCTTATGCCTGTGATTCTTTGTACTCAGATTGTGCCTATTAAGTCTTTTGAAGGTGTCACAGATTTGATCAGCCGCTTTGATTAGCCGATCTGACAGTTTTTTGCTTTCATTTTACTTGAGTGACTTAGTTTTGGTAGTTTGATTGTCATAATGTTTGCAGTTTGCAATCTGGAGTGTGTTTAAAAGAGACAAAGCGGAGCCGAGACTCAGGAAGAGCCCCAAGGCAGGTTGGCCGTCGGTTTTACAGAGTTACGAGAGAGTGTTTTTAGTCGTTTCCAAAATTCTAACTTTTTTGTTTTGTTAAATGATTTTGCCAGGAATGCTTTGTTCATAATGTTCCTTTTGGGCATTTTTACGTAATATTACATACAGGATGCCAGTTGGATATTTGTCACACTCACAAAAATCTTGGAAAGAGAATAAACCCCACACCCCACCGGTGTCTGTCATCTCCATCTCTGTTTCCGCATATCTTGGAGCTCTCCATTCCTGTTGTTTTGACAGACATCTTTGTTACTTTAATTTATAGCTGCTGTTCTGCTGAAATTCATTTGCTTTCTGTCACCTGTCAATCATTTTTCAATCTCTGAGGAGTCATTCAGTTGAATTACAATGCAGCAAACGCAATAAAACCCAGCGGGGCATCTGTCTGCGGGGTCGGTGTAGAGTTGTCAACCCTGTAACCTCTGCACTGTGAACGGAGCCTCACTTCCTGTGCTATTGTCAGCAGACAATGTTTCTGGGAAAGAGAGCAAGATTGTAGGATGAGTTCATTGACGGCAAGCCAAGTTTGTCTTTGTCTCAGCGTCTGGCATCTGTCCATGCCGGCCCTGTGATGGAGAATGCGTCGTTCTTTTCCTTGCTTCTGTTTCCATCCAATCAGCGAGTCTTTGCCGGTCTCTCTGGCCTCCAGGCACATCTGCCCTCAAAGACACTCCAGTCCCTTGATGCAGCAGTCAGCATGTGTGTGTTCCCAGTACTCCATCAAACGGCTCGTTTCTGCCCCGAGAGCACTGATGGCTGCTTCCACGGTGCACAGACTATTAATGTGTGCCAAATACATGTAGAATAGCAAGTGTACTTGATTGAGTGCAAGGCCTTGTCACTGTTTTGAAGTTTCTTACACACACTGTATGATTATGCTAGTTGAGAAATGCTATTGATTATGAGCTGATTTGATTTTTTAATCAATTATTAAAAAAATTAAGATTTAAAAAAATGTTTTAATTTGTTTTCGTGTGGAAATGATGACATGAACATTTTTGGTTTTAATTTGTTTGATTTATTTTTTATTTTTTGTAAAATAATGATAGTGTGTGTGGGTGTAAGTTATGAAATTGAGACATTTTCAGGTTCATCTTACAGTTTTTTTAAATAATGATTTTTGTTGCATAAATTATGAAAAAGTAGTATTATTTTTTTCTTTCTTAAGGATTCTTTGAAAAAAATGGAATGGAGACTTTTTTTGTGTAAAATAATGATTTTTTTTTTTTTAGGTGAATTATGAAATAGAGATTCAAAATTGTTGTTTCATATTTTTGTTTTGCTGCCTTTTATTTTTGTAGAATAAAATAAAGAAGTTTTGTGCCAATTATAAATTGGAGACTTTATCTGTAAAATTCGGAATTTTTGTAAAAATTATGAAATGGAGACTTTTTTTGTATTTTGCGTAATTGCGTTTAAGTAAACAGCTGAAAGCTTAAAATTATGTTTTAAAATAGAGCATGACTGAAAAAACTGAAAAACTCAGTCTGTCAAAGTGATGCATTATGATCATTTGTAGGGAAGCCTCTGAGTGAGTGTTCTTATTCTCACAGTGTTGTAAATTAAGCTATTAATATGATTTTTAATCATTTTGCAACTATAATAAACATTTGTAGAAGGTCGACAGTGAAAGTGTGGGTGTGCCTAGCTTTTTATTACAAATAGTCATTATCATTTTAATGAGTTAGGTTGTAAATTTTCCATCTTATGTTTTTTTTTCCTCTGTCTGTAAAATATAACCATTATTACTGTTAATGTGACATTAATTTCACAAGAACGTCTGTAAAAGGATCTCTTAAATCATATTGAGCACTGTTTTGATTTCTTGGAGTTTATATTTTTTCTTCTCACCTTATGAAATAGACAGCAGACTAAGTCCTGCAGAATTACTTCTGGAATCTCCCATGTATTTTTGCAAGAGCTCTTAACAAGTTGAATTAGTCTTGTTGATTTTTTTTTTATTTTAGCTTTTTTTTTGTTTATTATTATTATTATTATTATTATTGGAAACTTTTTTAAAAAATGCAGTTGAGCTCATCCCCCCCATCACCCCATTGTTTTGGGGTGTACTAGAACAGGCTCTCATACTGGGTTGTTCGAAAAACACATTATTTTTCACATTTTACATTACTACAACACCTCTCTCCCCAGTCTGGCATGAACGGCTCGAAGAGTTCCTGTATCAAATGAAGGCCCGCCTTCTGAAATACGAAATGTGCTGTGATTGGTTAGCTGGGCCAGTGTGTGCTGTGATTGGCACCACTCAGCGCCTGGTCGGGAAATTACATGCCCCTTACCACTGCGAGCTTCAGTGTAAATATTGCAAAATCAAATCATTTTGAACGCGATTTAAACCCGGATGATTGTAACCACTCTAAGTTCGTCTGCCTTGGGAAAGCTAGCGTGTCTCCGACATAGTGATAACACTCGTTGCCTTCTCTAGTGCAGCTCAACCAGGTCTCGTCCCATTCGTCGTTGTAATCGAAACGAGTCGTTCGTTGTAGTTTTTGAAAAGTGATTTCTGTTAAATAAAATATCTCCTTTTGAAGTGGACTTTGAGCTTTGTAACTTTGCAGATCGTTTTTATGCTCAAACAGCAACATTACAGACTAACTAAAGTTGAAAAAGTAAAAAAAAACATAATAGGACCCCTTTAAGAAAAATGATTCACATGACAGTGACAGAGTTATCTGACAACAGCCAAGCCCTTTATTCAAGCCTAATGAGAACACCAGTTAAATAAGCACGACAGTCAGATTAATTACACCAACAAACTAATTCATGCATTCCGCCTAAAGTCTCTCTGTTTGTGTACATGTGAGTGTTTGCATCTGTCTGTGTGATATCTCAATCACCTCTGATTGATCTTAAGCATGTTGTTGATTGTGATACTGAATGCTGCTAATGCTCAAAGTGTCCCGAAGTGGATGAGAGACGAAACTGTAGTGGACTCGCAAACATGTACAACTAAATTAAGCACTCCCACTGACTCCCATGAAATTACAATGATGAAATTAATGGAGTTGTCATATGGACCTGTCAATCATGTTTTCCCCTGCTCACAGATCCGTCCGTTCATATAACACTAGGTTCTATAGAGGCCTGTCAGTTATTAATAGTAACAAATCTGTTTAATGTTAAAATGCTTTCTAACCATGCCATCAACAGCACAACACGTCTAAGCTGAAGCGTGTCTGACTGTCTCGCCATGTTGGCTGCTTTTGATGTTCATTGTATCAGAGGCAGTCTTTTTAGATTTAGCATTAAAAGTTCATCTTTTTTATAGTGTTTTTATATATTTTTATAGTGTTTAAGGTTTTTTCTTCCATTAAAATATAAATAATAAACACAAATATTAAAAATAAATAAATAAAGGAATAGTTCACCCCCCCAAAAATTAAAATTGACTGTTAAAAATGTGTTTGTTTATTTACTGATTTGGAGATTTTTTTTATTTTTATTTTTTTACTAACTGTTAAAGATCAGATTGAATTACTAACTATTAAAACAATATCTTAAAGGAATAGTTCACCCAAAAATGAAAATTTGCTGAAAGATTACTCGCCCTCAGGCCATTCGAGATGTAGATGAGTTTGTTTCTTAATCAGAACAGATTTGGAGAAATTTAGCTTTACATCACTCGCTCACCAATGGATCCTCTGCAGTAAATGGGTGCCGTCAGAATGAGAGTTGATAAAACAGCTGATAACAATAAACAGTTGATAAAAACATCAAAATAATGCACAAGTCTATCAATTAATGTATTGTGAAGCAAAAAGTCCTTTATCCATATTATTGCTTTCTTCAGTGAAAAAAGTAATCTCATCCGAAGCAAAAAAAATTGTCTAAACAGTTCTAAACAAATATATGGTGGATTTTAATGTGAGAGGACCACAGGAAATGCACTTATCCACTGTTGGTTTGGATTATTGATATTTTAGACAGAAGTGATGGTTATTGTGATGGTAATTCTAGACGTTTGTTTTTACAAGCAGTTTGCTTTTCTCTTTGCAAGATATTAATTGATGGACTGGAGTTGTGTGGATTACTTGTGAATTATCGTGATGTTTATATCAGCTGTTTGGACTCTCATTCTGACGGCACCCATTCACTGCATTAGTGAGAAAGTGATTAATGCTAGATATAATTTCTCCAAATCTGTTCCAATGAAACAAACTCATCTACATCTCGAATGGCCTGAGGGTTTTCAGCAAATTTTCATTTTGGGTGAATTGTTCTTTTAAAGGTAATATAAGTGATTTTAGCCATGCTCCCACAGCAGTGCATCTGTGGCTTTCCTGACTGCGTTCATAGATGATACTCCATTTTTTGTTTAGTTTTGATGATGATAAAATTCTGCCATGCAGAGACTATCATTTGGGTGTCTTTAATAAATATATATTTTGCATTCAATAGGTCTTTCTCTAAAAAAAGTTTCTCCATATTGAACAGAGACTGGTGCATTTGTGTTCTCACAAATGTTCAGACTGTTCTGAATAGGTTTTAAAAGAGAACAGAACTGAATATAGCAGTTTTAATATTGTAGTCACACTTTGTACTCCAGTGAATATTTCTCAGGGTGGGTATATTTTTGAAAGGCAATCTCTATAACTTAAAGTCTTGGCTACAAAAGGGCTATTGAACATTTCCACCATTATTGGCCAGGAAAAAAGAGAGCTATATCCCCATCTCTCCTTCCTGATGAACATTCAGGAGAGTATTTTGATTGGCATTTGGTCCGTTGCGACCCAGGTACACTGCTCAATAGAGCCCATGACAGATGTTTGTGTTCAAGCTTTCTCTAATAGAGCAACAAATAAAGGAATGTTTTCAGAGCAATGAAGCAAATCAGAGAAGCAAAGTACTACAAACAACTCAAGTCTAAGGCTGCAGCAATTATACTATTTTAATGAACACCTGCGGGAGTTTTAAAACGGAACGTTTATCTTTGAAGACACAGATTCACGCAGTGTTAAACTCATACCGTTTCATAGCAAGTGAAAAAATATGATTGCCTTATGTGAAGAATCATTAGCTTTCATCCTAATTGTTACGGTGGATGTTTTGCAGTCACAGCTATAGAATTGAATTGAACTTCTTTTTTTTGCACTGTACATTTTTATTAAAGAAGGTTGTGTGAGACGTTTGTGGCTATAAGGTGAGTACTACAATAAAAGATACATTTCCTAGCACTCATTTGCGTAATGTTGTTTTATGTGCTTGCCCTATTACTTAAGTATACTACAAACCCGATTCCAAAAAAGTTGGGACACTGTACAAATTGTGAATAAAAACAGAATGCAATGTGGAAGTTTCAAATTTCAATATTTTATTCAGAATACAACATATCAAATGTTTAAACTGAGAAAATTTATCATTTTAAGGGAAAAACAAGTTGATTTTAAATTTCATGGCATCGACACATCTCAAAAAAGTTGGGACAAGGCCATGTTTACCACTGTGTGGCATCCCCTCTTCTTTTTATAACAGTCTGCAAACGTCTGGGGACTGAGGAGACAAGTTGCTCAAGTTTAGGAGTAAAAATGTTGTCCCATTCTTGTCTAATACAGGCTTCTAGTTGCTCAACTGTCTTAGGTCTTTGTCGCATCTTCCTCTTTATGATGCGCCAAATGTTTTCTATGGGTGAAAGATCTGGACTGCAGGCTGGCCATTTCAGTACCCGGATCCTTCTACGCAGAGATTACTTAAATTATTAACTTAATGATTTTGCAGTATTAATTAAATTTTTTTTTTATGTATATAGGAAAATTTAGAAGCTAGCATTTAGAAATGTTTACTGCAAAAGTAATTGAATTAGTAAAACTTAAAACTTAAAATAACTTGTAAAATTTGTGAAAAATAAAATAAAATTTGAGAAAATTTTATTTTATTCTATTTTATATTTTATTTTCTTTCTCCAATTACAAACTTTTTATTACAAAATAAAATAAAATAAAATAAAAATCTAGCACTATATATTTGGTAATGTTGTTTCAGCGATTGCATGGCATACTGTACTTATGAATTAAAGTGGTTTAGCAGTATTCATTTACATTTTTTTAATGTTACTGAGAAAATTTATCAGCTGAAGCATTTACTGCAAAAAATAATTGTAGTAATTTTTTCTTGTTTTCCAGTAAAACTTAAAACAACTAGTAAATGTTAAGTAGAAATATTCAAAATAAAACATAGATTTGAAAACATAGTTTTTTTTAAAATTCTATTTCATATTTTTATTTTCTTCAATTGCAAATAGTTTTTATTGTTCAAAACAAAACACAAAACAAACAAAAAACGCTTAATAGAAAAATCTAGCACTATATATTTGACAATGTTGTCCCATTACAAAAGTAGTCGCATACATACCATATGAATTAAAGGTGGTTTTGCAGTATTAATTTAAAGTTTTTATGTTACTGAGATGAAAATTTTGCAGCTGAAGTGTTTTAGTATTTTTTCTTGCTTTCCCGTACAATTTAAAATGAGATATTTGTAAAATTAGTAAACTTTATGTAGATTTATGCTAAATAAAATCAAATAGACTTAAAAAATACACAATATAATAAATAATATAGAATAAAATATATATTTTATATTAAATGCATTTATTTTCTTAATTTTCAGATTGTTTATATTTAGTTTCACCCATAAATCTAACGAAATGTAGTGAGGTTTTTGTTTAAAACAAGAAAAATCAATGCGAGAAAACATGTCAAAGGTGATAGTACCAGTGGAAGAAAGAAGAGAGGGGCACATGAAACAGGAAGAACTGAGACAAGTGCTGTTCATTTCATTCTTCTCAAGCAGAAAAGTTAACACATTTTACTGAGGCTCATTGAACAAGTTGATAAGTACGTTTCACTTCATCTCCTCCCCCCGGTAAAGGTGAAGCCCCCGACACCTACACACACGCACACACCAATTCCAGCCCTATGCATGAACGCCTCTTGACACGAGCACCATGTGCCACAGAGGCACAATGACAGCAGCTTTAAGTGCAGAGCTAATTAAAGCACTGAAAATAGAAGAGGTGATGAATGTGCTGTCAAAACCTGCATGTGTGTGTGTGTGTGTGTGTGTGTGTGTGTGTGTGTACGTGCTCCAGAGAGAGAGAGCGTATGAAGGTAGAGGTAGTGTGAGTTGAAGGAGAGAACGAGGCAGCAGATATGTGAGAAGCGTGTTCAAGGGAATCGGTGTGTGTGTGTGACTGCATCTGTTGGGGCGTGTGGTAGCGGTGATCAATAGCGGACATCAGGAGCATGACACAGCATTTTTCAGTAATGAGGCAGACATTGTTATCAGTTTAATTAACTAGACTCCTGCTGCAGCTATTCCTGTCCGTCAGCGCTAAAGCCCACAGCGGGAACATCCAGATGATGACACAAATTCCGTCCTGTTTATGTTTCAACTTATTAAATAAAAGCAAGCTAATAAGCTTTGTATGATGCTTCATTGTGGTGATTCAGGAGACTTCAAAGACTTCTAATATTACTGCAAGAGTCATTGTTTTCCAGTAAAAAATATCTTAACATCATTAAAACAAGATAGATTTTGCTAGAGAAGCAACATTGTGTGAGATATTAAGAGCTGTTTTTAGAGAATGAATATTAAGATTACACAGATTACACTGTGAACACAGATTGTTTTTTTCTTGTTTTAACATTTGGGCATCAACTGAAAAACTTACGCAGAGGACAAAAATATCAATGTCAAAAAACATTCATAAAAATATTCTGTATTAATATTTTTTTTCCAATATTAAATTTGATAATAGCTACCAAAAATTTTTCATTTTCAAGATTTTAATCCTTTAAATGTCAGTTTGTTTACATAATGCCACTGTTGATTTTATGAAGAAAAAAAGACAATGATTAGCAACATTCATTTTGATGCATTATAGATTCTGAGTGTAAAAAAGTGTTTTTGAATCTAGTGTACAATAGATTTATGAAAGGAAATGATGGTGAAATATTACAAATCCAATAAAAATACACATTTTTATGGTGGTCAGTGTTTTTTAAAAGAAATTATTTTAATTGAAGGAAGCGTTAAATTGATCCAAAGTGACAGTGAGGGCATGTTATACTATTACAAAAGATGAAAAAATATATATAATAAAAATAAAATAAAAATAGTAATACACTTTTCTTGAGCACCAAATCAGCATATTAAAATGATTTCTGAAGGATCATGTGACACTGAAGACTGAAGTAATGATGCTGAAAATTCTGATTTGCATCACAGGAATAAATTACATTTGACAATATATGAAAATAGAAAACAGTCATTTTAAATTGTAATAATTTCTACTCTTTTTACTGTAATTTTGATCAAATTAATGCAGCCTCTGTGAACATAATAGATGTTTAAAAAATGTACAGACATCAATCTTTTAAATGATAGTTTATTTCTGTATATAAATATTTTCCAGCACAACTGATGTACTTTAGTTTTATGACAAAAGTCAAGTGTATCTGCAGCTCTGATGACAGTGCATCGTGATCCATTTTAAAGGCCAGACTCATTACAGAGTCTTTATATAACTGTTACTTCCATATCACATTTGCTGAGGTCACTCCAAGGAGTCGCAAATTGAATTTCCAAATTTGATCTGGCCTTTATCGCTTCAGCCTTAAAATGATTATACACATTAAATCTTGTAGATTTGTTTTAGCATTGCCATGTGGCAACACTACAAAAAAGTTACAGGTACCATGTTTTTGTATGTGGTATCACAGTATTAACATGTTTCTTTGGATATGTTTCATAATAATACCTTTTTA
This sequence comes from Sinocyclocheilus grahami, assembly GCF_001515645.1. NCBI lineage: Eukaryota > Metazoa > Chordata > Actinopteri > Cypriniformes > Cyprinidae > Sinocyclocheilus > Sinocyclocheilus grahami. The sequence goes on along the minus strand of NW_015505288.1, from coordinate 59,797 downwards.
TCCTTTAAAGTATCTTGCGAGCATCTGATGTTATATGCTAAAAGAAATAATAAACACTGGCCCAGTGACAGCTTTTCTATTTTTTATTTTTTTTTCCTGAGAAATATTGATTGGTTTGTCCAGAAGCTATGATATAATATAGTATCCTGTCCAAAAAGCCATGGTATCATCAACCTGGTCTTAGGAGAAACATGCATTTTTTTAAAATACAAAAAGATAAGCATGAGGTTAACATGAAGCTGTCAGAGGTGTAAACAGAGCATGCAAAACATATGAATGAGATGATATGAATTGCCATGAGAGTGTGTTGGGTACATTTCTATTAGTAAAATGTCAATGAATTGCTTTGACAATGCACACAACTAAGGTCATAGTATTTCAACTACTTAATAAGGCTTTAATTGCTGTTAAAGTGTAAGAGGGTACAAGAATTGCACTAGAAAGCATCATCAAACCACTGCAGAGTAGAGAGTCCCTCAATAGACCTTGCTAAGAGTGTGTGTGCATGTGTGTGTGTGGGAAGCATGACAGCTAACTCCCCATTGTACTGCGAACAGTACTTTTAGTCATTATCCCACTTTTAATGGAACTCGTGTGAGACCGTGGAAACACCCACTGCCACACAAAAGGCCACAGTCTGCAAAAGACAAAGTGAATGTTATTTGTGTGCATTCCCTGTAAAAGCCTGATGTTCTTTAATTCAGCTCCAGTTAGATGTTCTTTTAGCTTTCATTTCCTTTCTCCTCAATCAGCGAGACATTTGGAGATAATTGGGAGGCAGGAATCAACTCGGGAAGTATCTGAGGTGGCCACGTAACACCAGAGTCCCGCATCAATATGCATCAGTGCCAGGTTTACATTATGCATCCCTAATCAAAACTCCACTTCAGGTTCCGAGACCTTTCTGCTCCAGAACCGTCATCTAATTATGACGCCAGACGGAAAGCTTGAATGCAGCGGGCATTTGCAATTCCCCTCTAATCAAGAAGTGATATTCTCCAGCAGCGCAATAACAGCATTTATGGGGGTTAATATGGTGGATCACTTCATGTTAATTTCAGTTCTCATTAGGTTTGTTGTATGCGACTGTTTATCGGTTTAGTCTGGTGGATGTATTAGGATGTGGCCAGTGTGCCAGGCTTTCATAAATATCAAAATGTGATGTTATGATTGAAAAGAAAGCGCATATGTGTGCTGTATACGTTATTACCATGAAGGTAGTCGGATCCAATGAGGTGTGAGCTGTACGAAGTTTGACCTGCACTGCTTGCCAAAAACTCTTCCGTTGTAAGATTCACATCTGTCTGATTAATGCAGACAACTTCAGATGTGGTTGGGTATGGCGGTGGTAACTGTCTTTCTCACTTTCTCTCTACTGTATCTCTCTGTCCTAGATATTGAATTAGTATATACTGTACAGAGTTGTGCATGTAAGTGCCCTACATTGTTTCTGTGAGCAATATAAGCTGGATAGATGTCGAAAAAACAAGTTAAATCTGTAGTTAATCTGTAAGGCAGGTCTGTTTAGTTGGTTTTGAAGGGGTCTTGGACATTTAACCAACTTAAAGGGTCATGAAACCCCCCGTTTCAGCACTGGTTAGTTCTCACCACAGTTTTAAAAAATGCTAAAAAAGTGGGCGTGGTGCGCAGCAGAGTGGAGGAGGGGGAAGAGGGGAGACAGACAAACAACACACACAGCTTCGCGTTCAGACAGTTTCATTTCCCTCCCATCCAGTTAAAAACACAAATAAATGCACAGCCATTTGCACTCTGCATCGACATATATATGAATGCTCTGTTGCACCTCTAAGAACTTTTAAGGCTTATTCTGTGGCGTTTATATAAGCCTTTTGACGGGTTGTGTCACAGAGCTGTAAAAACAGTTATGCTCACCAAGTGAATGAATCGCGTTTGTGCCGAACTCTTATTACAAAGCAAAAACAAACACTCTTCTTCCATCCATGAACGTTTCTCTCATCTAACATGCGCGATGTCACAGTCTGAAACGTCTGTCATAGCAAATCAACACATGCTGTTGTGAATAATTAAGTGAAGCCTCTTCTCATAGGATAAGAACACGCAGTCTCATGAATAATTTAATAGACACCGACGTGTCTATAGTCCATTGCCACTTCACAAATTGTGACGTCAACACAATGTAGATTTTAAACCCGGAAGATGAAAATAGGGCAAAAAAGCTTAAAATTAACCAGTTTTCTCCAACAGTTAAAATTAACGGATGCTAACATTGTCTTCTATGATGTGCAACACAAACACCTCTGCTAAAATCTCAGAAAAAGTAGTCTGGGGTTTCATGACCCTTTAATACCTGCTTGGCTAGTCTAAGAGACTAGCTAATAGACAAACAAACTAGTGGTTTAAAGTTTGAAGTGTGAACTGCCATTTACAACCCTATTTACTTCTGTGATATGACACATTTCAGAGTGAAAAGAGACATTCAATGAGAAAAAATGTAGGGCACGATGTGATGCATCAGGTATTGATTGGATGGTGAAAAATGAGTTACATACCAGAATGGAGGGAGAACAAATGAGAGTTCCCCTTCAGGAACTCGAGCTGGGTCGAGTCGCTTTGGGAACGCCCTTGCGTGACTGCGTTCTGAAGCACGTGTCAAATCCGTCCAATGGAGCAGCGAGACGTCACGAGCAGGGTGACGTAAGCACCAGAAAGCATAAAAGCGCATCCAGCCGGCCGCAAACCAGCTTTTGCCCTTCAGTAGCGCTCTGTGTATGTGTCTGTCTATTTACTGTTGTCTGTCCGCACAAGCACTCATATATATAAAACAATGAGAAAGCGAGCGAACGGCATTACAAACGCTGTGTTTCTCCCTGCCCACGATATCTGGCGGCAGGGGATTCACACGATTTGTGTGTCGTTTGCTTAGGAGCGAAGCATGCACGGTCAGCTTTTGAGCAGCTGATTGTCATCACTGCGAGCTCTCGCTGCGCACGCTCCGCTCTCGCCTGGCTGCGTTTGATGACAGCGGCCAGGCTGTTTGCTCTCGCCTGGCTGCGTTTGATGAGAGCGGCCAGGCTCGCGATCCCGCTAGCAGCGGTCCCGCTGTTGCCGAGGCACAGCGCAGACTGTTGTCGTGGGGATCGCGGGTGGATTTAGCGGAGGGATCCGAGACGGGCTCGTCCTTTTCTCGGTCCTCACCCGCTAGATCCGCGGCTCTCTCTCTCACGGTTCGGAAGCCCGCGCTGCGGTTTCTCCCCCCCACCAGAGAGAGAGAGAGAGCCAGACGCTTCATCTATCTTCCTCCGAGGAAGCCACAGTCCCCCTCACAGAGGTGTGATTCGTGATTATGGGGTGTGTTTCGTGCATTCGCCAAAATAAAATATCGTTTGGCCAGCCTAGAAACAGCCTTCACGACGTCACGACGGGGTTTTCCCCGATCTCCATGCTGAGGTGTCAAGATCGTGGGAGAAACCGTACTCATCCCGTATTACAGCCCTACAGCCCCGAATTATTCAAAGAACATCGTGGGGCTGAATGATAAGGTATATGGGGCG
>NW_015505288.1:43047-55761 GCF_001515645.1 Sinocyclocheilus grahami | reverse complement strand
GGCATCGAGATGTCGTCCTCGCCCATATGAGAGAGCTGGGGTTAAGACTAAATACCAAGAAGAGTGTTTTTTTCTCCACTACAGAGAACCACTTATTTAGGCGTGGTGTGGGACTCAACCTCAATGCAGGCACGTCTGTCTCCTGCTCGAATCGAGTCAATCCTCACAACAGTCACGAGGGTAAGAGAAGGCCAGTCACTCACTGTCAAACAGTTTCTGAGGCTGTTGGGCCTGATGGCAGCGGATTTTCCCTGAGGGGGAATCCGCTTTGCATGATCAAGGTCACGCGGCGATGCTTACATGCCTTAGACATGTGGAAGAAACGTTGGTTCCTGGTTCAAGGCCCTTACATGCCTTAGACATGTGGAAGAAACGTTGGTTCCTGGTTCAAGGCCCGACGTTAGGGGCTCCTTGTCATCACGTAAGGCTAACGACGGATGCCTCTCTCACGGCCTGGGGAGCGGTCGTGAGCTCTGCCCAGGGTCTGTGGGAAGGCCATCATCTCTTTTGGCACATTAACTGCCGGGGAATGCTGGCCGTGTTTCGAGCTCTGACACACTTCCTTCCAGACCTAAGGGGGCATCATGTGTTTGTCCGCACGACGCTGCGTCTCTTTGCCATACTCCCTGCATCCCTGCAGGCGCTACTTCATCGAAGCTGGTTTGCGCCCGGCCGGATGCACTTTTATGCTTTCTGGTGCTTACGTCACCCTGCTCGTGACGTCTCGCTGCTCCATTGGACGGATTTGACACGTGCTTCAGAACGCGGTCACGCAAGGGCGTTCCCAAAGCGACTCGACGCAGCGTCTCGTTCCCTCGGGGAACCATGGTTACATACGTAACCTAGAGACGTTTGTGATGATGGTTATTGGATGGTGATCTAAATGTTTAAATGTAATCTGTTTCATGCTGGTTTCATAGCTTTATTATTATTATTAAGAAGTAGAAGAAGTGTCTTTTTAAATACACTTTCTATAAAAATTTTATTTGATGACTTTAAAATGTCGAGTGGTGTAACCATAAAGTAAAATAAAAAACCTACTAAATAAATTTCTTCTTTGAATACTTTATAAATATACACCTGATCTGAAGACAGTATATATTTTCAAAAAATAAATAAATAAAATTACCAGTTTAATTAATTAATGAATTAATTTTATTCTCTTTAGTGCAGAAATTGAAAATGCCTTTGTTTTGAAATAACTCTTAAATAAAAAAAGAGCCGTTGACCCTATTATATTTTGATGAAAGAATACACAGACAGACAATTTTTGCACCAATGAATCATTCACATTAAAACAAGGGATGTGCACTGAGAAAATAAAGAGGGTCAGATTTGATTTGATCAAGCTGTTTTCTTCAACAGGTTTCTGAAACTCTGTTTACATTCACCACAGTCGAGGTGGAGTGTTCAGTGAGCGTTTCTTTGTGTGTCTGTTTTCACACAGAGCATCTGCATTTAAATTCTTGATGAAGTTCTTAAGTGTGCACCATGCTGGCACAATCTAACCTCTGCGCTTTTAAGGCTGTAGCTGCCATCGTCTTTGAATGCCTCCACCTCACTGTCTGTTGGGTCGGCCTGCGGCGAGGCAGCACGTCTCTGCTTTTGGCATTGTGTGAACAACCCTCCTCCCAGAGCTCTCCACGTTTTTCTCGCTTTGTCTCTCCTTCTGTTTTGCTCTCTCCCTCTCTGTATCTTCCCAGCTCTATTCTTGAACGCCTCAGGAAGCCACTTCGCATTTTGTGGAATGGATACGTGTTTGTGTTCAATTGATTTGAGGAAGAAATTGCCTACATTTCTCATTCTCATATTTCATTTGCACAATAATTGGCTGTTTTTGTCCCCATGCAAATGCGTGACGTATTGCAAGTGTTTGTTTTGAGAGCTTAGAGCAGATGAACACACACACACACACACACACACACACATCACACAAAACCATTACAGAGCGCAGACAAGCGGCTCTGTCGTTCAGACGTGCCGTCGTACTTACTGACCTGCTAACTGTGATTTGCGTGCTCTCTTTCTGTTGACACGAAGTGATCATCTGCATTACACTGCGGGCAGATAAAGTTGATCTATTCTGTCATTACGGCATTAGTATCCTTTCACTTCTCCAGTAACAGTCTGCTCCTTCAAATTATGTTTTTTTTTCATTTTCTGCCCTGGTTCTCAAGAACCGAGCCTACTCTTTTATTTTTGTCTTCTATTATGCACCGTGGTGCTGTGCATCTTCTAAAACTGCAGGAATGCAAGATGACTAAGCATGAGATCTCTCTTGCTCCTGCTAATTTAATCAAACCATTGTAAATGTACACAAGCTGTCCATCAATGATTGGTACATTACTGAGCTTATTACATTAGCACTAGTGCATATTCAAGCTAAGTCATAGGCGAAGTCATTCGATACATGTGTCTACATTCTGCAATAACATGTTAGACTGTGGCATAGATGTGCCGTATGAGGCTGTTTACTGACCATCAGATGCATATTGGACATAAAAATGGCAAAAACTGACTTAAATTGCCAGTTCCTAACTTATTGGATGACTTTAAACAATTTTCTAGGTGTTTTGGCACTTTTTAACACTTTATAATAAGGTTTCGTTTGTATTAGTTCAATCAGTTTATTGGTTTACATTTGTTAGTTTATAAATACACTATCTCATTTGTTAATTTATATTTGTTAAATGTTAATTTGTAACTTGAAAGATTAAGAATATATTAGTATTTGTAGAAATGAACATTTACCAAGATTACTAAATGTTTATTGTTGTTTCACGTTAGACATTTCATAATGTTAACCCACAGAAACCTAATATATGTGTTTAAGTTGTATCTTTCTAGGGTATTTCCTCTTGCCATTGTTGCTGTCAACTTGCTCACTGGCAATATTCTCTGTAAAGGAATAATATTTATTGTGATCATTTAAACTGAATTAAAGGGATGGTTCGCCCAAAAATGCAAATTCTGTCATTATACCTACCCTCATGTCGTTCCAAACCTGTAAGACCTTTGTTCATCTTCAGAACACAAATTAAGATATTTTTGATGAAATCCGAGAGATTTCATTCATTTATATAGTAACTTTTTTTTTAAATGGCCATCTGTAATAATGGATTCCAGCAATCAGCATCCAATCCCGATTAGAAAAACAACAAGCTGATGTCCAACTATAAACTCTTCAATCAGAAGTTTTATACTGTGAGAAGACTGATGAGGAAAATCTCAGTGTTTTGTAATTAGGCCTGTTAATGAACAGTCTTCATTAAATTTTAAGCACAGAGGAAAACTGAACGAATCGTACAAACATTCATCCACTCCCACATCTATACCCCCCCCCCCCCCCCACACACACACACACACATACATACACTGAGGCAAAAACTAGCTGATTTAGTCTATTAGCTTTTTCATGGTGCTCTCCAAATTAAAATCTAATTTAAGGGGCTTTTAAATTAAAAAGTAAATTTTTTTCACTGTCCTCTTCGTCGTAGAAAGCTTCCATTCCATTAGGTATCTAATTTTTACCTGTCAGAAATAGAGCTATATAATCTTCCCTGAGGAGAGCTATTGCATGGCCCTGTAATTAGGCTGGGAGTGCTGGGATGTGTTTTCAGAGTATGTGTGCGCGACTGTGTGTCAGCAAGAGAACGAAACTGCAGTCAGAATCATCTTCTACTTCCTAATTGATCTTTTAATTCATCTTTTAATGCATCTCTATGCAGTATAGACTTATATTCTTTCATCTATATTTAGCCTGAGGTAAGCCATTTGAAACTCATTTAAGTTTAGCTAATGTCATGTAATGTTGCTATATCTCAAAACATATAATATCCCACAATCGTTTGGGCTCCAGTGATTAGCATTGCATATGAAAACATATGTGCAGTGTTGAAATACCATTAACTGCTTCATATGAGGCATTTAGTGAGTCCTTAACGTCTTCAAAGCTGACTAGCCATTCATGGAAATAATCCCTCTCTGTACTATAATACACTCAGAGGCAATGAAATCATGTCTTTATTTGCTGTGAAAGTGACTTGCATTATATCCTAATCAGGCAAAACTCGACAAGATTCACACCAAGCAATTTGTTTGTCTAAATCATATGTAAAAAAGAAGAACATTTTGTTTCAATCAACCACAAAACCGACTATCGGAACATTTCTCCTCCATTCTAAGAACTAAGAACTAAGAACACATATCTTGTATTTTCAGAAGCTCTGCAATGCTTATCGTTTTCCTTGTGGAACTTAAAGGATTTGTGGTTTATAACATCCAACTGTATACTTTCTCAATCAGTGTCCACTCATCCTTGTTTTCTGATTTATATGCATGAGGCGCTGTAAATTGTTCCAGTGTGCTTTAGGTGTGTGTAGGGGCTACGGCACAACCTGCAGAAATGGAATCCAAACAAGAGACAAAATGTAGTGTTTGTCATTTACACAGTTGAGGTCAGAGTGTTAGGGTACGTTTACACAACAACGAAAAGTTTTTCCTTTGTGTTTTTGAAATGTTATGCTTACAGACGACAGCGTTGTCAAAAACAATAATTCATACAGATCTGCAAAAATTAATAAAAATGCTGTAATGTGCATGCCAGGCCAGTAGTTGGCGATGTCACTTTGTGAAGAAACATGATGTACCTGCGCACATAACTACAGTATTCACCTTATTCTGCCCCGCCCACTTTCAATACTTCGCTCTTCCGCATTTTGTCATCCGACTTCCGCTAAACTGATACGGCACATCCGGTAATTAGTTCAGTAGTTGTAAGATTCTTTATAGCTAGCTATAACTGTGGCGAAATGACAAAGAACGTTAATGGCATAAATGTTATAAATTGGGATCACGATGAAAACTGCTGACCTGATGACCATCTGCAGACTAAGTATCTTGTCTAATCTCTTAATTGTACAGTGGAGTAAGGTAAGTGAATATTTATAAATTACATATTATAAAAGGAGGAGGCTGGAGCTTGGAAGTGAAAAACGCCGTATATTCAGGTGTGCATACTTATTACACCTTCTACTGACCATCCTGTAGAGGTAACATTTTCAAGCATTTAATGTCCATGTGTAATTTGCAAACTTGACATGACTTATTCCTTCAAATCAGAGATCAAAGATAAAAAAGATCAAATTAAGATAAAAAAAAAAACTATTCACAAAAGGTAACATCTGGTCACATTGTAAAGGTTTATAAAAATAACTACTTACACTATTTACACTGATTAGTTAAAGAAAAACCACAGCAAAATGTATCGACAGTCGTGGAACGCACCTACAAATCAACACATTCATCCTCTACATCAGAAATTATGTCACTGCGAAGGTTACACAGGGCTGCACAAATTCTCAAAATGTTATCAATCTTAGGGGTGAGGTTAATTGGAACTGTTTGAGAAAGGATTTTGAAGTTTTTCAGTCGGCATATGACCCGCTCAACATGGACACGTACATTGGCAATGCGCCTAGTGTTGGTGGTGTCTTCTTCAGAGAGTTGCATGCCTCTCTTGGTGAATGCTGGAATGACAAGTTTCACCTTCCTTTCATACAGGAGATCGGTAATGGTGAAGCCTCTGTCTGCCATTACTTCATCGCCTGGACGAAGGTATTCCAGGAACCCTGAATTTGCAGTTATGAATTTGTCACTGCACCTTCCTCCATACGCTGGTGAGATGAACATGATCAGTCCACATGGTGCAATAGAGACCAGGTATTTGATGGTGTTCTGGCCGTAGTAATGGCTGTAGGACTCGCCTCTTGAGTCAAGGTTGCGTGGCTTTTTAAGGGGTGTCTCTGAACAGTCGATCACACATGTTATATTTGGGAATTGTTCTCTGAAACACTGAGGCATTGTTGCCTGGATTGTCTCCCTGTTCTCCTCCATGATGTCAATCCAACATGAAATCACCTTGCTTACAATGGACTGAGAAACACCAAACCTTTCAGCAAGATCACCCTGCAATAAATTAAGACGCGGCTTCATCAGGAGCTGATCCCAAGTGTGTAGCTGGAAGCTGTTGGTGTATGTACTGGACCTGGTAAGGTGCTCGGCAACTGAATGAAATGCATCCAATGTCAACCCTGTGTATAGCTGACAAAGGTTGTTTTTTTCTCAGCAGAGTTATGTACAATGGCAATGTATTGTGTTCCCATATCAGATGTAGGTGGCTTCAGGTTGAGTTGTGATTTTGAACTGTAGTTGTGGTCAGAGACAGATGGATCCTCCCATTGTGTTTCTGCATCACAGTTCAGGGGCATGTGGATGTGATCATCCTCACAGTTGTCCACTGCATCACTGGCGGTCATCGATACATCTGTGGAAATAATATTAAACATTTTTACATTAATACTTAAAATACATCATTACATCATACATACAATTAATATATGGGACCCATACTTAGAACAGTATGTGTGTGAGAGAGAGATGCATTAAAAACAAAACAGTATACACGCTCTAACTGTAGAGTTAAAACGTAGCTCAATATCTGAATGAGAAATGTAGCTAGCTGGCATGCTATCATCTGCAATCTCTGTAACTTACAGGAATAATGTGAGCTATTGTAATGTACCATAATACCTTGTACTATCGTAAATATGAAATAAATAGGTGGGCAATGGTAATCATGCAAAATTCGTTGTACTTTGTTAACTGCTCGTTACTGATCTTAAATGTATTCACAGAACGGACTTTATAAATCTAATGTTAGGCGAACAAGCACAAAGCTATCTACGTTAACGTTAGCTTACCTGAATCTGACAACCTTTTCAGCACCCGGCGTGACTTCTTTACCGGAACATCGTAGCCGAGCCATTTCTCAGGGTAAGGGTGTTTGTCAGTCGGCTTCTCATCCATGAAATGGTACGAACCGTTAGGCGAACAAGCACAAAGCTATCTAAGTTAACGTTAGCTTACCTGAATCTGACAACCTTTTCAGCACCCGGCGTGACTTCTTTACCGGAACATCGTAGCCGAGCCATTTCTCAGGGTAAGGGTGTTTGTCAGTCGGCTTCTCATCCATGAAATGGTACGAACACACATAAGGGCGCTTGGGTGGGCGCTTCAAATTTACCGCCTTCAGCCATTGCCTCAGGTGCTCCTCTTCTTTAGGTGGCGGGTATAAATTGTAAAGTGCACCACAACACTCTGACCGCTTCACATTGTGTTCGTAACATCGTTGGTGCAATTGTTCTCTTCTCTTAATCCAATTGTTATGGCAGCCCCTAACTGAGCATATAATACTTGACATTTGCGTTTTGTTCTGTTATCTAGCCACTATCTTAGGTAGGTCCCTCTCAGCCGGAAGTAAGATGACAAAACGAACGCAATGGCGGCACCATTGTTGCCATGGAAAATAAGGTGAATACACTGAACACGAAATAGCCATGAGCATGACGTCGTCATTTTCACAAATTCACATTTTTGTAGTTTACACAGAGATGATAATGGTGTATTACAAAACTTTGAAACCTGTTTTCAGGCCCCCAAAACGCTGTTGTCATGAAAATTAAGTTTTCATTACTTTTAGGTCAAAATGGTGTCGAGTAAACAACCCACTTAAAGAAGTTCTTAACATTATATTTAAATAATTCTCTGTAGCAGGACATTTCTTCAACTATTAGCAACTTTCGGCCCTGTTGCCCGTTTAATTTTTTTTTTATTTAATTATTTTTTTGCTTGTGTTTTTTTTATAGAATTTAACATTTTAAAATGGCTGACCTCTTTATCTTGCTAAGGCTAATTTCTTAACATTTATGTATCTAATTTCAATTCAATAATATTTTCGCATTTCTTGCAAAGTTTGACAGCTTGATTCAAAATGGCACAAAAATATTCTGCAATTTCATGTTTCATACTTCAACATTTTCTTCATTGACATGCTTGTCTCACTCACTAACTTATTAACAAAATTATTTTGGTGTAGTGGAAATAATAAATCACTTATTTTTTGAAAATATAATTGAAAAAAAAGTTATTTCAATAGAAATTATATCTGTTTGTATCATTCTTTGTATCATAGTTATGAACAGATATTGTCCATTTGTATGATGGATTTTCAAAGTCTGGGTTTGGGATGAGTACATTTAAAAAAAAAAAGTTATTTTAAAACTATCAAAAATAAAGGCTTAGTAAAAAAAAAAAAAGACTGTTTTACATTTACCCTAATAAAAAAAGACTGTTAGTTTGAATAAAAATCAACCTATGTGACACAAGTTGAAATGCTTATGTATGCACAATTTTTCAATCATTGTAATTAAATCATGTAGGTGCATTCAGTATTAAACCTCCATTGATTAATACAAGTAATTAACATAAACAAAAATGTGTCAGAAATAGTTTCATTGCGCATTCTCATGAAAAAAAAGGTACAAAAGCTGTCACTGGGGGTGGTACCTTTTCAAAAGGAAACTATTTGTACATTTTAGGTACACTTTAGGTATTCGTATGGACCCTTTTGGTACAAAGGTGTACCTTTTATAAAGGTCCTGCCCCAGTGACAGCTTTTGTACCTTTATTTCTGAGAGTGCATCTGATCTAACAGTGAACTATTGCACAGAACAGAGTAGCTTACCATGGGTCTCACGTCATCTTTCATCAGGCTTGTAGGGTTAGTAATTTCCTCTGATTTCACAAACACACAATTCAAACTTTCATTTCAGGCTCAGGAAATTTTGAAATGTTTTCTACGCCCTTGAAATTGTTTGCCCTTGATTGTCTCTGTCCATTTCCATCCTCTTCGGCGCAGAAATGGAACTGCCCCCAGATTACGTTGTTTAATTGAATTTGCCTGCGTTTGGTTCCTCCTGGTGAGAAAGAGGAATATTTATCTGAGCCCCACGCTGACCTTCAGGCACACTGTGATTACATTATGTTCTCATTAGTAGGGTGCACTGACTCAGTGGATTGCACTCTGCCTCCCAATGAGTGAGGCTGCTCTCCATCAGGTCCTCTTTGACCTTCAGTGCGCTGCTTTATCATACTACTCTCAATACTAATTACTCACTTTAATCGCTAATGAATTATTGAATAATCTATTATGGGTATGTGCGATAGGCTCATGAATATGGCATTTGTTGATTTAATTGGACTCTCATTGTTTAGGCCATCATACTGAAAATGACTGACAAACTCCACTTTGTAAGCGAATGTGACTAAAAGAAGACATTTGTCATGAACAAAATGAGAATTTCGTTTGAGAAAACAGGCTTTTCCAGTGCCACAAATGAAACCAAATATAGTTAATTTACTATACAAAATTAATAGTGGTCGACCGATATATCGCCAGTGCCGATATTTTGGCCGATATTTGGCATTTTTATATTATTGGCATCGGCCAAAATTTTTTTGTTTGGCCAATATATCGGACCTTTATTTTGATGACTTGTTGGACCTTTATTTTGACAGGGCTAAGAACATCTGCACCTGAGCGTACGAAGCTCTAGTGATGGGAAGTTCGGTTCTTTTCCGCGAACCGGTTCTTTCGGACAGTTCGATTCAATGAACCGGTTCAAAAAAACGGTTCATCGGTTCTTTTACGCTCGACGTAATGACATCTTTCTTGATGACTTTATTCAAATATATAAAGTCAGTAATCATAACTTTTACAATTAAGTTTTGCAACTAAGCACTCAAATACAGTAACAGGCAGTGATGTGCATAGGAGGATTAAGTCTTGAAGATATAAAGTAAATAAATTAGTTTTCATCAGCACAGAAACCATAATCCACTTACTATATATAATCCATTGCGATTTATTTGTTATTAAATAAATTTACGTTTAGCCAGATTGCCCTTCATTCAAGTCTTCGGTTTACCCGCGCTCATAACATTAGCACAGAATCAGTTGTCCAAAAGAACCAGTTCGGTTCACACGTGCTGTGTCAGTCATAGTAGGCAATCTGTTCGGTAGCTTCCCGCTGAATTGCGCATGCACAGTATCATCAGCTTATCGGTTCTCAAATCGGACGTGTCCAAAAGAAACGGTTCTCGGTTCAGTGTACTGGTGATCCGAAAACCGATGCAACCGGTTCTTGACTCGAAAACGAGAACCGCTCTAACCGGCATGCTGCACGCACACTCAATATCATCAGCTGCTTTACTCGTGTCGTGTTCATGTTCTATTTATTACAAACTCAATTTGTGAAAGTGTCATTGTTAACTATAATTAATTACAGTACAGGTATGTCATAAATCATCCCTTATTCCTATTAAACATAGAGTCTTGATTATTATCCAACTTCCCTGACAAACCCCTTTGGCCTATAACCTAACAATCTTCAACTGAACAAAGTACACAGATTAGATACATTCATCTTTTTAAAAAAAGTAAAATAAAATATATTTATATCACACTATCTGATTTTTAACAAAATACTTGGATAGCATGCTTTTCGTCCTCTTGAAAAATTACACGCATAGCCGTATCTGACACAAAGAGAGGCAGACAATTCAGCTGCAGCACCGAACCATTCCCAGCATGCTCTCCGGCCAACACGGGCCACTGCCATCTGCTCCCTCAAGCCAGTCGCGCTGACAGACCACACAAACGCGCTAGCGTAGATTAAGACTACAAGCCGCTAATTTACTCTGACACTGCTCGATCCCTTTAAACTGTGAAAGACCGGTGGAGACACACTGGTGCTAATAGAGTCAGCTGCAAGGAAATACCAGCACAGTTGATTTCTCTCGAGATAAGTTTGTTTGTCATCCTAATGAAAAGGCAATATTAATATTGGAGTCTTTACCCCCTGGAAACTGTCAGATATTTTTATAACAGGAAGTACGTTCTGATGAAGCCCCTGCTGGCTGCATTTTCTCTCTGTTAAAAGGTTAATGACATGCCATTCTTGTGTTGGTCCAGATCTATTCAAAAATACAATAAAAATACAATAAAGTATGTATTGAATGAATAAACCTCTTTGGTGATGAGCATGTTTTTACTTTCTGAATCAAAATTTTATTTTGTGCCATAAAGTCAGAATTGTCAGGGTGGTAGAGCCAGTGCTATTTTAGTGTTATTTATGTACGGTATTTAATCATATTTTGAATTGGCTTTTATTTTCAGTATTAATTTTAATTCTAAAGTTGTTTAGAATTGTTGTTGTTTAACTACACCCGAAATATTCCTGTGCCCCCCTCTCTCATTACTAAAAGGTATGAGTAGATAAGTCCCATCATTTGGAGGTAAATGTGTTCAAAAGTCTGAAAAATCTGTGTGTAAGGAACATCACTACTTTTATGGGAGTTACTCCATAACATTTAGTTTTTATATGTGTACCACTGTTCAGAACTGTGGTAGCTAACCATGTGCTGTTTAGCATCTTTGAGCTAGGTTCAAAAGTATCTAGAATTGGCACTATAGTGTCACTGTCACAATAGTGAAATCTTTGTTTTTTGGGGTGTTATCCCATAGAATTTTCACAACCGAAACAATCAAATTATTATTTCTGTGTTTCGGTAGTGACAAATTTTGGGGAGAAAAAACTTCCTGAAAATACAATATGATAATGAACTGCACAATTACTAGAAATGTGTACCTTGGATCAAAATCACAAACTTGAATAAGTACATTTCTAATAATTTTTAAAATAAGTGTTCTATTCTTTATTGTGTACACTCTTAATACATCACTGAGTTGATTTGCTCTGTTAATTCAACTGGGCTGCATTAAATGGTCCTGTTACTAGTCAAAGAAGACTGTGGTTGATTGTTTTGGAAACAGGTAAACCGCTCAACTTGCCTTTGAAGCGTTCTCTGCCTTCCGTCTCCATAGATATCGGCAAGACCCCTCGCTTCAATCCCTTCCTTCTGTTTGAAACAGATGTGAATCCTGACCCAGTTCTATCTCTCCTGCTTCTCTTAGGCATCCATTGAATCCACAGACAGACAGATGCACAGACACACAGACAGACAGAAGTTATAAAACTTTTATTCCGACTGCAAGCAGGGAGAACAAACAGCAAGAACAAAGCAAAGCCACAAAAGGGAATGATAGACAAAGAAGAGACTGCGTGAGAGAAAAGACAGCATGCTTCTTTACGACTGACTGATGTGCTGTCCAACAGAGCCTTTCAGTCTTTTGCCTCAGTATAGATTTGTCGCCAGCCTATTGCAGTTACTGGTGGAGACAGACACCGAGAGACCGTCCTGTTTTTAAGGCTGGATATGTTTGTTCCTGTGAGTTAAAATGCTGAAGACCGTTTCTGCTGTTGTCCTGTTAAGCTATGGTTAATGAAGTGGTAAATTAAAGCGGATATGTCACACTCTGACACAAAACTCATTTTCGGATGATGTAGGGCTGAAGTGTTTTACATTGAAAATGTCTGTCAGAGTCGTGGCCTGGTTAGCACAAATTCTCTGAGGAACCATGTGCTTTTTTTGCTTGTTTGAGGGAACACTTTTTACTTTTGGCACAGATGGTGTCCTAGACAAGTTGAGACATGATAAAACAACACTTCTTAGTAGTAGTATGTTTGTACCCCAGGTGAAAAAGACGTAGTATTAAATGTATTAAAAATATACTTGAAATTATGATTAGGCTGTTGTTCATTACATGATACATTAATTGTAATGAGCTAGATGTTTATAAATTTGTTCAAGCTTGACACCTTTATTTTCTAATATATAGTTCTGAAATTCCCACAAGGATTTCAACATCATATACGAAAAAAAAAAAAAAAAAAAAAAAAAAAAAAACTTCCC
>NW_015505288.1:41989-43016 GCF_001515645.1 Sinocyclocheilus grahami | reverse complement strand
ATGTGAATATAAGTCTAAATTTAAACAGTATTATATAGAGCGGTCGCCGATCGTGTCTCTTTAGGGCACTTGGAGGAAACCACGCAATTCATATGGATTACTTTGGCAATGTTTTTTTGCGATTTCAACTTTTTGAAACGTGAACATCTTTGGTGAATCTTCTTTCATCGGAGGGACATAAATCTCTCAGATTTTTATTAAAATATCTCAGCTTTTCTATTGAAGATGAACGAAAGTCTTAGATGGTTTGATGACAGAATTCAAATTGTTTTGGGGGAACTATGAAATTAATTAGAAAATATAGCGGTATGTTCTTATTTTGACCAGCTTCTGCAAGCGTGTATGGCGTCTGGCTTTTGGAACCTCACTGTGACTTCAGGTAAGATTTAATTAACGTTATTTGTCTGTGTCAGTCGTGTTTTTGACACATGCATTGGCAGAAAAAATAAAATAAAATAAAATTAGTCATTATAACATGTACAACATTAACATTCTTTTATTTGCAAAATGAAGTTGTGTATTTATTTATTTATTTCTGATTTCCTGAACAATTTGGCTTTGTTGTAATGAGGTTAATGATCTTTGAAAAAACCATGATAATGAACATATAATTACTTTGTCTTGAGCTGATTAGCCAACTGTGGTAGTGTTTGTTGATTGGTGTTTATATTTGTTCAAGCTTGACAACCTTATCGCCTTTATTTTCTAATATATATTTCTCATTACAGATAAGAACAAAGATTAAATTGTAAGAAGGGTTGCTTATATGAGAGCATACAGTACATCTGAAACTGCTGAGGCTGGGAAGGTTTTTGACTATATTACCTAAAAGAGCAATTTCGGGTGCGTCTTTTTAAAGACGACGTTGCTTGGCAAACTTGCTTGACGGACAAGACACGATTCTTAAACGCCCCCATGTCCCAGGCCGGCCTGTCGGCGACACGGTGGAGAACTTGCCCAGCGGTTCTCCGCTGACCAAAGCAGACTGAGGCCATCAGGTACATCCTGCCGGCGTGCAGCTGCTGCC
>NW_015505288.1:35114-41875 GCF_001515645.1 Sinocyclocheilus grahami | reverse complement strand
CCCTCCCCCGGAGGGGGACCGGGTGGAGAATCTTTTTTCCACTGACCTCTCGGTTGGTGGTACCCGAATTCTCGACAAAGAGCAATTCCTCTATTTCTGGGTCCCCAGAGGGGATGGGGGGGTGTGGACGATCTAGTGCGTATCACACTCACCCTCCTCTCTCACCAGTGAGCAGCAGTGGGCGGATCGGGAGGACGAACCAACGGACTATGAAATAGTATTTAGGCTACTTGTAAAATATACTTCAGTAATCTTTGTTTCATTTACAACTTAGAAATGATTTTTTACAGTGTGTTGAATGGGTGATTTATTAGGCTGTGGTGCTCAAGTGGGTAATCTGAGCTTGAATCTGGCTTGCAACATTCTCATTCCTTTCATCTTTTTGGTATTGTTTGCTGAGTTACATGACCCTGGCCTACAAATCAGAGTGACTTAAAACATATTCTCTTACCATTTTGTGTACAGAATTTTATTTATTTAACAGTATTTAAGTGATTGCATCAAAAATAATGAGAGTTTGTTGACATGTAGTTGCAAAGTTACTTATATAGTAGTTTGTAGAATAGACTATCGAAATAAACCAACTTCATTTCTTCTGTGAAACACAGCTGTGTCCCAGGACCATAAAACCAGTCATAAGTAGCATGAGTATTTTTGTAGCAATAGCCAACAATACATTGCATGGGTCAAAATTATCAATATCGATTTTCTCAATATTTTGATTTTTTTGCAACCTCAGATTCCAGATTTTCAAATAGTGGTATCTCGGCCAATTATTGTCCTATCATAACAAACCATACATCGATGGAAAGCTTATTTATTGTCTTATGACTGGTCTATGGTCACAAATGAAGATATTCAGAAAAAATGTCTGTTTTTGACTATTCGGTCAAAGACAGTGAGTTCCAACTGGCTTTTTGGCTGATCTGTCCTTTCCAAGATGGATTTTAAAGTCAGGTTTTATTACATGAGAACAATTGATGGCAATTTGATAGAGGCTTCAAGTGAGAGTTGGGGTTGAGTTAGTGAAAAATATTTTCTGTTTTTGACTAATGCATGGTAGAAACTATGAAATATTCAAACACAGAAGGAGTTAATGATTTTATGCAGGTTGTACTAATGTGCCAATGTGCAAAAGGCCTTTATGTGTGTGTGTGCACTTTAGCAAGAGTCCTCCCTCTGGATTTGATGTGATGAAGCAGCACAATGAGGACACTGCTATTAGAGAAGAAATCCTAGGATGCACAAAAAAGCATTTATCTTATGAAATGAGAAATTTATTTGAAGCTTTTTTGCTCATTTTTCTAAGGACATCTCTAGGGAAATAACAATTTTTAATGAGCCATGTTTAGATTTGTGAGGGAAAAAAGGTTATGTGTCATAAAAATAGACCTTCTTTTTTCTTAAAGACTTTTTTTGTCTACCAACAGTAGCAGAAAAATGGGCAGTATTAAATTGCACCAAGCTGTGAAAGGAAAATGATACAGAGCATAAGAGAAGTCAAAATGGTACTGTGATACCCTGATAATGGCATTGTACCATGGCAAGACCTCTTATTTTTATTTCTCTTTTAGGACAACTTCACTTTAATTTTCTTTTTAGTAAAAGAGATTTAGAAAATTGAAGAATCATTCTGGATGCATTAACATTGAGGTACATTTTTTAAATGTAGGGCCTAGATATTTTCGATGAAGAGTTGAGGAATAACGTCTCGGGTTACTTATGTAACCATGGTTCCCTGATTTTTAACTACATTTTTTTCAGGAGCACATCAGTAGCTCTGGCTGTTTTCAATTTCCAGTAACAATAATACGTTCCTTTTTCCAACAAGTAGCAGTTTATGTTAACAACACTACATCACTTTTTTTTTTTTTAATGAATTAATTATATGAAGTGCTGCAAAGTCTGATTCATTTTAGTGAACTGGTTTGTTAAAAAAGTTCATGCAAGTGTCATGCATGCATGCATACATACATAAATACATACACACATCATAAATAAATGCTTGATTGATTGATTTTCCAATTTGAGCCTGTGAGCAGAAGTCCATATGCAACATTTTATGTGAGGCATTACATTTGATAACATTAGTTAACTAGTAAACATGAACTATAAATGAAAAATCTAAAGCATTTCTTATCTTAATGTTAATTTCAACAATTAATAATACATTATGTTTATCTTTTTAATCTGTTAATAGTATTTAATGGACTTGAGCTAACATGAATTAACAATGAACAGTTATATTTTTATTAGCTAAAATTTAATAACGATAAATAATATAATAAATGTAATTAATACATTAGCTAACATTAATTACTGAGACCTTATTGTAAAGGGTAACCACATTTTTTAATGTACATTTATGTAGGTTTAATGCATTAACTTACAGACCCTCATAGATTTTTGCACCAGAAAAGTACTGTTTTAATTATATTAAAATGTATATAATCCAATAGTTACACATTTTCCCCTTTAAATAGATGTATACGATAGAAATTTGTTTTGCACAGTGGAGTGATATAAACAGTGAAAAGTGCTTTAGGACTGCATATTAGCCAGAATGCCATTCAGCCAATCCAATTCAAGGACCGTAACTAATTGTTGTATAATTCTAATGAGTTGGAAAACTTTTGGGTCGTTTTGTTCATAGGCCTTTTGTCATGATTAGTGTTGTCCTTTTATTTTTGTAGTTTAGCTTCTAGGTCATGTCATGTCTGTGTTCATTGTGACCTCCTTGATAGTTCCCAGATGTGTCAGGTAATTATGCTTCCTTCAAGTGCACCTTGGAAACTCGTACCTCCGAGTCGCGCATTTGTTATTACGACATGTCACGCATTCATAGCTTTAACATCCAAAATAATGAAAATATTATTTATTTATACAGAGTATCAAAACTAAATGCTTGTTAAATAAAGCAAACCCTGAAGGTTGAAATATTTTCACCGGAAGATGGACCTTTGCAGAAAAACTTTCTGTATTAAAATATATCTCTCTCCTTCCAGCCATATAATTAAGATTTTAAGATTAACGTTATGGGGAGCAGTGGTGATTTCTAGCAACTTGTTCTAACAGCTTCATCTTGATGCAGTGCTTTTGTCATTTAAGAAGACATATGTTCTCCTGAGAGCAGTGGACTGTGCCTGGATGTGTGGAGTACCAGAGCTGATCAGACTGTGTCAGAGACCTGCTGAGAAATAGATTACAGTGAGTCAATGCAGCGAAGACTGCTGCGAGTCAAGATGTCGAGTATGAGAGGATGTCAGTTAGCGTAAGTGTGTATTTAATGCTAGAGAGAGAGGGGAAGCACGCACACAGCCTATGGCGAGGATTACAGGGTTGGGAGTTCTCCAGTAACCTTGTATGAAAGCATTTTCAATCGAATTTTCTTTTGCAAGGGGCTAAAGAATATTGTGCTCATTGCTAACTGTTATAACAATCTCTTAAAGGAATAGTTCACCCAAAAATGAAAAAAACTCACCCTCATGCCATCCGAATTGTAGATGAGTTTGTTTCTTACTTGGAACAGACTAGTAGAAATGAAGCATTACATCACCCGCTCACCAATGGATCCTCTGCAGTGAATGGGTGCCATCAGAATAAGAGTTTAAACAGCTGATAAAAGCGTCACAATAATAAAGTATAATCCACACCACTCCGGTCCACCAATTAATGTCTTGTGAACTGAAATGCTGCAAGTTTATAATACATTTCTCATTATGATATATTATAATTTCAAACCATTGCTCCAGCTCTTATCCATAATGTTGCTTTCTCTGGTGAAAATAACAACTTGTGTGAATCAGGAAAGAAATATGCACAGATCAACTACCATTTACAAGCACTAACCGTTTTAAATAAATATATTGTCAGATTTTGATGTGAGATGACAAAATGGCACTGGAGAAAGCCACGGAAAGTTAAAATACCTTAGTGATGGATTTGTTCTGACAAACACACAGCTTTTCACTTCACAATATGTTAATTGATGGACTGGAGTTGTGTGGATTACTTGTGGGTTATTATTTTTATAAGCTGTTTGGACTTTCATTTTGACGGCACCCATTAACTGCAGAGGATCCATTGGTGAGGAAGTGATATAATGCAAAATTTCTCCAAATCTTGCAATGAAGAAACAAATTCATCTTTATTTTAGATAGACTGAGGTTGAGTACATTTTCAGCAAATATTTTATTTTTGGGCGAACTATTCCTTTAAAGTGGCAGTTCATCTAAAAATGATACTCACCCTCATGTCGTTACAAACCTGTGTGCTTTTTTCTACTTGCAGTTTTTATTTTAAAAAAGTCCTAAAATTTACTGAAAATCTTCCTTGTTTATTCTTTTAAAAGTACTGTATGTAGGGCAGTTCTTTAGAAATATTAAATATATTCATCCTCTCTTCAATTGTTAATAGAGACTTGGATTAAATAATTTCTGAAGATCCTGCATGTAGAAGGTGGTGTGTGTGAGTAAGTGGTTGTATGAGAGTGTTTGTCACTGGGCTGTGGGAGTGGGATAGTGGGTGGCAGGTGGATGAAGAGCATTGCATGCTGGTCTGTATGGTAATAAGATATAATTGCACAGTACGTTCAGCCTGCCTGTCGTCTCTAAAATTCAAAGGGAATTTGCATCGTTATGTGCAGACTTTTCAAATATGCTAATGGATTTTTTCCTCACTGCTCACAGGCATCTTTCAGTGCAATTAGATCCTCTCAACTGACTGTGTAATCACAAGATTTCCAAGCAGAAAGGGGAATAAACACTTAAATGTTTCTGTTAACTTTAAATTACACATGGTGAAGTGCCCTATACAGAAGTCTCTGACAGCTTTTTGTAATCATATCCAGAGGAAATAGTCCCAGGAAATGAAGTTCATTATAATTTTGAATTAATTATAATGTGTAATGAATTAAATTGTATGTAACACATATTCAAATTCAACTTTAAACCAAACTCAAGAATGAAAAGAACAAAGTAGCTTAACTCGATTCATAAGTTGGTTCATAAGGCAAAAAGAGCGTTCAATCAAGGTTGCAGGCCAAGACCCTTCCACTCAGACAGAGACTAACCATATACTGCCATATATAATGACCAACCTTAGTTTGTTTTGTTTTAACATGCCACTCAGTGGTGGCTTTGTCTGAAATAGCTAATAGCACATTGATAGCCTGCGTGGGAAAAATTCATTTAACCGATAATATGGCAGTCTCTGCAAACAGTTTTACAGAAGGGTCAATGACATGACACTGACACTTTTTTTTTACTGGTTCAGAAATACAGGCATAATGAGGCTACTCATACTTACAATGACTTGAGTACGCCTCTTTGATTAATATTTCTATTTCTCATTAAAATGGCTGAATTAAAAGGCTGGTCATGACAAGCATTTTTCCCGAGGTGCACTTATAATCTTAGTATAGTTTTTTTTCATCAAAATTATAATTTAGATATAAATAGTCATTTTCTATGCCTCTGATTTAAACGCTCTGTTGGAAGGGCGTGTCTGCAGAGATTTCAGTGTAAACACCCACTGCTATGATTGGCTAGCATCTTTGCATATGTAATGAGCATTACAGAGTGGAACTTTTACTGTGTTTTTACTATTTACAAAGATGAACTAATCGTCTGTATGATCTGTAAAGTTGCAAACACTAAAGTCTCAAATCCAAAGAGATATTCTTCATAAAAGTTAAAACTCAACCACGCCTACCTAAAACGGCTCATTCTAACATTCCCCCACATGTCTATGTCACGATGTGGGAAGATTTGCATAACACCGCCCAAATGTTTATGCAGAGAAAGAAGGCGTAACTTTTATTCTCGCTGTAGTATTGTTGTTGCCGCCGCCGCCGCCACCATGTCGTGAAGACGTTGTGTTTCGTTGTGAAAGCGAAACTACTTTGTTTGGCCTTCCAAAAGTGGACGATATTTGCTTCGTCATGCCTGGAGCTGATCCGTGCTGGTCGCTGAGGAAATACATCAACTTCTCACTGTGGATCGCCGGATCGGCTTTCACCATGGACGAAGCGGAGTCCAGCCCGGGGTCGTCACATGTGGTTGCCGCAAGCCCGCCGGCCGCTCCTTCGTCGAAGCCGCCGGCCTCCCTTCACTCTAGGCCGCCTAGATGAAAAACAACTCGCAAAAAGACAGTATAAGTCATTATAATCCATAATTATGTCCCCACTGGATGCAACAAATGCCTCATTTATGATGGGTTTTATTGGATTTGTCTCATTGCTCCGGGACACGGCATCACAGTACGGTAAGCGGCGTAACATTTCCGTCACACGCTTGAGGTATTCGGCCAATCACAACTCACTGGATAGCTGGCCAATCACAGCACACCTCGCTGTTCAGACCGATGAGCTTTGTAAAAATGTACGCGTTTCAGAAAGGTGGGGCATAGAGGAGAAACAATAATGTACAGTATGTGGAAAATAATGTGTTTTTTTAACCTTAAACTGCATAAACACATTTCATTACACCAAATACACAAAATAATGTTCTTTTTAGTAACATCAAATGACCCCTTTAAGAGGATTTGGCATTTCCAATTAATGTAGGCCTGTTACATTATTATTTTATTAGGCTTATAATTATTATGAAGTTACTTTTATTATTAAATTAAAATTACAATTAATTTCCCCCCACAATAATTACCGCATAACTGACACGCTGCGAGGATAACAAAAAATTTGGCTATTTACTCCTCAATTAAAATTTTTTTAAAAAGGTATTTTAAAACAGGTCTATTATACA
>NW_015505288.1:18539-34388 GCF_001515645.1 Sinocyclocheilus grahami | reverse complement strand
ACGCGTTTCAGAAAGGTGGGGCATAGAGGAGAAACAATAATGTACAGTATGTGGAAAATAATGTGTTTTTTTAACCTTAAACTGCATAAACACATTTCATTACACCAAATACACAAAATAATGTTCTTTTTAGTAACATCAAATGACCCCTTTAAGAGGATTTGGCATTTCCAATTAATGTAGGCCTGTTACATTATTATTTTATTAGGCTTATAATTATTATGAAGTTACTTTTATTATTAAATTAAAATTACAATTAATTTCCCCCCACAATAATTACCGCATAACTGACACGCTGCGAGGATAACAAAAAATTTGGCTATTTACTCCTCAATTAAAATTTTTTTAAAAAGGTATTTTAAAACAGGTCTATTATACAATGAATTATAGGCCTATAATTAAAATATTACCACTGCAGTCATCAATAAATATCAATGAAATAACAGGCTTTATTTCAAGTACCGACTTTCCAAAACAACCTGTTTAACCGCTAAGGAATAAAGCTCATAGACGTGAGATATGGCTGTTTATCGGCACGCTGTGATTACCTACGGCCAAATCACAGCCGAGACGATATACAGCGATATCTCACATCTACTCATGTGATATTGCTTATATATACAGTATATATATATATACAGTGGGTACGGAAAGTATTCAGACCCCCTTAAATTTTTCACTCTTTGTTATATTGCAGCCATTTGCTAAAATAATTTAAGTTAATTTTTTTCCTCATTAATGTACACACAGCACCCCATATTGACAGAAAAACACAGAATTGTTGACATTTTTGCAGATTTATTAAAAAAGAAAAACTGAAATATCACATGGTCCTAAGTATTCAGACCCTTTGCTGTGACACTCATATATTTAACTCAGGTCCTGTCCATTTCTTCTGATCATCCTTGAGAGGGTTCTACGCCTGCATTTGAGTCCAGCTGTGTTTGATTATACTGATTGAACTTGATTAGGAAAGCCACATATATATATATATGTGTGTGTGATATATAAATATATATATTAAAATATATATGTAAATATACACATATGAAACCAATAAGAACACAAATACTACATTTCTGTATTTTAAACTAGATTTAAAAAAAATATGTCTTTATTGTAGGCACTGTTATATTGACAGGACAAACTATTTCACACACGTTGATTTTTTAAGTAATAACAGACTGCACCAATTCTGCTCATGAGATCTAGTTTACTTGCTATACTTTGGTAATTCCACTGATTATTTCATCATCATGAAAAGCACTTATTGTATCATCCTGGTACCGTGTAAACAAAACTTTTTTTCCCTTATTGGTTGATAAAACACCTGTTTGCACTTACTCTCAGAAGTTGTGGAATGCCAGCCAATCAGATTCAAGTTTCCCAGATCAGCCAGTTAGATTAAGTTTGATTAAAGATAAACCTCTTGCGTGAGTCTAAAAGTGGTGGTGCAGCTGAGGTCAACAACAGCTATTAAAACACAGTTTTTGTATGTGGTTTTTTTTAAAACCATGATCAGCATGGACGAAACCCTTCAGCTTGTTATCGTTTTATTTATTTATATACTAAATCATCTTTTTTTCATTCCTCAGATAGGAGCTTCAGAGGGGATAAGACATGCCCATAAACCCATTCCTTGCAAACCTGTACCGCCTCAGAAAATCTGAAAATGATCATTTTCTACAAAAGGCCATTGTGGGCTGCTTCTCTGTTAGAAATCAATGGTTCTCCCAAATCTCATTGAACAAGGCTGATTGCGTCAGGCAGATCGAAGAGCACAATAGACTTTCAACAACAGAGCTGTGCTAGCCGGGGACTTGGATTTGTTGAGTTAAGGTATCTTTTGACATTGTTTTTTATTAACAAGAAGAGCTAGAGCAGGTGTATTTTTTTTTTTACCACAGATCTGAATGTTTGCTCGTTTTGCATCACTGTTTTCACCTCCCATACCATGTCCTTCTTAATTATGAAACAGCACTGGTGGCCATTTTAATTTAATGCTTTAATAGTTTGTATGTGCAAAATTAAATGAAAAGATTATTTGCTGCATTTAATCACGCTGATGACGTGCCACACTGAATGCAGACGGAGGAAGCCTCGGACTTGCTGACCATGGCGTCTGTTTGTCGATCTGTTTGACTGCATTGCTCATTTGGGTCAAGTGCACGGTATAATCAATGATGCCTCTGGGCAGATGAGTTGAAGGCGATTTTTCACTTTAGAGGAAAAAAGAACAGAGAAGAAGATCAAAGCCTGGCATGGAAAAGCGGTCCACTGGCCTTGGCTTTGAACTTCATGCTGATATGAATTGAGTCCATCCCTCCACTAACAGAACTGAACAGTGTAAAAACTGCAACAGTGAAATAACAATAATCATATATGTCCTACAGCATGCTAAATAATAAGACTTAAAGGGATAGTTCAAATCATTTACTCACTCTCCTTTTCTTATTTTTTCCGCTTTTTTTAATCTTCATGCTGATTTTCCATAAAATAATTGTTTCCGGTGTCAATTTACAGGTGAGCAAAAATATGAAAAAAAAAACCTGTATTTGGCTTCTAAAGTCATATAATAGCTTTGTATGAAAACATATTGACATTGAAGGCATTATTTACTGATAATTTTCCCATTCAGTAAGTTTAGAGAACTGATTCGTTGCAGAATCATTCATTCGATTGATAAATTGTTTGATTTGGAAGTCAGATCAACTAGCTCAAAAACAGGGATGCTTTTTTTTCATATTTTTCATATAAAAAATTTAATAAAAATAAATAAATAAATAAAAAATATTGATATATTGCTGTGTCTTCAAAATACATTTAAAATCCAGAATTAGCATATCTTTAACACTCACCAACAGACAAATGCCAGCAAAATTGTTTGTGGAGCGCAGCACTGTGTTCTTTAACACGCGAGCAGCTCATGATCCATCCAGCTCCATCTCTGCAAGTGCTGTGAGTTTGGGCATTCACCTGCCTTCATCTTAAATTTGTAATGAGAATCGTTTATAAATCTGTTGTCAACAAAGGAGAAGCTTTAAGGTCTCTTAGCAGTTTTCTGCCAAAATAAAAGCAACAGGTTATAAAAAAAAAAATCATCGGTTTTCTTTCTTTTTGTGTCCTTAGCTGATCACATGCCTGAAAAAAACAACCAATTTAAAATGACAATTTGTTCACACAGCAGTTCACAGCTCATTGGATGTGAAGATTATCTTTAGAAGACATGGAATATAGGATATATGTCATATGAAGCCCTTTTATCAGGATTTTTTTTCTTTCTTTCTTTTTTTTCACTATCTATGTGAAGATTCTTCTTCTTCAAAAAAAAAAAAAGTTATTTTGTGTTGCACATTTATGCAGTGTACTTGAAGCACCACGAGGTTAAAGGGTTAGTTCACCCAAAAATTTTATTTATGTCATAATAATACTCATACTCATGTCGTTCCAACCCTTTTCATCCTGTGGGACACACACACACACACAAAAATATATATACAGGTGCATCTCAATAAATTAGAATGTTGTGGAAAAGTTCATTTATTTCAGTAATTCAACTCAAATTGTGAAACTAAAAAAAGTTGTTTTATTGGTCTTATGAAGTATTCTAATTTGTTGAGATAGTGAATTGGTGGGTTTTTGTTAAATGTGAGCCAAAATCATCACAATTAAAAGAACCAAAGACTTAAACTACTTCAGTCTGTGTGCATTGAATTTATTTAATACACGAGTTTCACAATTTGAGTTGAATTACTGAAATAAATTAACTTTTCCATGACATTCTAATTTATTGAGATGCACCTGTATATATTTTGAAGAATGTTGATAACCAAACAGTTTTGGTGTAATGTCTTATTCCAAAGGATGGATGGATGGATGAATGGATGGAAAACTAACTAACTAACTAACTAACTAACTAACTAACTAACTAAAATAAATAAATAAATAAATAAATAAATAAATAGGGTGATTAAATGATGAAAGAATTTTCATTTTTGGATGGACTAATCCTCTAATTTAATTATTATTATTATTATTATTAAATAAGTATTATTAATTATGATGTAATTGTTCACAACATCATATAAATCAATGTATCTCACATAAAAAGCAGAGGTCTTTGAGAATGATTTATATCTCTCTTTCATTCTTATCCATCTCATGCTTTTTGCGCATTATTCTTAACAGCAGAGGCTGGTGTTAATTGCAGGGAGCAACAGTTTAGGATTAAATTGCAGGAGATTGCCAGAGTTGCTTTTGTCCATATTTGTCTATGTCTACCTGCTGGTCCCATGTTCCACCCCTACCAACAGAAATAATAGTGCCTTTCATTTAAAAACCCACTAACGACAACCGTGAGCTTTAAACCAAATGAAGGCCCCGCATTCAGAACAATACAAACCCATTAATGGCCACTTGTCCACAAAATGCAGGTTTTGTGGCGAGAATCTAAAGAGCATCAGCGTTGGGAAAAAGAGCCCTATGTATTGAATTGTGATATTTTGTGACATTTAGCAGTTGTCATTGTGCTGAGTACCTATGTGCTGAATACTGATTGATCACGGGTCTGCGGACAGGGTAAGCAAGTGGCACTTACCAAAACGCCAGCAGAAGGGTTCAAAACCCGAGAATCGTCTGTTCTGGTGATATGTGTTTTGTCTACGGAAATCATCAAGGACTTATGTTATAGGACTATATATACTGTGTATATATACTGTGTATATATATATATATATATATATATATATATACTATAGGACTTATAGTGATATTTTCTTATTATTCTGTTAAAGTTTTCTTTGCAGACTATTTATGACTGGTCTATTAACTAGTGCAATATTACAGTACATGTTGCTTTCTTCAGACTTTCTTTGTAGGCTTGAAGGTCAAGATTAACACACTCTGTGCTATAGTCAGGTATATTCAAAGGTGCCAGTGCCACATGGGCTTGCTGGACACAACAGTGCCAAAACCTTTTTGTGAGAGTCGTGAGAGGTATATGCTAATGCAACACAAAAGTAGCCTTTGTACCTTGGAAGTCTTGTTATTCAACTAATTTGTGATTCCTAACACTTTAAATCACAGCTTTAATTGCTGTGTGATGATGCGCTGTTAAGATTACAGCTGTATAGTTTTTAATTGAATGCAAAAGTCTATAAAGCATCCCCCAAAAAAGTGCCAACAGCCCTTAGCTGGGACTTGATCCTTTATGGAGTTCATGGGTGATATAAAAGTGAAATATCAAAAAGACAAGAGCATAATTTAACATCTCTTTAATTTAGACCTGCTGCTGCTTTGATACATTTTTTTGTGCTGTTGTTCTAACAAATTTCAGGTTTTTAATATACATGCTTAGTCAATGACATAAGTAGCATTGTACAATGTGGTGCAAAAAAAAAAAAAAGGTTCAACTTTATAAAATAATTTGATAGTTCATTTGAAGTAAAGGCAAATTTTGTCCAAAATTTAAGGATGTTTTCAGGATAACCTCTCTGTCGTAGCAATAATGACCAGTAGTGATGACTTAAATTAAAAGCAAAGGAACTGCTTTACTGAAGTTTCGCAGGTGTTTTTTTTTTACAGGGATGAGTTTACTTTCTGCAGTGCACACAAGCACTAAATTCTCATCCTTCTAGTGCACTCTCATAACTGAAGAGCATTATGGGCAATGTTCTTAAAGGGGAACAGCACAAAAAATGACTATATAAACTTTCTGTTGTTATTATTGAGAACAATGACTTAAACACTAAGCATTCTCACTACTAGTAGCCTAATTTAATTCACAACACTCCCTAAGTCTAGGTAGCATATGAGAATGTAGATATGCTTTTTTCACCATGATTTAACCTTTTGAAAACTATATTGCTGGAGAGGCTGAAGAAGCATTAAAATTCTTATTTGAGTTTATATTAATTTGCAATAATGAGTTAATGTGAGAATTACCTTATTGTCTTTCTTTCTTTACATTATTTTGCATTATTACTTTGCTTTATATTCTGTCACTTTTATTTTATGACCTGCCGACAACCTCCATTAAATCAGTTTTGCAATTAGAAAGCAATTACTCCCAGTCAAAAATTAGAATTTTAAGAACAATAAAAGTATGTTTATAAAAATCACTTTTGAATACCTTTTTATTATCTTTGCAACTGGTCAACAGTTCTAATTAGTTCTGAATATGTTGGCTTAACATTAAATATCAGATCTGGATCACTGTCTACTAACCACTTAGATACTATGTAGAACTCCCTAGCAACCACTCAGAACACCTTAGCGACTGCCTACAAATAATGAGTTAGATGAATATATAAACTATATGTTTTAAACTTCCAGGCAAGGCTTTGTCAAGCCAACGTTCAAACTTTTTGAAGTTTTGGTTATTATTCTTAATCAAACTGGCATTGAAAGTTGCCTGGGAACTCTACAAATTAAGGCATGCAAAGAGACATCCCTTTACTGAATAACATATTTGCAGTATAAATAAGAGGAATCCTTCAGGAAGCCGTCAAAGCATTAGTTCTAATTAAAATGAAAGGGCAGTGTGTTGAGAGATGCTCCGTTTGAAACACAGCTGTTAAATGCTAAATTCAGCTGCGGTCTTCACACTACGTGTTCCTATTTTACGATTTTAGTTCTTGCACACAAAAATATGCAGAAAAGAATAATGAACTCTTCTGAAATTAGTAGCAAACATGATTTCATCATTGTTTTTAATATTTAAAATTTAAGTTTAAAACTTAGGATACGCACATCCAGTGTGGAACATCATGTGATCTTTTTTAAATGTACAGAAGCTGTTGCTGTAAAGATGCTGTTAAAAAATGACAATTCTTCCTTATGTCCCTCTAAACCCATATCACTTTCCTTCTTCTGTTAAACACACCCATACAAAATATATTTTGAATGTTGGGAACCAAACAGCATTAGAGCCCATTGATTTACATTGTGTGGACAAAAAACACAGAGACATTTCTTAAAATATCATCTTTCATGTTCAACAGAAGAAAGTCAAACAATTTTGGAATGACATGAGGGTGGATAAATAATGATAGAAATGTCCTTTTTTGGCTTCCTTTAGCTATTCTTGTGTTTGTTGGTATGGAAAAGGTATGCAAATATTTTAATGCCCAATGCAGCAATTGACCAGTCAGAATCAAATATTCCAGAAATACAATTTGTAAACACTTCAATACACTCTTAAAAATAAAATTTCCAAAATGAGTTTTTTGCAGCAATGCCATTTTGAGTTCCTCAAAGAACATTTCACTTCTTTAATTCTTTGTTTTTTATTGTTAACTCTTCTGAAATTAGTAGCAAACATGATTTCATCATTGTTTTTAATATTTAAAATTTAAGTTTAAAACTTAGGATACGCACATCCAGTGTGGAACATCATGTGATCTTTTTGAAATGTACAGAAGCTGTTGCTGTAAAGATGCTGTTAAAAAATGACAATTCTTCCTTATGTCCCTCTAAACCCATATCACTTTCCTTCTTCTGTTAAACACACCCATACAAAATATATTTTGAATGTTGGGAACCAAACAGCATTAGAGCCCATTGATTTACATTGTGTGGACAAAAAACACAGAGACATTTCTTAAAATATCATCTTTCATGTTCAACAGAAGAAAGTCAAACAATTTTGGAATGACATGAGGGTGGATAAATAATGATAGAAATGTCCTTTTTTGGCTTCCTTTAGCTATTCTTGTGTTTGTTGGTATGGAAAAGGTATGCAAATATTTTAATGCCCAATGCAGCAATTGACCAGTCAGAATCAAATATTCCAGAAATACAATTTGTAAACACTTCAATACACTCTTAAAAATAAAATTTCCAAAATGAGTTTTTTGCAGCAATGCCATTTTGAGTTCCTCAAAGAACATTTCACTTCTTTAATTCTTTGTTTTTTATTGTGTGTGCGCGCGTGCGTGCGTGTGTGTGTGTGAAGAACATTTTAATAATCTAAAGAATATTTTACCGCTGTAAAGAACATTTTGTGGAATGAAAAGTTTCCATTGATGTTTAAGGTTCTCCATGGAACCATAGATACCAATAAACAACCTTCAATTAAAAAAAAATTATAATACTTGAGGTCCTGTGTGCAAATGTCAGCACTTCTGAGAGACTACATGGCATTGTTTAAAATCGTTTTAAAATCCTCTTTTCTCTTTAGCTTTCATTATTACTTTTTTAAAATTATTTTTTATTTTCAGAATCCCGCCGTTATATCTGTTAATATTCACAGAACTTTGCAATACAGAGTGATAATAGTTTGAAATGTGGTTATATCTGACATAAGGTTATGACTATGACATATGATTATTCATAACACAGTGCTACAAATGATGTGTTTTCTGGAGAAAGTGAACACAAATTCAAATGTTAATAGACATTTTCAAATGCAAGCGTTTTGCGGTTGTGTGTGTTTGTGTCTTTGCGCGCGCTGTCTGTGTGTCTGAGCTGATAAGAGAAAATGCTGATGTATTTCTCACAGCTGGAACCCTTCGCACACTGCATCCGACAGTATCACTTTGCAAACCATTCAAATCAAGTCACACAAACACATGCTTGCATTCGCTGCAGCTACATTTAATCAAAATCATTCATAATTCACACCTCTGTGTGTGACTCCTTCCTGTGAAGAAAGAATAAAAAGCCATTTGTGATGAAACGGCATTGATTGGCCAACATTACTTTGAGCGGCCATTATGGTCCATCTTTTATCCAAGCGATGTTTCTGCAGTGTCTTGATAGAAGGGACGTGCCTGCTGTTTAAATTGGATCGGGCTGTTTTGGCAAAGGGTTTTTATATTTGAATGAGCATAAGGCCAGTGATTAGCTGGACTAGCACATTAGCAGAGCCATTCTCTGACAATTGCCGATGCCTTGAATATCTCATCCACCTTCATCATCAGTCAGTTTATTCTAAAGAGCTAATTCCTATTTTATGTGTACGTGCTGTAAAAAACTGAAATGTGATATTTTGACTTCATGCAATGATTGATAATTGAATATATCCCATAAGATTTAAGAGCAGAGACGTAGCAAGGAGATCGGTAAAATAATCCATGTGACATCAGGGGTTCAACCGTAATTTTGCGAAGCTACGAGAATACTTTTTGTACGCAACGAAAACAATGTTGCTTACGCTTTGATTTGAACGAAAACAACATATCTGCATGACGCAGCTGACACAGAATCATACGCAGTTTACGTTCAGTGGATACTCGCCAAAATGGCACCAGGGTGACGCGGAGGAGACAAATTGTTGAATAAAGTCGTTATTTTTGTTTTCTTTGCGTACAAAACGTATTCTCGTGTGTATTCTTTGTGCTTTGATGACACTATAATTCCACAAGGACTGTGAATTTAATTTATAAGACGATTTTGATAATGACCACTTTACTCTTGTTAATAATTATGGTTAAGAGATGGTCAAGTCAAGTCAAGTCACCTTTATTTATATAGCGCTTTTAACAATACAGATTGTGACAAAGCAACTGAACAGCATTAATTAGGAAAATAGTGTGTCAATAATGCAGATAATGACCACTTTACTCTTGTTAATAATTATGGTTAAGAGATCAAGGGTCAAGTTACCTTTATTTATATAGCGCTTTTAACAATACAGATTGTGTCAAAGCAACTGAACAGCATTAATTAGGAAAATAGTGTGTCAATAATGCAAAATGACAATAGTAAACACTCATTTTTCAGTTAAAGACAGTTCATCATTGAATTCAGTGATGTCATCATCGCTCATTAACATAGGCAATAATTGTGTCGTTTTGAGTGCATCTGCATCTGCATCTGCTTTGAATAGTCATAGAAACAAAGAAATCTTTTAGTAAAACCCATATACTCATATTGGCTTTTTCTGTTTGTGTGCAGTACATGGTGCATTTCTAAATAAGACTTTGAAACTCATATAAAGAGTCTCGGAGGAAGAAAGCCAAGTTAGGATAATTTCCCAGCTGTCCATTTTTCACGGTATAAAAAGACTAAACTCTAGATCCATGCTTTAACTCTATGATGTATAATTTATTTTTTAAGAGCCTCAGAATTATACACACTGTACTCTTTTTGCTCTATTACTAAAGGCTATTCTCAAAACATTGTGCGATAGCAGATGAGAGGCTATTGCAGAAGAAATTGCAATTGCACAAGGCATGTTTTGAGCTCCAATCAGCCCGTAAGTGCATAGTTTGCTTCTCACCTAAGCTTTTATGTTGACAAGAATGGAGAGAGTTAATGAAAGAGAGACAGCAATAAAGAGAACAGTCTCAGACTGCTAAAAAAATAATAATCACGGTAAACAAAATTATAAAAGCACAGAAAAACTTGTTTTG
This sequence comes from Sinocyclocheilus grahami, assembly GCF_001515645.1. NCBI lineage: Eukaryota > Metazoa > Chordata > Actinopteri > Cypriniformes > Cyprinidae > Sinocyclocheilus > Sinocyclocheilus grahami. Next base: position 24,033 of record NW_015505288.1, on the reverse strand, counting down.
GACCATTGTGAATATGAAACTAGAAATCATCTTAATTAGAAAGAAGCTATCAGACCTTAAACTGAACATAATATCTGATCTTTTAGAAGATATTTTCAAAGTCAAAGATATGAAGCAGAGAGAAGTTCTTTACAAACATACACAAAAACATGAAAAATGTTTGTAGAACATATTTCGTCTTCATATTAAATCCCATTTTTGCCTAAGAGTAAAAACAAAACTGGTAATTATAATTATAAAATAATAAATAGTCTCAGTCTGAGATATAAAGTCAAAATGATTAGAAATAAAGTCAAAAGATTTATTTGTTTTATTCATTCATTTATTATTTTTACTTTGAGGCAGAAATTAGTTTCCATACATTTACGCCACTATTTATCCAACATTTTTCTTAGTTATCTGAAAATGTGGTAATGGAATCCTAGCAGTAAAATATGCATATTAATATAGCACATCTGACACATTCATATCATTCTATTTGAAAGGCATGCTTATTTTAGTGATATGTTTGTTTATGTATGTCTGTATTCTCATTTTCACTGATGCCTGTTTTCATCACTGTATCATTTTTGTGTTGATGCTTTGGCAATATTGTATGGGGAACAGTTATGCCAATAAAGCACACTGGAATTATGTGAATAAAGAGACAGAAAGTGAGCCAGACATTTAGATTCAGCGACACCAACATATAAGAAAAGAGACATGATTTATGTTGTCTCTAAGGCTCTGTGTTTAATAGAGTTATTTTATCAAGGGGAAAGAAAAATCTGTCCATCTGTTTGTGTTTTGCAGGTAAGATAACTAATAATGAATTGATTTAATCAGTGCAGTGCTGAGGCAAAACAGGCACAGGCTGACTTCTCAACTCTAGAGGACTGCCAATAACCCTGGAACAAAGTATGCGAGGAAGAAAAACTATCAAAAACGATTATGAATCCAGCTAGCGTTGTTGCTATTGATTTTCCCATCTTCTCTTGGCTCATAAACAGTGCAGTGAGAGTCGCTCAGCCTGAGCTCACAGCTTACCAACAGATCTGGGATCAACGGCCACGAGGAGATCGATTTTGCCACGCAGATTTCAGTCCTGCTTAACCAATGCTGGCGTTATGAGTGTTTCACTTTAAGCCATCAGTCAGCTTACATGAGCTGCTGAAGCATCGTGGTCCAAAGATAAGTGTGTGTGGATTGGGGAACAGGAAGCTAGCTGAGTATTTCCTGATGTGAAGGGTTTCTCTGGAATTGTGATATCTAGTAATGTATATTTTTGTCATAGCTGTACATCCTAAAAATATACATTTACCTGAAGCAAAATACAACAAGGAATTAAGACTTAAGCCTCATTTTCTGATGTTTAATATTAATGAACCCAGAGCTGTTTTCATTTATTTATTTGTTTGTTTGTTTGCTTGCTTGTTTTTTTGTTTAAGTTTGGTTTTGTGTTGTTTTGGTATTTTTCTGTTTTTTTTTTTTTTTTTTTTTTGTTTTTTTTTTTTTGCAAATTGAGTGACACACTTGATAGTATTAATTCAGTTCTGTTCTTTTTGTGTTTTATTTTAAACATAAAACATGGGTTTATGTCTAAACAAAAACATACATTTGTGCCTGAGACCCATTCTTTTGATTTTGTTTGGCTCAAGCTCCTATTGTGGATTATCTCCTGAGTTTCCTTGATTAAAGACAGTTCTCGTTTACTCATGCCTCCTGCGTGCTTCCTCAACAGCGTGACATGACGTGGTATGTATTTTTTTGTTTTTGTATTTTAAGAATAAGACAAGTGTGTCTTAAAAATATATATTTGTGCCTGAGACCCATTCTTTTGACTTTGTTTGCTTGCTTACTTATTTTTTTTTTTTTCTGGTTTAATTTGGTTTTGTTTTGTTTCAGTTTGTTCTGGTTTGGTTCTGTTCTGTTCTGCTCTTTTTGTGTTTTATTTTAAGCATAAAACATAGGTTTATGTCTTAAACATAAAATATATTTGTGCCTATAAGACCCATTCTCTGAAAGTCTTATTTTGCACATTTTTGCTTCTCATACTCATTTATTTTGTTTTAACGTGTATTTAAATAATTTTTATCTGACAGAAAAAATGTTTTTCCTGTGTAGTTGTCAGTTCAGTTTATAGAAATCCCCATGACTCAAAATCGAATAAAAGCCTCAAGTCTCAGCTCTAAAATAAGAGTGACAGTTCATTTCTGTTGTCTACTATGATTAACATTTTCTTCATGATGGATAGACAGAATATCCTGTCCACTTGAAATGGATAACATTAAAACAATTTTCTTTGTCCCAGGGTCAAAGCCTCAGGCTTAACCCAAGTAAGCCTGTGAAAGTGTGTAAAACGATTAAATGCAGAGAGAGAATACGTCAGCATCTTTGAGTCCTCTGGGATAAGCCTGTTAACCCGGACCTCTGATGTAACAAACAGAAAGCACTATTTGGCCAAACTCTCCTTATATATACATTAATGTAATTATCAGCAAACAGGGTCACAGCGGTTCAGCGCAGACTGCAGTGAGACACACACTGTTACTGTAACGGTCAGGTGTCAAAACATTGAGCCTAATAGTCATCACATTCTCTGTTAAAAGAAATAAAACAGGAAGAAAACACTTTTTTTCTCAGTGAGGGGGAAAAGTAATTTGAGATCAGCAGTTGCAGAGCTTGACTTAAAATGCAATGAATACTTTATTGCTATTCATCTCTGCATAGAAGAGAGAGAGATACAGAGGGTGTGCATGTTATTCTGATGGTTTCATCACACTAAAGCTCCTTTTAACATCCTTGATACAAGTGTCATCTCTTCATTTGATCATCAACTGAGTAGTTCATTCTTTAAAATCACTTTAGCAGAGGTTGCTGCCCAGATTATCTAGTAAGCTGTCTATGTAGACCACTATTTTAAGGCATGCTCTCACTCCCAGTTGTAAAGGCTTTTCAAAAATCGTATCGTAATATATTCAGCAAAATTACACCGGGAAAAATGTCCATTGTTAATAGTGATGCATGAAGCACTCATCATACAGAAATTCAAATCAAGCAGCTTTCTGTTAGTCAACACTGCAAATTTGAGGGTGAAAAAGTTGGTGCTCAACTTCGTCACCCTCACACGAAACTCCTGAGTGCACATATACCTGTTGAAATGACTGGATTTCACCCTTGAAAATTTGCAGAATAACAGCAATTATGAAACCATCTTTAATTTTGTTGTCACTTATGTATTCTTCAGAGCTGTGCTGAGCGCTTTTGGCATTAGTTGCTGTCTTTATAGAACACTCCAAATTGGTCTCTTATAAGATTCCATTAGGATGTTGCCTTCTCACACAGCACTTTTTTGCATTCCACTGTGCTGCTTTTCTATTGTTTATGTACATACAAGGTGGGCATCATGTTTGACCGACGTTCACAATGTACAAAATGCGGTACTTAAGTTAAAATGATTGTGTGTTTAAGTCTTAGGAAGTTTGTATTTACAAGCTGTGAAGTTGTAATTGTGATGTCAGGTGCATTCCAGTCATTTTGGTCAGAGCAAGATGGGCGATGTATCTTCTCCACAAAAAAAATAGCAAATTTTTTAAACTTCTACAGAATGATTAATCAGGTGTGTGTGTTTTTATTTAATTTACGAGGGTTCTGTCAATTAAATCTTTATTCCATCGTAACTATTAGGGGTGTGTGATATTGACACAAAATGCTATCTCGCTGGGCTTGTTAAGGCCTGTCATGCATAAATATGACACGAAAACCACCTGTCAAATGATTTGTTCAAAACAGCTGATTCATTTAGAAATGAAGCAAGTTACTATCTTTATTAATGTATAATTGAATTACTGACTCAAATGATTCATTCAAAAACAGATTCATTCAGAAACAAAACACTGCAGTGTTGCTCTGAGATGCACAACTGTTCTGCTCTGACTTTATTTGGAAAAAAAACATGAAAAAAAACTGTATCTAATTTCATATTAACTTCTTGGTTGTTGAACTGCTGTGTTAATCAATACCACACTCGCAATCGCACTCATGCACTGATATTCATGAAAACTGAACTCTTGCTTGTGTGATATTACTTTACAATATTATATGTATCATATTATGTATAATTATATTTATGTATAATTATAGGGGTATTCTAACTGCATTCTAGGCTATTTAAGGTTAAATATTTTTTGGACTCTCTTTTTCTGTTTTTTTTTTTTGCAAATTGAGTGACACACTTGATAATGTCAGCTCGCACATTGTTAAAACAACAATTATGATATTATCGTAGATGATAAATATCACACACCTTGTAATTATTAATTATACAATACTATTACTAGGGGTGCTGAGGGTGCTGCAGCACCCCCTGGAGTGTAGCCCATGAAAAAATGGGGGTGCGGTGTTAAAAATGAATGAACAATATGTAATAAAAAATAAATAATATTAATTTGATTAATTCGTATATTCATTAAAATTCATTGAAAAAAATAGCCTAAGCCTACAATGACAAGAAGCAACGGTTAAATATTAAGTTGAATCAAACTGACTGTGAAAGTCGTTTCATGTCATTTTTCTTTTTGTTTCTTTAAGTTACTTTAGAAATATGTTTGGAACATTTTATGTTTGCTAAATTCAAGTTTTGTTTTTTAAAGGAAGGACCAAGCGGCAGCGGCAGACAGTGAGTTGAGCATTATGTTTGACCGATTTAGCCTTCTCAAACCAACAGGACTTGTCTAAAATAAACAGACATAAAACACTTCATGCATTTCACAGTATTAATTTAAACATTTAACCTAGATGTATGAGCGCTGTTAGGCGCATATCCAATCGTTTGTGCGGAGAGTAGAAGTTAAAGCGTGCTCTGCAGGACATGGAGGCGCCAGCGCCATCACTTGCATTTTATTTTTAATAACAGCGGAGACTTAAAAATACGCCATTTTTGCTCATAAAGGTAAGAGTATACATCATTTGGAACTGCTAAGGGTCTACTTGTATTTGTGTGCACTCACAATATCAACAAAACCTTGTGGTTTTGTAAAATAAAGAAAACAAACAGGATGCGCTTTCTGTTGTCTTGGTCTTGAGCAGGAGCGCTTCACCGACATGATAAATATATCTATAGAATGCTTTAAATGACTATTTTAAAACGAAATAATTCAAATCGAAAACAAAAACTCTTTCATTATGTAATCCGTAAAGATGCATTTCTCTCTAAAGGCATGTCCAATGAGGAGATGGCAGTCAGGTTCCTCAAATTCATTTTTGCAACATTGACTCAGAAAACATTAGTTTATTTACAAATAATTCAAATATCCCCCTAATTTTTTACTTTTTTTGTTTTGTTTTTGTTTGTTTGTTCTTTGGGCTGATGTGCCAAAATTGTGTTTGCATTCAGTAGCCTATACGGCTGTCACAGTGTGGCTTTGCCAGAGAACAGGCAGGAAGACGAGGATGAAGGATAACAGAACACTTTAATGATTACACGAGAGGGTAGGAGCACACGCACAGGGTAACA
>NW_015505288.1:9261-17606 GCF_001515645.1 Sinocyclocheilus grahami | reverse complement strand
CCCTTGTCCAACAGCTTTATGAGAATTCTCGGCCCGAGTCCGACTGGATCCCATGTCTTTTTTCTCTCTCTCTCTTCCCCATTACACAGCTATTAAAATAGTTCAGTTTTGGTTTTTAATGGCAAAGTTGTCATTTTTCTTTTTGTTTCTTTAAGTTACTTTAGAAATATGTTTGGAACATTTTATGTTTGCTAAATTCAAGTTTTGTTTTTTAAAGGAAGGACCAAGCGGCAGCGGCAGACAGTGAGTTGAGCATTATGTTTGACCGATTTAGCCTTCTCAAACCAACAGGACTTGTCTAAAATAAACAGACATAAAACACTTCATGCATTTCACAGTATTAATTTAAACATTTAACCTAGATGTATGAGCGCTGTTAGGCGCATATCCAATCGTTTGTGCGGAGAGTAGAAGTTAAAGCGTGCTCTGCAGGACATGGAGGCGCCAGCGCCATCACTTGCATTTTATTTTTAATAACAGCGGAGACTTAAAAATACGCCATTTTTGCTCATAAAGGTAAGAGTATACATCATTTGGAACTGCTAAGGGTCTACTTGTATTTGTGTGCACTCACAATATCAACAAAACCTTGTGGTTTTGTAAAATAAAGAAAACAAACAGGATGCGCTTTCTGTTGTCTTGGTCTTGAGCAGGAGCGCTTCACCGACATGATAAATATATCTATAGAATGCTTTAAATGACTATTTTAAAACGAAATAATTCAAATCGAAAACAAAAACTCTTTCATTATGTAATCCGTAAAGATGCATTTCTCTCTAAAGGCATGTCCAATGAGGAGATGGCAGTCAGGTTCCTCAAATTCATTTTTGCAACATTGACTCAGAAAACATTAGTTTATTTACAAATAATTCAAATATCCCCCTAATTTTTTACTTTTTTTGTTTTGTTTTTGTTTGTTTGTTCTTTGGGCTGATGTGCCAAAATTGTGTTTGCATTCAGTAGCCTATATGGCAGCATTTTTGTGTTATTGAGCTATGAGCTAATTGCTAGTAGTGATGCACGTGATACGGCCAGATGAGGCCTAAACGCATCACTTGAAGATGTTTTTCGCACATTTATGCAGTTTCAATTGTGTTAGTGTTAGATAAAGATGGAGTTAAATATGTTGAATGTTGCTTTATGTACAAATCTACTGTTGCAATGATTTTATTTTGCAAAGAAATGTCTAATTGTATTTCTGTTTTTTTTTTGTCTTTTCTCGTATTTTTTCTCTATCCTTTTCATCACCCCTTTCCCCTTTTCATCACTTCTCAAGAAAGTGAGAAGTGATGCTTCTCACTTTCTTCAGGACCCTGGGCGATTTCCATTTTCTGACATTATATTGTATTTTATCATTTTATTTTTTTCAACCCTTTTTCTATTTTTTTGGTAGTTTACAAAAAAAGAAAAGGGTATTCCAAAGAATTGTCAATTGAAAATCTCTAATCAAATATAAAACTATTTTCCACAATAAACAAACTGATTAGGAACAAATTAAATAAATAGGAGAAGAGTAATTATAAACCCATATTAGGTCGTTAATTTTAATAGTTTGAACCCAAGTAGGTCAAAGGAAGAAAAACTAATTCACAAATTCAAAAAAAAAAATACTAATAATAGTTAAAGAACTAAATAGGATCAAAAACACAAGAAAACAGTGTAAATCTAAATCGTTGTGACATGGTGTTACTGTCCGTCCGTCCCGTCCACCCCCCCCGTCTTCAGCGAATTCTACTGCCCCATGTCTCATTTTAGTAAACTCAAAAATGTGTTCTTTGGACATGGCCTCTTAGAAGGCTCCTCCCTATGTAGGCAGCTAAGCAGGTTACTAGGTTTGGAAACTGAGCTCATATTTCCATGACAACTTGATTCTCTATTTACTCCACTTGTAACAATATACTTGAGTCAATCGAGCCATAGTGAGTTCCTCTCTCATTCAGGACTGACAAATGAACCCAAGTTCTGTTTGATTTGTCACGTGTTAAGTCACGAACACATGCTAATCACAGAATCCAGTAAGTCACTCAAACACATTCTCTCAAAACGAAACATATGTTAATTACCTGGAAGTCATTTCCGTCAAATCAAACCGCAGGCACTTGTAGAGAAATTTGTCCTTTCCTACACTGAACACATGTTTCTCATTCCACATAATTAGCCGCAGATTGCAGAAGTGCCATTGTAGGGGAAATATTATTGTTGGACAGCGAGTAAAGAATTTTAATGGGGGGAATGGTGGGGGATAGACTTCATTGTGGTTTGTAGAGGTCAACGTTCGCAATTGGTCTTGCTACAGACTTGACGCCTCTACAAGAGAAGTCTGTTATTCATGCTGCACTGCATCTCATAGACTTGTGCTTCCAAAACATATCTAGCTTTTCAAAGCTGAAATGTATTTACTTTAAACTCATCCGGAGAAACATAATATGATCATTAAAGCAGCTCAGTGTTTAATGGCAACATTTTAGTATTACAAGTACAGCAGAAGGTGTAATAAGTAACTTGAGACCTCTGTCTTTTTTTGAAGGTGAAGAGCTGGAGGGCTGTTCCTGGTCTCTTGTTCTTTTCTGTGGGTTGTTTACAAATGTATTTTGTTAAAAGGGGCATTCGAAATACCGGTAAGCACAAAATACCTTTTTAAGAAGGTCACTTAGTGCTAATTGTCATAAAGAAAAAAAGCAATGGTAAAAGTGAGAAAAAAAAATCTTAGAATTTTGTAGCCTTCAAATTGTGGCTGTTTTTTCTCCCCAGTTGTATTAAATTGGTCAAAAAAAACAAACAAACAAATAAATAACCTCTAATTTCTCTGTGTTGTAGCCTGAAATCCAAGACATAACACTTCAGAAGATTTTAGTCAATTTTATGTGAATGTAGTGCAGAAAAGTAAAAATATTTTTAAATTTGCGACACAATTCTTACTGTATTTACTGCAGTTGGCCTGTGATGACCTTTGATTTGGTCTGCCATTCCATATGTGACCCTGGACCACAAAACCAGTCTTAAGTCGCTGGGGTATATTTGTAACAATAGCCAAAAATACATTGTATGGGTCAAAATTATTGATTTTTGTTTTATGCCAAAAATCATTAGGATATTAAGTAAAGATCATGTTCCATGAAGATATTTTGTAAATTTCCTACTGTAAGCATATCAAAACTTAATTTTTGATTAGTAATATCTTTGCTAAGAACTTCATTTGAGCAACATTAAAGGCGATTTTCTCAGTATTTAGATGTATTTTTTGTATTTTTTGCACCCTCAGATCCCCGATTTTCAAATAGCTGGAGAATAGAACCGTTTTTCAATTTGTTTTATTTTTGCATTGAAATGTATTGAATATAAATACATTTTAATCAGTTAAAATATAATATAATTGAATACTGTTTAATATAGAAAAGAATAGAATAGAATAGAACAGAACAGAACAAAGTTTGGGCACCTCTATGTTAGAGTTTCATCATAAATTATATAGTTCTGTTCTGTTCCATTCTATTCTATTCAATTTTCATTGTAAATTATGTGCTAATTCCTACCTGTTATTTAACAGAAGCACAATTTTTAGAGTAACTGACAGTGAAATTACATCTCCTACCTATTATTTAGTAAAATAATAATAAAAATCACAATTAATTGAATAAAAAAAATGATAATCATGTTATCCAAAATGATACAGATTTTAATTGATGAGTCTGTTGTAACATTTTGTTTTTTCACAATGCTAAAACTGCTAAAGTTTTACATCACATTATATATGTGTATAGTATCCCATACTTTTCTCAATTTTGGACATATTTGTATTGGATTAGGCAAGAAAAAAAATACAAAATGTTTTATTTCTGTCTTTAACTTTTCCATTTTATTGTCAAAGTACTTTACAGCTTGAAGGCATTACTGTCTCAATATTTCCATGTGGCATTGTGTCTGAATCATCTTGATGTGCATTTATTGTCTGTCCTTGGTAAGATTTTGTCATTTTAATGGCTCTTCTTATTTTGTTTGCGTGAATGATTTTCTTATTTCTATTTTCCAATTTCTTACAGCTTGGCACTCTGTGTCAGAGTGGCACTCGTTAATCTGAACTTTATTTTATCAGAAGAATCTGAGAGCTCTCTGCCGAGAAGGCCAACAACAGATCTTTCAGTGACAAAGTGAGTTATTGCATCTTACAAAATGAGTCATTTCCACAGCAGGTCCAAACTCCCAGCCAAGCAGTTTACGGTTTACTCAAGCAACTGTGATTTGACCTTTAAATCCACTCCCACCAAGGATTCGGTCCCCCAAACAACGGCATGCTCGAACACACAATCAAGACTCCCTATAAACTCAACTGCATAGTCTTATACAAAAGACCCTGCTGAAGAAGAACTGGTTTGTGCTGGTTAGGGAGGACAAACATTGAATGACAGGTCCTCATTCTTCAAAACCATGAAGAAAACTACTGTATGCAAGATATCCTATCTCATACTTTATTCAAAAATACTTTAAAAATGCAATTCATACATGGAATGTCTTGAATACATCTCTTCTATGATGAGCATGTTTCTCATTTTTTCCTCATTAAAATTAGTTTTGATTTTACTTTTATTAAAGGGCGTCTAGTAAAAAATGTCATATAAATATCAAATAAAATATTTCTGTGATGACAACTCTCGAAGAGATTAGCATGGTAATACACATGGCAATGTTAATGTGTTTGGTCTTGGTGAAATAGATCTGCTACGCTGCTGCGGCAGAGCAAGTACCGAGACTTGCTACTGCCAATACATCCACAGACATACTGCTGTGAGCATGTAAGAAATACTGCTTTTGCACACGTAAAATATATGAAATCACGCCCATATACATGAATCACCCTGAAGCAGTTCTGTACAGGTGGAGCTGGGGGAGTTGGAGGGTTTCTGAAGCGTGCTTGCAAGTTCTACAGCAAGCACTGGCCGCAAGCTCATTGACTGCTGATGTGAAAAGAAACCAATCAGCTGTGCCATGTGAATGATGATGTGATTATATCAGATCATATCAGAGTTAGAAGCTCGGCCTGCACCATCTAGAGTTTCATGACATGGATTAAATTTCATGGAGTAAACATACAACAGCAACAACAACAAAAAAGTACTTCATTGTGCATCTTTGCATATTTTATAGTTATCTGCATAATTATTTCTTAGAACAAATATATTTGCTCATTAATATTTTAAAAACATATGTTGGTGTGACCAACGTGCAGGAAAAAAAAACTGAAATTATGTCATACGGAACAGATTCTCATCTGGCTGTCAAGGTAAGCAAGTCTCTTAAAATATCAGATAATTTGATCTTTTATGGCAAGGCAAGATTAGTTCAGGTTGAAAAATATTCAGTTTCAGTGTTGTTCAGTTTCCCCCAAATTTAATGATATTTATGAATAATTCAAGATACCTTAAAATTACTTTGAAAAATATCTTTAAAAAAACATAAATAAATAAATTATTGTCAATCAAGTGTCTCTGTTATACTGTTTTTTTTGGACATTACCTTAATGTAGTGTGTAAAGTAGCTGTTTGTGAATGTAAAAGAAAATTTCAAAAGTTTCAGAAAGTGCACAACAAATTAAATGGTCTCCAAAAAAAAGAACTGATCCGCTGCATCCAAAATCAAATACTTCCCTACAATATAGTATGTGAAAAACAGTACACCAAAAGAGTAGTCTGTCCGAATTCATAGTATTCGGAAAAAAAGTAGGCAAAAAGTATCTGGATGACTTAATACTTCGGCCCCGATTTGGAAGTGCGCAGTCAATGGACATTTTACTATCCCATAAGGCCACAGGAGAGAATTTGTGAATGGCTGTAGGTCACGTGATAGTAACAACATGGCGGATGTAGTACATCTAAATTTCATTCACACTACCTATATTCATACTATACAGAACATACTTTTTTAACGGTCATGAAGTAAGTTTAAATTCAAATGTAGTACCTACTCAGACAGTATGCAATTTAGACGCATCCATTCTGAAATGCCTGAAACAAGTTTTCAGTAATTCCACTCTTATTACCCGCAACACATTTGCATAATGCCCACCTATGGTCTTCACTGGCTAACCGCAAACAGCGTTTACTTTGACCCACCTTTAAACACTGTGGTTGTAGCCGAGGCCTGGAAGAGTTTGGTTCGTGTTGTCGGCATGTCTAGAAGACACGGTTTGCTGTGCTGTTATCATGATTTCTACTATGTCTACAATGTACAAACTAAAATGACAGACTAAATAAAAACTTCCCACTGAGAAACGTCCTGCTCAAGTTGTGCTTGCAATGGCGGTTCGAGTTGATTAGCTAGTTCTTCTAATGTTGCATTGTCAGACTTGAGCTTGAAATTATATTGTAAAAACCAACACCATGTTGCTGTTCTTATCAGTGAAACAGTTGTTGTTTTGAAACGCTAAATTTTCAGTGACATGTGATGTTAAATTCAACTTTAGGTCATTTCATTCAAGCATTGTTTGGACAAGCTTTGGCAGCAACATATAATTGCATGTTAAAACACAGGACACCTAAATGGTGTAAAATTGTCCTGACTCTCACTTGAAGCCTCTGTAATGTTGTTTTGAAATGTCTACAAATCAAGGTTAGCTGTTGAGTAGCTCTGAGGATTTTATACACAATAGTTCCTCAAGTCTCTCTCCACTTCAAGGCTTGTAAGGACAAGGTCATTCATGGGCCATTATATGGGTCTTTCCTCTGTCCTTGTAAAACTTGTAATCATGGAGGCAATATCCACAGCCCAATTGACAGCACTTTGGGGCTCTTTAGAGGTTACACTCCCAACAGTCTGTCTTCATCCTTGACTCTCGAGGCTCTTAGGATCATGTAATTGTACTGGGTCTTTAGATTCAACACACACTTGTATTCCTGCTTTTAGTCACGAATGAGTGTTAGTCTGTATTCATGTTATTTTTCCTCCTCTGTCTCTTTGAAAGCCTTAAGCTGCACAAGCAGATGAGAAGTCGCTGAAAGCAGTGGGTCAGAGAGCATGCCTGGCTATTATTTGGGTCATATCTGGTATGCGTAACAAATCCCGTTATCTTCAAGGTTTGCATCTGCTTTCAAAGGTACTTCACTTTATTAGTCCCCAAAAAATATTCTCAGCGGGTCATTAATCAGTTACACTGGAGATACAGGGGATGATGTCACATTTTATATCTCAGGCAATATTCGTTACGGGTTACATTTGTTTTTGAAAGTCTGTTTTGGTATTGACACATATCTTAAAGACTTCAGCGTAGCATGTGGTCACATGTGGGGTAAATTGTCACAATGGAAACCTGCTGTATTTTTTTAATATAAATTATATATATATATTTTTTTGTTTGTTTTTAATTCTGAAGTAAAAGAAAAAGCCATTTACCACAACAATTTAATATTGTGTTATGGCTGTATTTTTTTTAAGTATTATATATTTACATACATACAAATAATAATAATAATAAAACCCTAAATGATACTATAGATAAAAAAAATATCAAATAATAAATGTCTAATTAACCAATTATAATATTACATTATATACGATAAGCATGACAACCAGGGTATTTTAGTATAATTTAGATTTTTGTATTTTCTGTTTTCATTTTAAATTTATCTAAAGTTTTAAGAATGTTATTGTGTCATTTTTGTTATATTTTGTTAACTATTTATATACTGTAGTTTTTATATTTCAGTTTTAGTACTTTTAATCAACATCAAGTTAAACTAAATGAAAGTGAGAAATGCTGGCTTTACTTTTTGTTTAATTATCTTTGTGACAGCTTGCTCTGATCTGACATTTATTAAAAATATTGTCCTGAGAACATAATTAACTATTTACAGTACTTTCATGAATACATTTTACCATTGTCTTGTATCTTATTGATTTTTTTTTTCAGTGCTGATTTTATTACTTCAGAAGCTCAAACTGTAGTGACGCGCTTGCAAGACCAAGATCATGGGTTCGAGAATGTATAACTTGAATGCAGTGCAAGTTGCTTTGAATACAAATGTCTGTCAAACGCACAAATTAAAACCTATAATTTAATTGACATATGGAAAAACAATGCAACTTATTATGCATTTGATTTGAGACTGTCTTATGCAATTAGACTTTTGACTCAAAACCTTACAGTAAATGTTGAGTTCCAGCCTGGCAACTAGCACTACTTTTCACTACATGGAAATACAGACGCATTATGCAGGTAAACCGCGTACAAGTCACCTGAAAGAGATGAGTTGGTAAAGGTTCTTGATTGAAATCAAGAGATTGAAAGAGATTTGTTTAAAGCGAGAATGAAGATTTGCAATTAGACTTAGATGAAATCTCTCAGAAGCGCTGCA
>NW_015505288.1:6127-8334 GCF_001515645.1 Sinocyclocheilus grahami | reverse complement strand
AAGAATCACATGGCAGATCCAGAGGACACGTGTCATTATTCATTTGAACAAATCCCGTTATCGTCAAGGTTTGCATCTGCTTTCAAAGGTACTTCACTTTATTAGTCCCCAAAAAATATTCTCAGCGGGTCATTAATCAGTTACACTGGAGATACAGGGGATGATGTCACATTTTATATCTCAGGCAATATTCGTTACGGGGTACATTTGTTTTTGAAAGTCTGTTTTGGTATTGACACATATCTTAAAGACTTCAGCGTAGCATGTGGTCACATGTGGGGTAAATTGTCACAATGGAAACCTGCTGTATTTTTTAAAAATAAATTATATATATATATTTTTTGTTTGTTTTTAATTCTGAAGTAAAAGAAAAAGCCATTTACCACAACAATTTAATATTGTGTTATGGCTGTATTTTTTTTAAGTATTATATATTTACATACATACAAATAATAATAATAATAAAACCCTAAATGATACTATAGATAAAAAAATATCAAATAATAAATGTCTAATTAACCAATTATAATATTACATTATATACGATAAGCATGACAACCAGGGTATTTTAGTATAATTTAGATTTTTGTATTTTCTGTTTTCATTTTAAATTTATCTAAAGTTTTAAGAATGTTATTGTGTCATTTTTGTTATATTTTGTTAACTATTTATATAGTTTTTATATTTCAGTTTTAGTACTTTTAATCAACATCAAGTTAAACTAAATGAAAGTGAGAAATGCTGGCTTTACTTTTTGTTTAATTACCTTTGTGACAGCTTGCTCTGATCTGACATTTATTAAAAATATTGTCCTGAGAACATAATTAACTATTTACAGTACTTTCATGAATACATTTTACCATTGTCTTGTATCTTATTGATTTTTTTTTTCAGTGCTGATTTTATTACTTCAGAAGCTCAAACTGTAGAGTGACGCGCTTGCAAGACCAAGATCATGGGTTCGAGAATGTATAACTTGAATGCAGTGCAAGTTGCTTTGAATACAAATGTCTGTAATTGACATATGGAAAAACAATGCAAATTATTATGCATTTGATTTGAGACTGTCTTATGCATTTAGACTTTTGACTCAAAACCTTACAGTAAATGTTGAGTTCCAGCCTGGCAACTAGCACTACTTTTCACTACATGGAAATACAGATGCATTATGCAGGTAAACCGCGTACAAGTCACCTGAAAGAGATGAGTTGGTAAAGGTTCTTGATTGAAATCAAGAGATTGAAAGAGATTTGTTTAAAGCGAGAATTAAGATTTGCAATTAGACTTAGATGAAATCTCTCAGAAGCGCTGCATT
This sequence comes from Sinocyclocheilus grahami, assembly GCF_001515645.1. Classification (NCBI taxonomy): domain Eukaryota; kingdom Metazoa; phylum Chordata; class Actinopteri; order Cypriniformes; family Cyprinidae; genus Sinocyclocheilus; species Sinocyclocheilus grahami. The sequence goes on along the minus strand of NW_015505288.1, from coordinate 7,019 downwards.
ACGGCATAGCAGTTAAATTGGAGATGGGTCTATTCCTTTGGCAATGCAAACTTTCTGTGGGGTTTAATTAATTTGAGGATGTGATTATGCTGCGCCTACGTGCCCCAAATAATGTGTTGCATCTAAATGCATTACTATTTTTGCCATTAAAGAATTCAATTTTACTCCCCACTTCACCCAAACAGGCAGCAGCCCCAAAGCCCTAAACAAACCCAACGTGTGCGTTTAAGCTTCTCTGTTTGACAAATTTCTTCCCAATGCTGAAAGATTGAGCTGATTAAATAGATTTGTTTTAACCGACACATAAATAAATCTATTTTATGCTTCTGTGTGATAACGCACAACCCGTGTCCCCTGTCAGCATGCTGTGTGTTGCTCCGACTGCATAATATCAGCTTTAAAAGAGTTCAGTCCTCAGAACAAACGACTCACTTCTGCATTTCATTACAAAACTGGTGTAGATAAGCTGACCTCTGATTTTTCTTCAGAGACTTGAGGAATGTTTTTATAGGTGTGGCGTGTATTTTTTTGAATGTTAAAATACTTTTTCATATCCCAGCTTAATGTTCGTTTGTAGCCTGGTTCCCTGAAGTGTAAACATTGTGGTTCTGTGGTGCTATTAAAACACTAATATGTTTGTTTGAGTGTCCTGACCAACTCAATTTTTCATATTTTGTGTGGGTGTTTTGTCTGACCAGTGGTAGACCGGGAGAGTGTTCAGGAAACCAGTATGACAACAGTCATTATTCTCACAGGTCTTTGTGTTAACACTAATGGTCACGAAATGAAACACTTCACCTTCGAGTATAAATTGTATATATAAATAATTTTTCTGTCAAAAGTTTGCGATCATGTGTGATATTTATTTATTTATTTTTTTTTCAGTCATCAC
>NW_015505288.1:1023-3604 GCF_001515645.1 Sinocyclocheilus grahami | reverse complement strand
TATATATATATATTATATAATCATAGAACCTGTTATAACTTAAACCAATTTCAAGATCAAGGCCAAAATCCCTGTGTATAAGTGTATATATGATTTTATACACACAAAATCTTTTATAAATTATGTGTATTTCAATTATAAGTTTTAATGGAAACACACTTGAGATCACATTGGTATGTTTTTGCGCATGTATTTGTACATATTGTATTATCAGTGTATTTTATTTTTGCTGTGCAGGAACATCCAGATGTGCTGCTCATCTGTTGTCTGTACACAGATGAATAAGCACGCACGGTACAAACAAGAGCTGTAGATGAAACTAATAATGTGCCTCTATTCACTTCAGTTCAGTTTAGCCTTTTTCACAGAAAAGGACTGTAGCTTTAGCAGAAAACATGTTTATGGCAGCTATTTATGTGGCATACCTGTTGATTTATAATAACCATTCCCACCTCTCTGTGACTGACTGAATTCACATGACTTTTTTGATGATCACGTGTAGTGGATGCAAATTGAAAACTCCCACCGTTCCTCATCTGCATTCCAAGTCATCATGTAATTACACGTCACATGTTAGTTTCACGCTAATTACTATATATCCAGTCATTATTACCATTAGAGAGTTGTGTAATTCCAGGTCTCTCTCACAGCCAGACCTTTACTGCAACCAATGTAACCAAGGAAACCAGAACTGAGGTGGTGACTGGCTCATTTTAGATAATTAGTACAGAGTTCTGTGCATTGGCTCAAAGGAAGGTCTTGCTCAAAACAGCCCTCATATTCAGACACAAAAGCAGTTTATCATATCTGCACATGGACATTCAAAATTATTTCACCAGATATAAAGATCAATGACAAGAAAGAGTGTCCACAATAAAGAAAAAGGAAAAAAATCTTTGTAAGAAATCTAGTTAAAAGTCTAGTTTTCTTAGACCTTAAATACATGTGTGAGTGCATCTTAATATTTTTTTTCCTAAAGGATTTTAAATATATTTTTCAAAGTAAAAGTATTTTTGTAAGTACCTCGAGTTATTAATTCATAAATATCCTTACAGTTTTGTGCAGTAACACTGGATGACATTTTATAATCTGAACTAACCTTTCTTTGTCATAAAAAGGTCAAATTATCTGATATTTTAAGAGTCTTCTGGAACATGATACACAGTCTTGAGGGTTTGCATCTTTATTATATAATTTCCTCTTCTGTTCTAATGCCGAAAGAAAGAAAGAAAATTGTCTAGAGCATTTTTTATATAAATAAGCACCAGTTAAGCTGTGGTATCAAACATGACCACAGGGACCAAAAGACCACTAAACCTGCTGCCTTAACCTGACCGTACATGCTAGTATACGGATTCATTCAGAATAACTAAACCACTGTCCAGCGCATAATCTAAAATGTCTTCAGCTGGCATTCATTATAAAACACAAAATTTGCTTTTAAGCCAAATACACGCTGAAAATAATAATTTACTGCCATCTGGATGCGAGTTACTATTCTCTCAGCCATCTCTGATGAAATTGTCTGTGTTTTCTTTGCATTAGCGCTGTTTTGAACTTATTATTTATTACTAATGCATTCCCTTACTGGAATCTTGAACTTTCCAAAAGTTTACCGGTTTCAAATGACCTCCTGGGTAGTGTGCTCTATTAGGGTGACCATACGTGCCATTTTCCCAGGACGCGTCCTGGCCAGGATTTCTATATTGCCTAAAATATCTAGGTTTTGGCTTTGTTTGCGTGTGCAGACCGATCGGTGTTTGACATCAAAATACCATACAGATGATTTCTTATGCATTCAAAACGCTCTCGAGGTATTTTGATGTCATACACCGATCGGTCTGCGCACGTAAACAAAGCCAAAACCTAGATATTTTAGGCAATATAGAAATCCTGGCCAGGACGCATCCTGGGAAAATGGCACGTATGGTCACCCTAGCTCTATAGTGTCATTTCTAATCACCCAAACACTGTCGCTTTGACTCATTTGGCAACATGTCAGAAGTGCCGGTATGCATGAAAAAGTGCTGGTATGCTAAAGACTAAAGTATTAGTGCTTACCGGCCCACTTCAAGAACTGTGTTTATTAGCAAAGCAGTTTTGTCTTTTCTTTGAATTAATAATAATGAAAAAAAAGCCTTAAAATTATGAAATTCTTTTTGAGTTATTTTGAAAAATCTTCTATTATTATGTCTTATAATAATAAAATAAATGTATTTTATTATTGCTTTAAGGAATACAAGATGTAGATGAGTTTGTTGCTTTATCAGAACAAATTTGGAGAAATGTAGCATTAAATCACCAATGGATCCTCTACAGTGAATGGGTGCCGTCAGAATGAGATTCCAAACAGCTAATAAAAACATCACAATCCACATGACTCCATCAATTAAAAATTCCATTAACATTTTTTTAAGGCATCTAGATTATCTAGATGTTAAGGCATTTTAACTTTTTTAAACTGTTGCTTCGGGACAAAATACAATTCCATAATCCATAATAATGCTTCCTCCTGTTGTCCTCTCACATCAAAATCCAGACATATTTGTTCAGAACTGTTTAGGACTGTTTTCACTTGTAA
>NW_015505288.1:0-774 GCF_001515645.1 Sinocyclocheilus grahami | reverse complement strand
GCAAGTGATGTAATGCTAAATTTCTCCAAATCTGTTCTGATGAGGGAACAAACTCATTTACATCTAGGATAGCCTGAGGGTGAAATATTTTCAGCAAATTTAAATTTTTGGGTGAACTATTCCTTTAATTCAGAAATGGAAAAAGATGCTCCTCATAGACAGGGTCTTTTCAATTCAATATATGTATGAAAAATAGCTCTCAAATGTTCTCAGCTTGACTAAATGATTGAAATAGATGCAGGAACAATGACAGCTCAAAGCTCCAGGGCTGGGACATATACAATTACTGCACATCGGCCCAGTGACTAACGCTATGATTCCACTATTGCAGTTAAGCAGATATCACATGCCTGTCGTCAAAGTTATGAGCCTGTGAAGCATATGAGATCAATGGGGCATGAAAGAGTGAACGAGAGAGAAAGATTGATCAAATGAGCATGTAGCCTCATACTGTGTCTCTCTGAAGGTGGAGCAGGACTGCTGTGTTCTTTGGAGGTGGGATGAGCATACAAATGTTCTTTCGCTTTCTCAGTTTCAGAATGCTCATCTTTTTGTTCAAAGCAAGACAGAAAATGTATATGTAGCATGTGACCCTCAGTGCTTTGCATTAACATATTATGAAGAATCTGCAAAAGCCAAGGAGTGATAAAGATACAGCCGGAGTCCTTACCATCACAAAATGTCTTATAACAGCACATGGTTTAATGTCTGAATCACTCCATTTATCTGACAAGCTGTCAGTCTGTGTGCTGTTTGACATGGAATGGTTGTTAC
>NW_015505287.1:1669554-1669938 GCF_001515645.1 Sinocyclocheilus grahami | reverse complement strand
GTGATGCCATGACTAAAATGGCCAAGCAGCTTGAAAAGATGCAGCTTCAAGCAGCTTCAAAACATGCAGCAGCGTTAAGACGAGCTGCTAGACGACCAGGTCCTATTATTGGCTGTCAGCCAACAGCAGTGGCCCGAAGAACAGCTAAGACTGGTTCTAGGCGGCGTTTGACAGCTGGACGCCCCAGAAAATGTAGTTCTGGTTCAGAGCATGACTACAGCAGATATACAGGGAAAAGGGCTGTCAGGGTTCGCCACAAATTGTCAGAATCTGTGGCAATGAATTACTCACATCAAGCTTAAAAATGTACAAATATTTGTATGATGTGGGTGGGTTTGGGTTTGGGTTTGGGTGTGTGTGTGTGTGTGTGTGTAAGAGAGAGAG
>NW_015505287.1:1662642-1669064 GCF_001515645.1 Sinocyclocheilus grahami | reverse complement strand
CTGCAGGTTATGAAGCCATATTTAAAATCATATTTGGAAACTTGTTAACAATAGCAACTGCACAGAAAAATGTTTCAAAAGTTTTTATAGCAATTGTGAATTATAAACAAAAAAAAAATAAAAAAAATAAATATATATATATATATAATATTAATATTAATATATATATATATATATATATATATATAAAATATTTTTATTGCGTTTGCCGGTTTTTGTTCTGTACAATACATAAGTGTCGTTTTCTCAGTGTTAAGCTACTCTGTGTGCTTGTTTTATAGCAGCCTATGTTATGAAGTTTTGTGCACTATTTTTATTCATTTTATACACCCTTTTATTTAAGTTGTAAATTGTGTGTACAACGTTTCATTTCTTACACTTGTGTCGTGTCCCTTTTGTGTTTTGGATATTATATTAAAATGAGTTCGTTTTGTGTCAACGCGGTGTAGCCAATCAGCGCTGTGATATAGTTGACCAATGAAATCGAACCAGAGGCAGAGACATGTGGGGGGTGGGGGTTTCGCGTTGGGGGCGTGGTTTGGGCCCAACTGGTTTGGGGGGGGGGGGAAATCACGCTATTTCTGAAAGGAAAAAAGTCATATTTAATAATATAATACATTAAATGGCGCGTCAGCTCTTCAGCACGTGATTAATTCTAGCCAATGAGAGCTGGAACTGCTGGAACTCTGCATCGTTAATGATCTGTACGGATTCAACGGCCCAGCTCTGCTCAACCAGGTAAGATTTTTTAATTTCTCAGTTAATTTCTGAATTTTCTATTCAAATTTGTAAAATTCGTCAAAATGGTTGTGAATTAATTAATAGGAATTAAATTACACATATTTTATTTTGATTATCAGTGTTGCTTGTCGCGTTTCTAAATGACCAACGGTTATAACGGCCGACTAGTCCATTTAGATCGTTTTCTTGGGTAATCTCTGGTAATATATCTTTTCAAATTGCATATGAATTCATTCAATTAAATAATTTTACGTCAATTTTGGTGTTAATTTGGTTTATTTTCCTTTAATGTTTTGTTGTTGTTTTGATTACTTAATAACAGCGAGCAATACATAATGGAGTTAAGTCCGTATAATGTCTCTGTTATAAAGTCCTAAATAGCAATATAAACGAGGATTTATATAGCATTATACAATACCTCGGCTACACACGCTTATTTAATCTCGTTATCATTAATGTATGGCTGTTCATAACTGATAGACATCGGTAAACTCCGCGCTGACAGGTAACGTAACGTTACGACCGCTTCGCAAACGATATACATTCGCTTAAACATTATTACAACGATACAGTCATATTTAAGAGTTGTGCGTCTCACACACAACCTGGCGCGTGCACCGAGAGAGAGAGAGGGAGGAGTGGTTTAGCGCAGGGTTTCCCAACCTTTCTTTAGTCGCGGCACCCTTTGGACATTTTAACAAATTTGTGGCACCCTACAAAATTAATTTTGTCACAATATTTGAATTTCTAACTTCGATATGATACTTTGAAATTCGGTACAACGGGGAAGAACTGCAGAATATACTGTCATACAGATATAAAAAAAAATGTGTCCATCAATGGTGGCAATCAGTAGGCTAATTTCTAATGAAAAGACCAATTTATATGACAGATTTTAATGTAGGCTTTTATTCATATGTAAACATTGTGAGATAGCTAGTTATAATGGTAATTAAACAAAGTTTTGCTCACTCAGTGTATTTTTGATTTTACAGTTGGGTAATTTTGGTGCAGTTGCACGAGATAACTTGATTTAAAACTTTGAATTGAATAAAAAATTACAAGGAGGCTAAGCAGTTAATAATAAAATAAGAACAAATAAAGAAATTACTAATGATAGCACAAATGAATAATAACGATAGGCCTACAAATTAAATAAATTGCTTTTTAGTTTTTCAGGTAGGTCTAACATAACGTACAGTAATGCTATTAATAGTTTTTTTTTTTTTTTTTTACCAATTATCCAAATAATGTATAATATTATTTAAAAAAAAGTGGGCTGATGACTTCAACAAAAGCATATCATTTCAATTAACAACCTTGTAGCTCACGGTAGGCTTGCTTTTAAAGGTTTATAAGTTATTGTTTAAAACTCAGTTCCTCTATGGAGAAAATGAATTAGATTTTTAGTACGGAAACTTAACGCTTATACTCTAAACATTTCAGCGAACGATGAAATTGAGTCAGTACGTGGTAGCGAACGAGAATGGGCGCAGAGCGTCACACCACGTGAAAGTAAATCCTGAGCGGTGAACTAACATTTTAGCAATTTAAAAATATTTAAAAAATTATTTTTTACACGTCACCCCGGTTGGGAAACACTGCTTTAGCGTACTGTATGTACCCATAAAGATGATCACTGTCAAATGTAATCAGCCATCAATAATTAAACAATCAATTATGAAAATATATAGTGAATGTAAAAATATAGCCCAGGAAATAATATTTAAGGTAACTTATTCATGTAATTGTGATTTCTCTTGACTGTATAGTTAATCTGCACGTTCATTCATACAAACCTATGTAATATTTGACTGATACATCTTTTTCTTTTTTTTATCCCTTTTCCATTCTAAGATATTATACCATATACCATATATTAAATCATTTTTTCAACTTTAGTTTTAAACCATTAACATAATTTTTATCTTCTCTCTTTTGAGTATTGATTGCCATCTAGTCCTGATTGCAGAGTTAAGCTCCAGCCCCAATCCTGTACTGCTGAAGCAGCTGATCAAGGTCTTCAGGATTACCACAAACTTCCAGGCAGGTGTGTGGCACGCAGTGGTGGGCCGTCAGGGCCAGCAAAGCCTTCTCTGCTGGCCTAAACACTATCAGAATCACTGATTTAGTTTTAATATATTTTCCCATGAATGTGTATTAAATAATTTCCAATAGTCTATTCTCTTCATTTTATAGCTTTTCTCTTGGTTGCACTGCTTCCAGCAGTGTATGTTTATATTAGAGCTTTTATCCAATCATATTTCAGCAATCGTGTTGCCAGGGTCAAAGAAATCTGCCTTAAGGCCTTCAGAATCAACAGTGCAGGCGTCTGTTAGCTTAAATCAATGGCAATGAAACCGTTGCTTTAACCAATCAGATTTCGAGTTGGCAACACCAGGGCCATATAGCTGGCTAACAATAACATCAGCATTTTCTCGTCCTTTGATTGGATGGTCAGCATATACTAGCTAGCAAACAGCATCAATTTGCGCTCAAGACTACGAGTTTTTTTCTTGAGAGAATGGGTATTACTGTTGTACTGTTGAAAGACTCGTGAAGATGAAAAACCTATGGTATGGTAGGTTAATTTTCATTCTTGACTCTTTTATCGCTTGATGCGTTGTGTGCTGATGTTATTTGCGCGATATAAAGCCAGGTTTAAGTTTCCGTAAGAATATCTCAGTTTCCCGAGTGGAGCTGTATTAACCGGTCTTTTCCTCCGGGCGCAGCGCTGCTGGCAGAGGCAGACCAGCGGGGAGAGGAGAGTCACAGAGGTACGTTAAAACACATCTATACACTTTTCCTCATCGTCTCGTATGAATTATTTTAATGTTACTTGCTCACTTTCCTAGTAAATCTGTGCTAACCAGTATTTTCCTCCCGCAGTGCGCTGGCAGACCGGCGGGGAGACTCGTGAAGACGAAATAAAGCAGTAAGAGAACATTAAATTGTTAGGTCAACTTTAAAACACATGTTATAACACATCTTTAAATCACCTTATTTGTTTTATACCAATGCTATACAGTGTTTCCCCTGCCATTCTTTTAGGGAACGGAATCTACACCCCCCAAAGCCGTAAACCTAGGGGAAACACTGCTATATGTAAGGTATAAATGCGTTTGGGTGAATAAATGTCTGTAAGAACATCGGATGGACTGTATTTGTGTCATTTTGTTAATGCTTCAGCTACAGATGATGTGTTGCGCAATTGTTAATTGGGTTTCTTTCTTTAGTAATGGCATTCATTCTCGCTACATAAGATACCTGTCTGTTATGTAGTGCCCTGTTATACTGCATTACTGTGTAATATTTATGGTTTCTATAGCCGTGGCATCATTATGATGGTATGAAGAGATGGATTAATTAATGTAGGACGCCACTGAAGGCCTAGGTGTAAAATGCACGGCCCGCCACTGGTGGACAGGCTGGAGATGAACTCTGCAGGATGTTGGTCCTCCAGGACACCACTGTTGTAAGTGATCAGCCTAGCAGTCATCCTGCATCTCTTCTCAAAGGTGTCAAAATAAAAATAAATTTGTATTTGTATTGATATATGCAATATTTCACTGATATTCAATGATTTTTCCTCTTTCCTCTCCATTTGGTTTGTGTCAGATGCAGATAAAGAGCCACCAGGAACAAGTCGCTGCATCTTTAGTCATGCAAGTACATTTACATTTATTTAAAGCTGCATATTCATGCATCAAGTTAAAGTCATTAGTAATTACTTAAAGGGCCTGTTTTTCCAAAAATTAAAGGTCTGTCATCATTTACTCACTCTTTGTTGTTTCATTCAAACCTGTATTACTTACTTACTGTATTACAATAATAAGTCATTTTCATCTGTGACTCAGACGTCCTCTTGGGACACCATAACGTAAGTTTATAAAGTTTATAAGTTTATAAAAGTGGTTATATTGCCAGAATATAACTTAACCTTGTGTTAAAACCATTTTTAATTATGTACTCAATAATGCCTTTTGTTGCTGAAGTGGGAAAAAATTAACACAACACACATATATTGGATATGTTAGATTTGCCTACAACAACTGAGTCAACATGTGTTTAGAACTGAAATTTGAAAATGTTGTATATTAATTATTTTAGTCTTTCATTCATTGTTTTCCCTTAATCTCACTCTCAATCTCAATCAACCATTGCTCTCTCATTGTCTCATTTAGTCATGTAGTTCATTCGTACTCTTTGTCACTCTCTGTGTATCTCTGCCATTAATAAAGCATAGGCCTAAATTTATTTTTAACATTAAAAAAGTTCCACAAAAAATATTAGTGCCCTGGGAGACTTCCTGAGGTAGAAACTTGGGTTTTGTTTAGGCTTATATATATATATATATATATATATATGTGTATATATACATATTTACATTTTAATTGTTGTTTTCTTTCTCAGGTAGATGCTGGAACAAAAAGCAGCCAGGCCACAGCATCTAAAATGGAAACTTCTATTAAAGTGGCTCCGTAACGTAGAAAACTTGGGATGGTGGAAGGAGCAGAAGAACCAGAAGATCAGAGATCAGGCAGAGCTCTACTGGTGCCCCTTAGGGGATTGATTTATCTATAATATCTCATTAATGTTCTGATGTAGTTATAATTGGTCATTGTTCTGTTTTATAAATCTATTCAATATATTCTACTGTTCAATAGTTTGGAGTCAGAAAGTTTTCTTTCTTTAAGAAATTATTTGTATTTAGCAAGGGCGCATTAAATTGATAAAAAGCAACAGTAAAAACTTTTACATTGTTGGAAAAACATCCCATTTTAAACAAAATGCTGCTCTTTTAAAAGCTCTATTCAAAGTATCCTGAAAAAAATAAATATCACTGTTTCCACAAATGAAGCAGCACAACTTTTTTCGAGACTGCTTACGTTTCTTGAGCACAAAAACAACATATTTTAATCATTTCTGTTGGATTGTATGACACAGAAGACTGGAGTAATGGCTGCTGAAAAGTCAAATTAAACATCATGAGAAAACAAACAAAACAAAAAAAATATATATATATATATATATTAAAGAAGTTATTTCAAATTTTAATATTTCTTAATGTTACTGCTTTATCTGTATTTCTGATCAAATAAATGTAATTTTGGTGAGCATTTGAGACTTCTTTCAAAAACATTTACAGATCTTACCGATCCTAAACTTTTGAACAGTGTATTTTCTGCATTTTTACATGGCCGTGAATAAATCTAAGTATTTGAAATGTATGACTCTTAATTAATTACTTCTACTTTCAACATGTGCAATTATTCTGCATGTGCATTAATAGTAATATTGCAGCATTCTGCAGGTACAAAGTTTTGTTATTTGTTAAGGCCACAAAGGTCCAACACAGGTTTATGTCCACATTTCACTCCAAAGTGTGGGCATACTGTGAGGTGTACTGGGGCCCTACGTACACATTTTCAGCTGGGACGCTTCTTGGGACAAATAGAGGGCATACTTTTGGCCCACAGTATTCCCACTCTTTCCCCACTGTGTCCACACCCAGCCCACAGTGACACTTCCCCCATTATGCCCACAGCCAGCCCATATTCTCCCCACTGTGTCCACACTCAGCCCACAGTGTACCCTTACTTGCCCCACTGTGTCCACACTCAGCCCACAGTGTACCCTTACTTGCCCCACTGTGTCCACACTCAGCCCACAGTGTACCC
>NW_015505287.1:1660336-1661858 GCF_001515645.1 Sinocyclocheilus grahami | reverse complement strand
AAATTAGACATGCTAAAACAGAATTTGGTTACAATAAAACATAAGGTTGGACAAATAAAACATGTCATAGGGCCCTAAACGTAATATTTGTTAAACTTTTAATAATTTTTATGTTAAATTGTTTAAGTTTCATGATTTTAATTAATTAGACATGCTTTTTGATTAATAAAATGTAATTTAACCATTAAAAAGGAGCCCAGAAAAAAAAAAAAAACGGAATCTACACCCCCCAAAGCCGTAAACCTAGGGGAAACACTGCTATATGTAAGGTATAAATGCGTTTGGGTGAATAAATGTCTGTAAGAACATCGGATGGACTGTATTTGTGTCATTTTGTTAATGCTTCAGCTACAGATGATGTGTTGCGCAATTGTTAATTGGGTTTCTTTCTTTAGTAATGGCATTCATTCTCGCTACATAAGATACCTGTCTGTTATGTAGTGCCCTGTTATACTGCATTACTGTGTAATATTTATGGTTTCTATAGCCGTGGCATCATTATGATGGTATGAAGAGATGGATTAATTAATGTAGGACGCCACTGAAGGCCTAGGTGTAAAATGCACGGCCCGCCACTGGTGGACAGGCTGGAGATGAACTCTGCAGGATGTTGGTCCTCCAGGACACCACTGTTGTAAGTGATCAGCCTAGCAGTCATCCTGCATCTCTTCTCAAAGGTGTCAAAATAAAAATAAATTTGTATTTGTATTGATATATGCAATATTTCACTGATATTCAATGATTTTTCCTCTTTCCTCTCCATTTGGTTTGTGTCAGATGCAGATAAAGAGCCACCAGGAACAAGTCGCTGCATCTTTAGTCATGCAAGTACATTTACATTTATTTAAAGCTGCATATTCATGCATCAAGTTAAAGTCATTAGTAATTACTTAAAGGGCCTGTTTTTCCAAAAATTAAAGGTCTGTCATCATTTACTCACTCTTTGTTGTTTCATTCAAACCTGTATTACTTACTTACTGTATTACAATAATAAGTCATTTTCATCTGTGACTCAGACGTCCTCTTGGGACACCATAACGTAAGTTTATAAAGTTTATAAGTTTATAAAAGTGGTTATATTGCCAGAATATAACTTAACCTTGTGTTAAAACCATTTTTAATTATGTACTCAATAATGCCTTTTGTTGCTGAAGTGGGAAAAAATTAACACAACACACATATATTGGATATGTTAGATTTGCCTACAACAACTGAGTCAACATGTGTTTAGAACTGAAATTTGAAAATGTTGTATATTAATTATTTTAGTCTTTCATTCATTGTTTTCCCTTAATCTCACTCTCAATCTCAATCAACCATTGCTCTCTCATTGTCTCATTTAGTCATGTAGTTCATTCGTACTCTTTGTCACTCTCTGTGTATCTCTGCCATTAATAAAGCATAGGCCTAAATTTATTTTTAACATTAAAAAAGTTCCACAAAAAATATTAGTGCCCTGGGAGACTTCCTGAGGTAGAAACTTGGGTTTTGTTTAGGCTTATATATATATATATATATATAT
>NW_015505287.1:1642458-1659316 GCF_001515645.1 Sinocyclocheilus grahami | reverse complement strand
CTTATATATATATATATATATATATATATGTGTATATATACATATTTACATTTTAATTGTTGTTTTCTTTCTCAGGTAGATGCTGGAACAAAAAGCAGCCAGGCCACAGCATCTAAAATGGAAACTTCTATTAAAGTGGCTCCGTAACGTAGAAAACTTGGGATGGTGGAAGGAGCAGAAGAACCAGAAGATCAGAGATCAGGCAGAGCTCTACTGGTGCCCCTTAGGGGATTGATTTATCTATAATATCTCATTAATGTTCTGATGTAGTTATAATTGGTCATTGTTCTGTTTTATAAATCTATTCAATATATTCTACTGTTCAATAGTTTGGAGTCAGAAAGTTTTCTTTCTTTAAGAAATTATTTGTATTTAGCAAGGGCGCATTAAATTGATAAAAAGCAACAGTAAAAACTTTTACATTGTTGGAAAAACATCCCATTTTAAACAAAATGCTGCTCTTTTAAAAGCTCTATTCAAAGTATCCTGAAAAAAATAAATATCACTGTTTCCACAAATGAAGCAGCACAACTTTTTTCGAGACTGCTTACGTTTCTTGAGCACAAAAACAACATATTTTAATCATTTCTGTTGGATTGTATGACACAGAAGACTGGAGTAATGGCTGCTGAAAAGTCAAATTAAACATCATGAGAAAACAAACAAAACAAAAAAAATATATATATATATATATATTAAAGAAGTTATTTCAAATTTTAATATTTCTTAATGTTACTGCTTTATCTGTATTTCTGATCAAATAAATGTAGTTTTGGTGAGCATAAGATACTTCTTTCATAAACATTTACAAATTTTACCAATCCTAAACTTTTGAACGGTGTATTTTCTGCATTTTTTTACATGGCCATGAATAAATGAAAATATTTGAAATTTATTACTCTTAATTTATTACTTCTGCTTTCAACGTGTACAGTTATTCTGCATGTGCATTAATAGTAATGTTGCAGCATTCTGCAGGTACAAAATTGTATTATTTGTTGAGGCCACAATGGCACTACACAACACAGGTTTAGGCCCACATTTCCCTCCAAAGTGTGGGCATACTGAGGTCTACTGGGGCCCTAGGTACACTTGCCCCACTGTGTCCACACCCAGCCCACAGTGTACCCACACTTGCCCCACTGTGTCCACACCCAGCCCACACTTGCCCACAGTGTACCCACACTTGCCCGCCCCACTGTGTCCACACCCAGCCCACAGTGTTCCCACACTTGCCCCACTGTGCCCACACCCAGCCCACAGTACACCCACACTTGCCCACTCTCCCCACACCCAGCCCACAGTGTTCCCACACTTGCCCCACTGTGCCCACACCCAGCCCACAGTACACCCACACTTGCCCACTGTGCCCACACCCAGCCCACAGTGTTCCCACACTTGCCCACTGTGCCCACAGTGTACCCACACTTGCCCCACTGTGTCCACACCCAGCCCACAGTGTGGACATACCTGTGGGCATGTTATGGGTCCACAATTGGCCCCATTAAGGGCCCACTCTGCTTTGTATGGGCCAGCCAACACTCATCCCACACTTTGGGCTGTCCCAACTGGGCCCCATAGTGTGGGGCCCACACGTGCCCCGCATTTTATCGCATAGTATTGGGCCCACAGTGGGCTGCCCCCGTGGGCAAGATTTTCTGCCCACAGTGGGCCCACATGGGGGCATGTTTGCTGCTGCATTCCACTTCACTTGTAAACATAGACTCATAAACTTCCCTAAGCACTTCCCCTCTGGGGATTGCCCACCATTATTTTGAAGTACGATTCACTTCGTCAAATGGAGGAGGAAAAATTATATGGACAGATGCTTAATCCCTCAATTTTGACTGAGGGAGCTAGTCGACTCATATTTCACAGAAGTTCACACTGAACTCCACCCCACACAACTCTATTTTATATGAATTAATTTGAAATTAACGACATAATATGTGCAGCTACTGAAGGGGTGGATTTACAATTATGTCAGACAGGGAAGTGCAAATCCAGAGTGTAGCTAAGACATCTGGCTAACTGGTATCTGTATGCTATGCTAGTACGTAAGCTAACTACAACAGACAATAATGGTCATTATAAAATAGTTTAAACAACATGTATTATAACATGATTGTGTAGGAATTGTGGGACTAGATTTCTCATGACAGCTTCTTCTTCTTCTTCTTATGATATTTAATGGCAGTTGGCAAACCAATAAAATAGGGTGACCATACGTGCCATTTTCCCAGGACGCGTCCTGGCCAGGATTTCTATATTGCCTAAAATATCTAAGTTTTGGCTTTGTTTGCGTGTGCAGACCGATCGGTCTATGACATCAAAATACCATACAGATGGTTCCTTATGCTTTCAAAATGCTCTCGAGGCACTTTGATGTCAAACACTGATCGATCTGAGTCGCGCTGCTTTTAAGTCGAACACACATCCTATGTACACGTAATTGCATCGCTTTGACCGTAGATCCCACCTTCTCACACACACCATGATTGATCCATTATGTACAATGCCTGCATGTTATTGGTCTAACTACTTTTCGATCATTACCTTCAGCAAGCATGAAAACATGAAAAAACCAAGCCAAAACAAATCCTGGCAAGGACGCGTCCTGGGAAAATAGCACGTATGGTCACCCTAAATAAAAGCTAATTTAAAAAAAATTAAAATTACATTTTTTAAATAAATAAATAAACAAAAACCTTCTACCTATATTTTATTATATACATTTGTTATTTTCAGAAAATTAATAAGAGCTTTATAACCTTTATGAGAACTGTTTAACACATTCTGTAATGTCATAGAATTAATGCAGGCAGATTTTAATTCCACTTTTAACTGTATTCTTTCCCTTTCATATGCCCTACAGTTAATCAGCACATGCTCTACAGTTTCTGGAAGTCCACAATGATTACATTGACCAGATTCATGTCTTCCTATCATCTGGAGTGATTTATTAAGAGTAGAGTGTCCAATTCTCAATCGCGATATAACTGTATCATCCCTTCTATTATCAGTTCTTACGTGTCCTACTTGTTTATTTATATTATACAAATGTCGCCCTTTGTTACCTTTATCCCATCTCTCTTGCCATATCTTTCTGACAGCTACTTTAATTAAACCTTTAATTTCAGATTTACTCAAGGGTATATGTATGTCAATATTTGTGTGCTTAAGAGCCTGTTTCACTATCTTGTCTACCTCCTCATTTCCTTCCACTCCAATATGAGCAGGCACCCATAAAAATTCTGCTATAATTCTCAGATTCCGTATTCGGTACAAACTTTGCAGTACTTCTAATAAAATATCTTGTCTAGATTATGATTTTTCACTCATAATCTAGACAAGTATACTTGTGAGTGCAGAATATGAATCTGAACAGATTACCACTGTTGTTGGTTGGATTTCTTCCACCCACTGTAAAGCTATCTGAATAGAGATCATCTCTGCTGCATAAACCGATATATTATAAGCAGATTTATATTTAAAGTGAGGAATATACATGGCAGCACTTGTACGCCCAGTTTCTGGGTCTTTAGAACCATCTGTATAAAGTTGTAAAAATGGAAAGTAATAACTATCTAAATGCTGCTGCACTATTGTCTCTTTTGGAACATATTTCTTGTTTTCATTTATTCAATTAAATATTTGCAAATCAACTGTTGGCATAGAAAAAAACCAGTGGATATACTGGCAGAGCCACCGTGGGGCTAATATCGATATTACTGATATCTATTTGTTGAGCCTGCTTGCCTACTTTTCAGCCAAAACTATTCATATATGTCTGCTCATATTCCCAGCAGCTCTCCAATATTTTTTTTACTGGATGATTGGTAAAATGACCTTTAATACCAGTCCAATATACCATTTTAAACTGAATTTCACGAATGTCTAGTGGTGTTTCACCCATTTCTACCTGCAAAGCTGTCACAGCAAAGGATCTAAACGCTCCACAACATATTTGTAACGCCAAGCCAGCAGAGGAAGCCCTCGCCCGAGTACTGACCGTGCTCCACTCCCTCTGCTTTCACTTCCTGTTTGACTCTCATATAAACTGAGACCAGTCCATGTGCTGATCGCGAAGTATTGCCAGTTTATCTGCCTTACCAAGCGTTATCCTTCCTCTGTTCCTGATTGATTTCCTGTGTATGATTCTGCCTGACTTCTTGACTCACGGTATTTGTACTCTGCCCCTTTTGTTCTGACACCTGATAGAACTAATGTTTGTGTTTGGAATCATTGCCTGCCTCTCCACTATTGTCTCTGCTTCTGCCCTTGTGTATGACGAACGATCTGCTTGCTTCTGCTTCTCCCTCCACCCACTCCTAAGACCGTAAGTCTCGCTCTTCCTGACAAATTTGACGGTACCGCTGAGCAATGCAAAGGCTTCATTCGCCAAGTAAAAGTTTATCTGGATCATCAAGGAGAGAGATTCGAATCAGAGGGCAAAAAGTGCGCTTTCATCATGACACTGTTGACGGGCAGAGCTATCGACTGGGCAGCAGCCGTTTGGGACTCGGATTCACGCCTGAGGAATTCAGTGACGTACTTCATTCAACAACTCCGTGAAGTGTTTGAATATCCTCACGTTAAGGAGGATAAAGGACGTTTCGACACAGCTCATCAATCTGACACAAGGTAATCGTTCCGCTGCTGAGTTTGCCATTGAATTCAGAGAGGAACCCATGCAAATAAACGCGTCCTGACTATCTGAGAGTGAAAGAGAACAGAGACTACATCAACGACTGTTTTTACTGCTGTGAATCAGGCCACCGCAGTTTAGGATGCCCCCACAAGCTTCAAAATAATCCCGGGTAAATATTGAATATTTTGCCAAACAAGTCCCAATTCACACTCCCTGTTGTCTTAAGAACTGATACTCTCTCTCGCTTGACCTCACAGCGATTATTGACTCCGGAGCCGCCCTGAATCTCATCCACCAGGACATTGTAACCAAATATCAAATCCCCACACAAATGTGCACCCCACCTATCCAAGTCAAGGCTATCGATGGTGAATTGATTGGAAGAGGCATCACTCACCAGACCAAAACACTCACCCTCCAAGTTGGAACCCTTCATAAGGAATCCATCGCCTTTTACATCATCGACTCTCCCAAACACAAACTTGTTTTAGGATATCCATGGCTCTCTACTCACGACCCCGAACTCTCATGGCATCAAGGTGAATTGACACGCTGGTCATCTTTCTGTATGAGTCACTGTATCATTGCAACACCCCAATCATGTCTCGCAACCAGTGTGGAAAGCCCTGAGACACACAAGAAAGTTAAAATTCCCCATTGTTATCAAGATCTCTCTGATGTATTCAGCAAGGTGAAAGCCACACAACGTCCTCCACATAGACCTGGGGACTGTGCTATCGATCTCCTGCCTAACACACAACCCCCCCCCCCAAGAGTAAAGTATATCCACTTTCCAGAAACGAAAGTCAAGCCATGGAAGAGTATGTGGATGAAGCCTTGAAATCCGGTTTTAATCGACCATCAACCTCCCCAGCAGCTGCAGGATTCTTCTTCATGGAGAAGAAAGATGGTGGACTCAGACCGTGTATTGATTATAGAGGACTGTTAAATTTCGCTATCCCCTTCCTTTAGTGCCATCAGCACTAGAACAACTCAGAGAAGCCACTCCTCTACAGGTCTAACCCCCTTCCAGTGCGTCCTAGGATTCCAACCGCCTCTGTTCCCATGGTCTGGCGAACCCTCCTCGGTTCCTGCAGTGGACGACTGGAGGACATTCTGGATCATCACTCATCGAGGAGTTTCATCGAGCCAGACCTGACCGCCCAGCACCGAGACCACGGGGACGTCCACGTCGAGCTCCAGGAGTCGCTCCTAGAGGGGGGGGGGTTCTGTAACGCCAAGCCAGCAGAGGGAGCCCTCACCCGAGTACTGACCGTGCTCCGCTTCCTCTGCTTTCACTTCCTGTTTGACTCTCATATAAACTGAGACCAGTCCATGTGCTGATCGCGAAGTATTGCCATTTTAACTGCCTTACCAAGCGTTATTCTTCCTCTGTTCCTGATTGATTTCCGGTGTATGATTCTGCCTGACTTCTTGACTCACGGTATTTGTACTCTGCCCCTTTTGTTTTTTGATGCCTGATGTTTGTGTTTGGACTCATTGCCTGCCTCTCCACTATTGTCTCTGCTTCTACCCTTGTGTATGACGAACTATCTGCTTGCTTCTCTGACTTTGACCCTCTGTCTGATTATTGACATCTGCTTAAAGCCTTGACCTTTAATAAACTTCCACTTATGGATTCTAACCAAACTCCTTCTGCCCTTGTGTATGACGAACGATCTGCTTGCTTCTGACTTTGACCCTGCTTTGCAGACTTTGCCTGATTATCGACATCCGTTTAAAGCCTTGACCTTTAATAAACTTCCGCTCATGGATTCTAACCAAACTCCAGCGTCTCTGTTACAATATTCTAAGGGCTTGGTTTTCAATCACCTCTATCCTAGTTAATAATGAGGTTGATGCTGAGCCATATACTATTCTACAATAATCAATTGCTGACCTAATTAATGCACTGTGTATATACCCTTTTAAGAGAATGTCTAGTAGCTCCCCAATCTACTCCTGCCAAGCACCTCAGCACATTGACTCCTTTCTTACATTTATCAACTAACTTCAAAATATGTGACCCAAATGTTAATTTGAAATCCATCCATACTCCCAGATACCTTATTAGTGATACTTGCTCTAATGTTTGTTTATACAACTTTAATTTAACTTCAGGAGTTTTTTCTTTGAAAAACATATTACCTGGGTTTTTTCAGACAAAACCCCCATTGATTAGCCCAATTTTCAACAACATCTATAGCCTCCTGCATTTTCTGCCCTACATACTGCAGGTTCTTCCCTTTTTTTCCACAAAGCCACGTCATCCACATATAGTGCTTTTCCTAATTCAATTTCCCCAAAAATATAATTTATCATTATAGTAAAAAGTATAGGGCTACAAATACTTCCTTGAGGGGTTCCATTGTCTATTTGATAAATATCAGAGTATTCAGTACCTACTCTCACTTGTATTGTTCGTTCTTGCAAGAAATCCATAATCCAGTTATATAACCTCCCGTTGATGCCCATTCGATCTAATTTAATTAACAGCCCTTCCTTCCACACCATGTCATACGCTTTCTCAATGTCAAAAAAACCTATTACCACTTCTTTTTTCACTAGAGCTTTCCTTATTTCATTCTCCAAGCATAAAACTGCATCTAGTGTACTACGTCCCTTTCTGAATCCACTCTGATATGGATGTAACAAATTTTTGGTTTCCAAATAAAATACTCGTTGTTACGGAAGGAGACTCACACAGAGGGCCAGCCAGCCCTCCCTGGGCTTAATGGAGAATCAGGAGCCCTCCCTGGGCTTAACTCGGGAACAGGAGCCCTTCCTGGGCTGAACGGGGAAGCAGGAGCCCTTCCTGGGCGATCCACATTAACGTTTGGTTGACTTGACTGGGGAACTGCCGGCTGCCTTGGGTAAGCCGCGGACGGCGGCGGGCCTGGGTGGAGCCGACACTGGAGCGAGCTCTGGGGTTGGAGCCGACACTGGAGCGAGCTCTGGGGCTGGAGCCGACACTGGAGCGAGCTCTGGGGCTGGAGCCGACACTGGAGCGAGCTCTGGGGCTGGAGCCGACACTGGAGCGAGCTCTGGGGCTGGAGCCGACACTGGAGCGAGCTCTGGGGCTGGAGCCCTTCCTGGGCTAAACTGGCCCTTCCTGGGCTTAACTGGAGATCAGGAGCCCTTCCTGGGCTTAACTGGGGATCAGAAGCCCTCCCTGGGCTTAACGGAGAATCAGGAGCCCTCCTTGGGCTTAACTGGGGAACAAGAGCCCTTCCTGGGCTGAACGGGGAAACAGGAGCCCTTCCTAGGCTATCCACATTAACGCTTAGCTGACTTGACTGGGAAACTGCTGGCTGCCTTGGGTAAGCCGCGGACGGCGGCGGAATGGTTCTGGCTCGGGACCGGACACTCCCCAGACACCGGAAGACACATTCCCTCCAACTTAGTCCAGTGGTGTCTGGGAGGTCCACGGGGCGATGGTAATTAGCCTCAAGCCAGAACAGCTGATTAAGGATGGCGTCCTCTAACGCAGTCACCGCGGCGAGCCTGCAGAACTCCCCGGCGTACACGTAGAAGGGGAGATCCTGGCAAGCGAGGACAGAGAACCACGCAGCAGATTGCATGCCGTGGAGAGAAACCGGGACAAAACAAAAATCTTTTCAACAATGGAACTAAAACGGGGACAGGGGACTCCACTTACTTCTTGCTGAATCACACAGAGGGTTAGAGAGAAACAATTATGTTTATTTCCAGCAAGTGAGGCAGAGGATACGGGCAGGTGAATTATCAGTTAGATAGGAAGTCCTTTGGGAGGATGAGGAGAGACAACTCTAGTAGAGTTTCCACTGCTCTCCAGGGGATTCCCAGGAGATTTTGGAAGGAAGACAGTGGATAGCACACACCTCCGCTGGTGAGTGACGGGGTATCCACAGGGCGAGGGACTGGAACGAACAATGGAGAAAACACAGGAGGTAAGTATAACAGGGTAGGTAAGTCTTTCTATGACTCTTACGGATTTCAGAGAGAGCGAGTCCACTTCGCTTGAACGAGATTGGACACTGGAGTGGTGTGAGGTGTGCTTATGAATGGGAGCTGAGGGTGATGGCAGATTAGTGACAGGTGCGTGTGATCAGTATTCAGGTGAAGGTGTTGTGATTGGGAGGTGGCTGAGTCTGGCCGATCTGTGACACTCGTGACATAACCATTCTTTCCATTACTTTGCACATGTTTGATGTTAAAGCAATAGGTCTATAGTTCATCGGAATAGATTGGTCTTTCCCAGATTTTGCAATAGGTACTATAATGCCTTGTTTCCACGAATACGGGAGTTTCCCTGATTTCCATACTTCATTGTAAAGTTTTAATATTACATTTAATGCTTTTTCTGATAGATGCTTGATCATATCATAACACACTTCATCTTTCCCTGGAGAAGTATGTCTTACCCCTTCCAGTGCCTGTTTTAGTTTATTCAATGTGAATATGGCATCCATTGGACTTTCCGAGGAAATTTTTTTAATTAAAACATCTGGATTATCTCTTAATCTTTGTTCTCTTTTTTTCCCCTCATTTCTTCTGAAATGTTATCATTACTATGCACCTTTACAAATGCCTCAGCCAAAACCTCTGCCTTTTCTTTATTACTGATAACTTGTTTATTTCCACTTATTAAAACTGGTATACTATTAAAATTATGTATCCCTCCCATTTTTCTAATCATTCCCCATACATCGCTGATGTCTAAATTTTCACCAATTCTATCACAATATTCTCTCCAATTATTTTTTTAGCTACACGGATAACTTTCCTTACCGCTGCCTGTGCTCTCTTATATGCAATAAAGTCATCAAAAGAATATGACTTTTTAACTCTCCTTAATAACCTATTTCTTGTTTTAACTACTTTACTATATTCATCAGTCCACCATGACACATTTTTCTTTTTCTGCCTACCTATACTTTTACCTATTACATCTTCTGCAACCTCACAAAGAATTTCGCAAATTTTATTATTATAGTGCTCTCATCTATATTACTGTTTAAACTTTGTAATATTGGTTCACATTCACACTGAAATGCATTCCCTTTCTATGTCTGTTTTTGATACTTTCTAATCCTATTTTACAGTAAAGAGGAAAATTATCACTTCCTATTAAATTGATATCTAATACTTTCCACACACTATCTTTGGCTAAACATTCGGACATAATTGTTAAGTCAATAGCTGAATATCTACTTTTGAATATATCCAACCTAGTATAACTCCCACCATTAATGCACACTAGATTTTTTATTTCTAAGAGTTCTTCCACTGCTCTTCCATTATGATCAGTGTGCTTACTACCCCATAATGTATTGTGTGCATTAAAATCACCACACCACACCTCACTATGGCTACCTTCTCCCCCTATATTTGTCAGTATTTCACTATTTAATCTTTTACAGGGATTATAAAAATTGATCATTCAAATTTTTTTTATCCTGACCAAACTTCTGCTATCACTGATTCACATTCTTCCCTTACATTCACTTGCCTATATCAGTTTTAATGAACGTCCACCACCATTTCCAACTTTCCTGTCCCTTCTAAAGTGACATGTGGCCAAGTATGGTGACCCATACTTGGAATTAGTGCTCTGCATTTACCCATCCAAAGTGCGCACACACACAGAATAAATAAGACCATTAAGATCCACCACATGCTGTTTGTGTATTTGAGATCTGAACCTTTAATTTCTCATTTACTTATTCCACCGTTACTCCTTCCACATTCAAATATTTCCCAGCTGCCCTCAGGATTAGTGCTCTGCATTTACCCATCCAAAGTGCGCACACACACAGAATAAATAAGACCATTAAGATCCACCACATGCTGTTTGTGTATTTGAGATCTGAACCTTTAATTTCTAATTTACTTGTTCCACCGTTACTCCTTCCACATTCAAATATTTCCCAGCTGCCCTCAGGATTATTCTGATTCTTTCTGTTCGGCTTTCTGTTTGTGCTGAGCAATTGACGACTTCTGCCATAAATGCAATGAACGACATCTTATCAATCAACATTGTATTGTCATTTACTCTTCTACTGCTTACTTGTTCATCCACTGTAGCGGATTTTTCCACCAGATCTGCTTTTCCTGCACTGGTCTTCAGATTTTTTTGGACACGCTTTAAAGCTTATATGATACTCCTTCAGATACTCTTCAGATACTTTTGCGCTTTCACAGCATCCTTTCTAACTTTACATTCTCCATAACCCGCACTATGGTTTTCTCTACAATTACAAAATTTTGGGTTCACTCCATGCCCACACTTTCCGTACTCGTGCTCTCCTCCACATCTAGCACAGCGTTGTTTTCCATTGCATACTGCAGCTATCGTTACGTGACCAAACTTCTGACACTTATAGGGTGCTTTCACTAGCACTTTTGGTGCGCACAAGGGTTTGATTGACGTCAGAGTTCGGTTCTTTGGATGATGTGAACGCTGTCTTCCGAACTCAGGTGCGCACCCACGAACCGTACCCGAGTCCGCTTAAAAAGGGTGGTCTGGGGTACGGTTCAAGTGAACTCCGGTATGGTTCGCTGCTGATGTGAATGCAATCGTACCAAATCACGGAAGTGAACTGCTACTAATGACGTATTACACTCTTAAAAATAAAGGTGCTTCACGATGCCATAGAAGAACCTTTTTGTCTAAATGGTTCCATAAAGAATCTTTAACATCTGAAGAACCTTTCTGTTTCACAAAAGGTTCTTTGAGGTGAAAAAAGGTTCTTCAGATTACAAAAAGGTAAGAAAGAGATGGTTCTTTAAAGAACCTTTGACTGAATGGTTCTCTGTGGAACCAAAAATGGTTCTTCTATGGCATCGCTGTGAAGAACAAAACCAACGGTTCAAAAGCATAAATATAAAATTGAAGAGAGCAATGCTACGCATTTTGCCGTCTTCTCCTGCGCCATCGTTACTAAACAATGTAACGATGGCACAGGAGAAGACGGCTGCTGGCTTGATGACGCAAACGAACTGCGGTTCGGACCCAAATAATATAATGTGAACACAGTCCAACGGGGCAGGGGGAGGGGGGAGCAATCGAACTCGGGTTCGGACCAAGCAATCGAACCAAGTGTGAAAGCACCCTTAAAGCATCTTAGGTGGGGGAATATACGGTCGTAACTCAAATATCCTAGATACACTTTCTCAGGTAATTTATCCGCATCAAATTGAATCATTACCGAGAGGCTATCTACCTTTTGTTCATTTTTGACATATTTAAGTTTCTTCACATCTACTACTACTGCCCCTGATAGATTTCGTTTGATAGACTCAACTGAAACATCAGTTGATAGCTGTTATCACTCCTTTCACCCATTTCCTTTCCTCCATTATTGTACACCATACTTTTATTCCCAGCAGAGATTTTAGTCCTACTGCAGCTTTTTGCTGCTTCTTGTCATGACACAACAACAGTAATCTGCCATCTCTCACCCTCTTTGCACTATCAATCTTGCCAACCGCTTCTTTCAGAGCTTTAGTTATTTTAACTGGGTTCAACACATTAGCCGGTTCCGCAAGAAATTTAAGCATTACCTTGTATTCCTCTTTCGGTCTACTAACCTGTTTCCTTTTATATCTTGTTGATTTAGAACAACCACTTTTGCAGTTACCTAAAGTTTTTTTTAAAAATCTAACTCATTCACTGAGTGTGATTTTGAAGACTTCACCCTAGGTTGCATTTGTTGGCCACATATGAGGGTGTCTCAAAAATGTAATCAAAAATTTAATGTCTGTTATTCCTTGTGAGGCGTTTCAATCATGTTTTTTTTCTTACTTTGGAAAGTAATGTATACTTTTCTGAAATGAGACCATACCAAATACAGTTATTGTCTGTAACACTGAGCGTATTTACATGCACGTTCTTAAGCCGATTATGCTCAATAAGCCGAAAACGCACTTGGTCATGTAAACGCAGTAACCCGTTTTCTTTTATCGGAGTAAGGTCATAAACGGCGTAAGCATAAACCGATCGCAACAGGTAGTTGTTTGCCTCTTGCTCCGATTTCGCACGGCATGTAAACGCAATAATCCGCTTTCTGTCGGTTTATTGAAGTGCGCATGTGTGACGTTACAGGAACGCATCGTTAGTGCAGATTCAAGCGCTAGACCGAGCAAACGTCTTCTTCTACTTCTTCTTCTTCTTGTTTTATGGCGAATAACTCCTTAGGAGCATTATCGCCACCTACTGTACTGGAGGTCAAGTAAACTTTCAAGGGTGATGAGTCTGAAATTTGAGTACCACAAAAATTAAAAAAATTAAAAAACCTTCTAAACACCCAAAAACCATGGTGGATGTTTCCTATTCTCTCCAATCTATGGCGCACTCAGATCACATGCTCATGCTAGCGCTGCGTGTTCAGCTCCTCTAACACTCACAATTAGCTCTTCATGCCCCAGATTAGGTAGAATACTCCCATCCACACATATTATAATCTAGATCCTAAACCTGAGTCATAGATATATTTAATTAGTGCTCTGTATACCTGTCTATCCATTAAACCTTTTCCTAAAATATCTCATCTACAGGTGATGTTTTAATTGCTCCACAACATATTCTTAATGCTCTGGATTTAATTATATCTAATTTTTTAAGTAAAGATTTGGTTGCTGACCCATATACAATGCATCCATAGTCAAAGCAGGAACGAATCAATGCTTGATACATACACAACAATGCACTACGACTAGCTCCCCAATTGTGACTAGCAACTGTACGCATGCAATTTATGATCATTCTACATTTTGATAAAATTTTACTTATATGCAGTTTCCATGTTAATTTTTCATCAAACCATAAACCAAGGTATTTAAAAACAGGTACTCTTTCCAATGTTTGATTATACAACTTCAAATTTAAATGTTCAATCTTCTTGTTCTTAGTAAATAACATATATATTGTTTTTGAAACTGAAAATTTTAAACCCCAATCCAGGGACCACTTCTCCACTTTTTTAATTGATATATAATAATATAATAATGCTCCATCATCTGCATAAAGTGCTAATCCTATTCTTGTTTTTTTTACTTTATCAAAAACATAATTAATCATTAAATTAAACAATATTGGGCTAATTGCACTACCCTGTGGAGTTCCATTTAGAATGTTATAAGGATCTGATATTTCTTCTCCAATTTTAACCTGGAAGGTGCGTTCAAATAGAAAGTCTAAAACCCAATTATAAAATTTTCCACCTATACCTAATTTATTCAGTTTAATTAACAAACCTTCCCTCCACAAAGTGTCATAAGCCTTTTCTATATCAAAGAGTACTGCAAACATGTATTCTTTCATTATATAGGCTTTTTAAACTATCAAAGCATCTACTGTAGATCTACTTTTCCTAAATCCACTTTGAAAAGTTGATAACATTTCCCTTTTCTCCAAAATGTAATTCAATCGCCTCACAATCATTTTTTCCATGACTTTACATAGCGTAGAGGTAAGAGCTATGGGTCTATAACTACTAGGTTTTGAGCAAACGTCTTGCAGTAAAGAAAGAAGGAAATATATCACAAAAGCAGACTTTTTCATGACTCAGAAAATGATAAAAATGTGTTCTCATCTCGTGCAGCAGAAGTGGTTCAGTCACAATGCTGCGTTTATAACTGCATGAGAGAGTAATAGGCTATATGAGCTGTAAGTTTCCAGACATGTTGCAAGTTGACATGTTGCAAGCTTAATTTAACATCACAACTGACAAATGTATGGCATACTCGGAGTCAGATACGCAAATTATTATATTTTGACTTCACTACAGGTAAATAACCTGATTTATTAATTGTCATGTAAACGCAACTTCCTTGCTTGTCAGGTTACTGATGCGCATGTAAACGGGGAAAACTGGTTATTTTAATAAGCTGATATTTGTGAGTTATCAGCTTACTGGTGTGCATGTAAACGTGCTCATTATTTCAAGAAAACTGATTACCCTACATATATTCTCAACAATCTTGTAATTATATATTTAGTTAAATTATTATTATATTATTATTATTAAATTATTATTTGGTTCATTGTTATTAACATTTTATCAAGTGAAAAAAAACCCAGTTTTAAATAATTTCGTTTGCGTGTACTTTGTGTAACTAGTTGATTTCGACTCGATTTTGAGGGAGGACCCGATTTCTCACGACACCGACTTCCTGTGTTTAGCTCTAGAAAGCAAGATTCACTTTAGTGAATCAATGAATCGGGTTGTTCTTGTGACTCTTTAAAAAAACAGTTCACAAACTGACCCACCTATTCTTTAGAGCTATCAAAAAGTGAGAGCCTGTAGCATTTTACTTTCATTTTGTTGGAACGGTTGAGTCCAAGGCTGTGTTGTTTATTTTTCTAGACACAATTGTTAACAACTGTTAGCAGTATTGATCCCATTATTATGAATAAAGTAGACCTACACATCAGTAATGTTGAATATGAACACTATTAATTTAAATTATTATAAATATAAAGAAAATGGTTCCCACGTCACAGTTGAACTACAAAACAGATTAATGTAAACTAGATTACAGTGGGGTGATTTAGAAACGGCTTGCGATCGGTTCCACCGAGTCCTAAAATAAAAGAACCGTTTAAAATGATTCACTGGCGAATCGGACATTTCTGCAGGGTTCAGTGAGCTAATGCTCCAATCCCATCCAACTCAACATAAATTATCAGCGTGTGTCCTGTACTAGAGAAATGTTGCTATAGTAAACAAAACGGACACAGTTGTGTAGTTACGGCCGACCGTGTGAAGAGTTGGAGTGAAGAGTATTGTTACAGCAAATATTATACAAATGAAAGATGGCGAACGACTCTCCAGCGAAAAGTCTAGTAGACATAGACCTTTCTTCATTACGGGTGAGTAGCCTCTACCGACTACATTAGCTTGTTTTCATTGTCTTTTGCAGTCGATACCGATGATTTCAGAATCCACGAACGTATCGTAGTCTTTGTTTAAACGGGAGAAATCGTTAAAACCATAATATTCATTGACTTTATGTGGAATGGCCCTCGTTTAAGAGTTTCGATTTTTCCTTTGTTTGAACTCCACTAGCATGCGTGTTAAATACATAGCATGGAGAGTTTTATTTGTCAAATCCATTGTTTGTTTTGTTTAAATTTATATTGACATTGTTTCGCAGTTTTTATTCTTACCTTTTGTTTTACTCTAGGACCCAGCTGGGATTTTTGAACTGGTCGAAGTGGTTGGAAATGGTACATATGGTCAAGTGTACAAGGTTGGTTTTTAAATCTAACTTTAAATGAACATTTTTAAAAAGGTGTTATTGTATCGAAAAGAACCGATGAAATGTGTTCTTCAAAGCTAAGGGCTGGTTTAAGAACATAGTATGAAGTGGTATCGAGCACACTTGTGGAAGCTGCAACTTCTTAGTCCATGATTTTGCTTTGCAGTTGTGTTTGGGATCAGAGGTTTTCAGGGTCTTTAAAAAGTCTTCAATTCCTTTTCAAATTAAAATAACTTAAATTAATAAGAGTCTTCAGTATCTTAAAGGGGTCATATGATGTTGCTAAAAATAACATTATTTGGTGTAATGAAATGTGTTTATGCGGTTTAAGGTTAAAAAACACATTATTTTCCACATACTGTACATTATTGTTTCGCCTCTATGCCCCGCCTTTCTGAAACGCGTCGATTTTTACAAAGCTCATCGGTCTGAAAAGCAAGGTGTGGTGTGATTTGCCGAATACCTCAAGCATGTGACGGAAATGTTACGCCCCTTACCATATTGTGATGCCCTGTCAGGCCAGAGCAATGATTCAAAAACATGAAAACCCATTATAACCGAGGCATTCGTTGCATCCAGTGGGGACATAATTATGGATTATAATGACTTATACTGTCTATCAGACACTTTAAGATTCGATCAGATTGGTGTTGAACAACCCAAAGAGCCGAATTCCACAAAGAGGCCCAAGACAACGTCATAAATCTGTCCACGATACACTGGCGCCACGAGTCTGAAGCAAGTCCACCAATTAGCAGCTTTAAGCAGCTCACAGCATTAAAACAAAAGAACACTTATTGACAATTCCAAGGAGATTGTCAATTTTGGGGCAAGAAATCAAGATTGATGGTCAAAGAGAAGCACAGCATGACCATCACATGTAAATCCATGATCATAATCACGATCACAAGCTTTTAGGATTGACTCCACACCCCCCCCCCCCCCCCCCCCCCCAAAAGGGCA